>NW_012150729.1:530300-533773 GCF_000956105.1 Propithecus coquereli | reverse complement strand
TTCCTCATGTTCTAATTTATGTAATCTTATTTTGTACTTTTCCTTTTATCAACAAGCTAGTTTGTGAGTGAATAAATTTGTTTATTTTCCTAAATTTGGAAGGTAATTAAACTTGTCACTTAATAAAAATTATATTATCTCCTATGAAATAATATCAGACATTTGTAAAGTTTATATTCAGAAACTGTACCATTTTCATCTTTTTATTTAATTAATCTTATTCATTTGTTTTGTATTTTCCTCTGTGGTGCAATTTATTTATAACATGCATTTTCCCATTGTTTTCTCTAATTCCTACCATGTGCTTATTTATCATTGATATTCTGAAGTACATTTTTATGTTTTTTCTGAGTTTATGTCTAAAATATTTGAATCCTACTACAGTTCGGTTACCTTACTGATTTGTTGGTTGTTTACAAAGTCTATACATTCAACTTTAATGCTTTGACTACAGACTCTGTCTTAAATAATATAAATATCTCCAGGAATCCTCAGTCCCTTTTTATTAGCTAGGTGGAACGTAGTTTTCAAACCTATAAATAACAATAGATTCTGACTGTGCTGATACAAGCCAAAAATACACACTTTGTTCCCCTATCTAAATGTATGTCTTTCATCTGAACAGTGAATAAATGATTAATGCTTTTGTATAGTTAGTCTTGGTTCAGTTCCCATCATTCAGGCACGCCTGAATATACACTGGTGTCATTTCACTAGCATCGCCTTCCTGCAGTGCAGAAGAATAGCTTTTGCAGTTTTCTGCTTATACTGTTTTTTAGACCTTTGAGAATGGCAGCTACAATGAACATTTCACTTTTTTTATAACCAGATTTTGCCATTAGATAACGAAGGTGCACTTTACAGTCTATTTTCTTTTTTCTTTTTGAGACAGGGTTTTGCTCTATCACCCAGGCTAGAGTGCAGTGGCATCATCATAGCTCACTGCAACCTCAAATTCCTGGGCTCAAGAGACCCTTGTGCCTCAGCCTCCCGAGTAGCTGGGACTATAGGAGCCACGTCCGGCTAATTTTTCTATTTTTTATAGAGGTGGGGTCTAGCTCTTGCTCAGGCTGGCTCAAACTCCTACCCTCAAGCGATCTTCCCGCCTAGGACTCCCAAAGTGCTAGGATTACAGGCCAAGCCTACATTCTATTTTTAATGAAAGGATATTTCTAGAAAAGCTTTAAAGACCATATAATGCAATAAACTGACAATTTTGAGTTTTTCCCATACTACACTGTTGTGGTTTTTTTCCTCTAAGTTTCTTGTGGTTGTTACAATCAATGAAAACTGTACTATATCTTTTGGAAGACTGGCCTGAAAGATAATAACTGATTAGGTGATCTACTGGCTATCTAGCTGGAGAAAATGGTTTTCAATATTTTAGTTGGGGTAATATAAGATTACTTCATTCTTCCTCGAAAAATGTATTCTGTAAAACTTGCCTTATTGCCTTTTCTAAAAGTTTTAACTGAGAGCCACTGTTTGAGTATCTAAATTGTATTCAATGATTTTCTACCATTTAGTCATTTTATGTCAATAAAACAATCATTGTTGTCTGTAATTTATGAACAGAAGTATAAACAAAATTCAAGCTTTCTTCATTAACTTTCAGGGGAGAAGCTTTATAAATTTTTTATATTTTAATATAAAATTACCTGTTTTTGAAATTCTTTGAGAACTCCTTTCTTAAACTAAAACAAAGGCTTACTGATTTTGCTATATTTATGTTTTTGTTTGACCATAGAATGTTTTCTTTCATAAATGTATTTCAGGTATAATGGATTATAGTAGTTTTGTGTTATTATTTAGACCACTTGATTTATCAGAGCCAGATTTATGTTGTATGTAATTTGAGGAAATTCTTAATGTGCTTGTAGGTATAACCTTAAATTCTAAAGTTTTAAAACAGGTTAGTATAGTCTTAATATTGTCTTTACTAATTTAGAAAAGATATGGTTTAAGTCAATTAAAGAGTAAAGTAGTTCTTTTATATTTCAAGTTTTCAGTGTTATTTGTAAAACTATGGACTACCTTTGTTCTTTATATCCTTGAACTCTAGAAAGGTGCTAAGTGAAGATTTTTGGACATTGGCCTAATGAGAAGAGTATACAAGTTCTAATAAGCTGTTTATAATTAGAAAGATTATCAGAACTATATATAATGTAACAATTCTATTCCTTGAAATATTTTTGAAAGGGAATAAAATATAGAAAGCAGTTGACACATTAACTGAAAAGTTAATTCAAATATTTTTGTTTGATTGGTTTGTTTGGTTTTGAGGTGCAGAATGGTGGCGAACAACAGATGTTCATACTCGTACGGGGGCAACCTTCTTTTCACCATTACTGGGAATTCCACCACTGTTTGCTCCTCCAGCCCAGAATCATGATTCTTCTTCATTCCATTCAAGGACTTCAGGAAAAAGTAATCGAAGTGGTCCTGAAAAAGGTATTCATGTTAACATAAGTGAAGTACTATAAAACTTCCATTCCAATACTATTTTCAAGGAGTTAGGTTTAATAACATTTTTATAGCATTTTGCAAGACCCTTTCACATTGTCATGCTTAATCCTTACAATAATTCTTTGAAATTGGAAGTATTTTAATTTTGCAGCCAAAGTTAAGTAAGTTGTTCAAGAAAATACTGCTGACATATGGCTGTGGTATAGTCAAGATTTTAACGCAATTCTACTATATCTCATTACCTCCCTATATGGAATCCAATATTATATGTTACTTCTGCAATTAAGCATTATTAAAACTAATATCCTAGTACTCTGTTTTTCTTTTAAATGGTGATTAATATGTCTGCAACTTATAACTATCATTAGAATATAATTTGAAAATAACATTTTAGATGGTTTATTATCTTTTCACTTGAGTAAGTGTTTTGGGGAGTTTGCTCTAAAAGGGGAACATTTGTATTTAGTAATCTTTCTAGACATGTTTTTTGAAATTCATATAACATGATGTTAACCATTTTAAAGTGAACAATTCAGTGCCATTTAATGCATTCACAGTGTTATGCAGCCGCCACCTCTAACTTGTTCCCAAACATTTTCATCACCCCAAAAGAAAACCTCGTATCCATTAAGCAGTTGCTCCTCTGTACTCTCTCCCCCAGCCCCTGGCAATTACCAGTTTGTACTCTGTCTTTATAGATTTACCTACTGTGAATATTTAATCATAAGATATGTGACCTTTTATGTCTGGCTTCTTTCATTTGTCATGTTTTTAGTTTCATCCATATTGTGTATATATATTGGTAGTTCATTCCTTTTTAAGGCTGAATAATATTCTATTATATAAACATGTTTATTTTTACTTTCAAGGTGTAAATGGGTCAATAAATGGAAACAGTACATCATCTGTAATTGGTATCAACACATCTGTACTCTCCACTACTGCTTCAAGTTCCATGGGACAAATTAAAAGTACAAGCTCGGGTGGAGGAAATAGAAAATGTAACC
>NW_012150729.1:525892-528540 GCF_000956105.1 Propithecus coquereli | reverse complement strand
GGGTGGAGGAAATAGAAAATGTAACCGGGAGCAAAGCAATTTCTTCTTGAATGAGAGGTCTTGGTTTATTCTTAGTTAAAGCCTTAGCATCATCTGCAAACATTTTGGAAACAAAGATAATAATTAAAATTGTGTCTACTCTTCTACATTTTATAAAAACTGCTTTTAAGACCTGGTTTCCCAATTGAAGAGGGTCAAAAGTTTGTGATCCTACACACATCATGCTCTCCATGTTTTTACTGTAATATAAAAGGGACTAGTAAGCTCTGACACACCATAGTAAGAATAGCAAGATATGAGTAGCCACTGTGCAGATGGCACTGATCTGAGCTTTAAATCCAAGCAGCATGCTTCCTAGGCTCCAATTTTTAATCCTAAGGAACTCTTTTATCAAATTTTTCTTTGTCCTTTTTAAAGACAGGATCAAACTCTGTATATTTTCCAGGATCAAGTAAAGAAATAAGTAACTTGTTCCCAAACATTTTCATCACCCCAAAAGAAAACCTCGTATCCATTAAGCAGTTGCTCCTCTGTACTCTCTCCCCCAGCCCCTGGCAATTACCAGTTTGTACTCTGTCTTTATAGATTTACCTACTGTGAATATTTAATCATAAGATATGTGACCTTTTATGTCTGGCTTCTTTCATTTGTCATGTTTTTAGTTTCATCCATATTGTGTATATATATTGGTAGTTCATTCCTTTTTAAGGCTGAATAATATTCTATTATATAAACATGTTTATTTTTACTTTCAAGGTGTAAATGGGTCAATAAATAGAAACAGCACATCATCTGTAATTGGTATCAACACATCTGTACTCTCCACTACTGCTTCAAGTTCCATGGGACAAATTAAAAGTACAAGCTCGGGTGGAGGAAATAGAAAATGTAACCAGGAACAAAGCAAAAACCAGCCTTTGGATGCTAGAGCTGACAAAATCAAAGATAAGGTAAGTTATTCTTTGAAGAACCAATGTATAACAAATCTATATATAAGATAAGCATTCCAAAGTTCAAATCACCAGAATCTATGGATTAATTTTTTATGAATTAACAACTCTTATTTTTGCAGGTATGTATTTTATGGTGTGGTACTAATATCTTAAAAAATTAAAACTGTTAGCACCAGTATAATTAATACAAATAGTAATAATAGATAAAATTTGTTGAGAACTTACCTTATCAGCTCTATTCTAATTGCTTTGCATTCAATATCTATTTCAATCCTCCCTATACCCAAAATGAGGTAGCTACTATTATTACAAATGGGGAAACAAAGCACCAAAATAATTAGCCAGTAAGTGGCTGGGCCAGGATTTGAAGCCAAACAAGTTAATTCCAGAATCTGTGCTTTTGAAAAAAAATAACAAGGCTTTTATTATGGAACATTTCAAATATATTAATACAAAGTAGACAGAATAATCCTTTGTACCCACTATTCAGCTTCAACAGTTATCACATCATGGCCAATTTTATTTCACCTATATCTCCAACTCTGCAAGTTATCAGTTTATTGCCTCTCAGCTCTAAATTCACTTTTTTCTCCTTTGCCAGTTGGTACAGTGTTAGGTCTTGTCAATACAGAGTCCTGTAAGACAATGGGACTTCTGTTCCTGGTTCTAGTGTTTTCTTCCTTCTCTTATGCTGTGGCTGCCAGAGGGTGGCTTCCTTACCAGCTGACGGTCTCTCTGCTTGTGGTCCAGGAGACCCATTAGTGGTCAGGAGACCCAGTGGTGCACACCATCCTAGTGAGTTTCATTGGCATCCCAATGCCAGGCAGCTCATTAGCAGGTTTTGCTGGGAAACCAATGGGTAGCTTTCTAGCTCATTTTATTGGTACCCCTGGTGGCAGGTTCCCAGCCACATTTTTCTGGCACCCCAGCAGGCAGTGTTTCCTGTGTGCCAACCTTGACCTGTGATACTTCATTGAGCTTCTCTGCCATCCAGTGGGCAATAGCCATATCCTCTCCAATTAAGTCTGAAGCTCAGCCTTGGCTAAATGGGGGATTGGAGAAAAGCAGCTCTCTTCCAAGGTTGTCTTTATTTCATTATTCTACCTTAGTCCTACAGAAAGTGGCTATTCCTTATATCTGCTATTCTTATACTCTTTAGAGGTCTCTTTATCCCTCTTGGTAGTTAATCTGTGATTACTAGTTAATAACTCCTTATGTAAATTTTTCCTGTTCAGATTGCTAATGTGGTTTCTGCTTCCTGACTAGATCTTGTCTATTCTAGAATTGGTACCGGGAGTAGAGTGGGTGTGTAGGTCACACATGGTAAATTCACTTCAATATTCTGAGCATTCTAAGCTTTTAGATTCCCTCTTCCACATCATGCCAGGGAAGCTCCGACATCTCAACCTTATAAAATATAGGTCACCATTAAGGTCAGGATTCATTTATCCAACTAAATAAGCAGAGAAACCTCCACCTATATGAGCTAACATATTATATATTAGATCACCCGTATCGGTGAACTTGGTCTTTTTATGGTTGAATAATATTCCATTGTATAAACATGTTTATTTTTACTTTCAAGGTGTAAATGGGTCAATAAATAGAAACAGCACATCATCTGTAATTGGTATCAACATATCTGTACTCTCCACTACTGCTTCAAGTTCCATGGGACAAATTAAAAGTACAAGC
>NW_012150729.1:505533-525317 GCF_000956105.1 Propithecus coquereli | reverse complement strand
GTAGCTGGGACTACAGGCATGCGCCACCATGCCCGGCTAATTTTTTCTATATATTTTTAGTTCTCCGATTAATTTCTTTCTATTTTTAGTAGAGACGGGGGTCTCGCTCTTGCTCAGGCTGGTTTCGAACTCCTGAGCTCAAACAATGTGCCCGCCTCGGCCTCCCAGAGAGCTAGGATTACAGGAGCCACCGCGCCTGGCCAAAAGTGTCTTTCCTTTTGCTGAGCATATTTCATAGAGATATTTCATTTAGATCTTTTAGTTTCCTTCTCAACGGAATATATTTTCCAGAGATTAGCACACTTCTATGAGAGATTTGGCAAAGGTCATCTGATGATGCTAAGAAGCTTGATGGTACCTATCACAGAAATGCAAAAGTAGTATACTTAGGCCCTAAGACAAACATTTCTTTTGCCTTCAAGCCACACCACTAAGCATTTGAGTAAACATGATTTAAAAATAAAACTCTTGGTTGTTTCCTCCCAGGGACACAGGTTTCAGGGTCATACTCTCTACCTGTTGCTCTTTAACTGCTCTTAGCTCTTCTCCCTTATGATTGTTTCAAGGGCATTCCCATTAGTGCAAGCAACAAGGGCCTATCTCTGAGCTGCTGCCAGCTTCTCCACATGCCAGACACTGAAACACCACCCATTCTTGATTCTCATACTATTTTGAAGTAAATTCTGGATATCATATTATTGGGTATATTTTTATAGGTGTATTTCTAAAAGTTAAGGGCACATGATTTTAACTAGTTCTAAAATCTAGTAAAATCTAAAATCTAAAATATCCTGTGCCTCCATGGTGTATAAGCATTGTGCAAGACTTTGGAGGCATGACTATGAAGCAGTCCCTATACTTAGTTCTAATGCAGAATCTACATTGAAATTTCTAAACAAAATCAGTGCTGTTACACCAAAAACTATTACCAGGAGCACATACTAAAAAATGACAAAGGCACCTCTTTAATAATATAAAGAGAGAGATTCTGAGGTATCATTACTAGTGTTTGTAGATAGCTAAGTGGAGATAACACTATAGAGAGATTGGCTATTAAAGTGAGGCATACTAGGATTTAAGATTTCAGAAGAACAGCTCTTTTGGATAATTCATGGTCTGGCATGATATTGTAGTAGTGGGTTGTTCAAGTAAAATGTATATAAAAGGGCAATGGAACTAAAGAAGAAAGTCCTGTACTTTTTTACCTAGCATTTTTCAGTTTTAAAAGCTTTTTAAAAATTGTTTCATTAGCTCTTTGTCTGTGTAATTTGAGAAAATGTTCTTCAGCTAATTTAAAAATTCCTGTTGAGGGAGTTGGGGTACTTATCTCAGCTGTTCTCATTGAAAGTCGCTGATTAAGTCCAATTCCCTCTTACAGTCTTCATATATATTTAGAATAAATATTGATAGTTCAAATTAATTAAAGTAAGTTTCAAGTAAAATATACAAATGTACAGCCTGTGTAGAAAAAATTAAACAATTTAAAGTTGAATGAGTTTTCTTCCTACTACTGTACAAGTTATTGTTCCCACAGCAGCCGAAAAAGTCTTTCAAAAACATATATAATTTTTTATGATTTGAAAATATGTTAGGGAATATAAAATGATACAGCCACTGTAGAAAACAGTATGACAGTTCTTCAAAAAATTAAAAATTGAATTACTGTATGATCCAGCAATTCCACTTGTGGTTATATACCCAAAAGAATTGAAAGCAGGGTCTCCATGAGGTATCTGTACCCCCATGTTCATAGCACGTTGTTCCCAATAGCGAAAATGTAGATGTAACGCACGTGTCCATTGACAGAGGACTGCTTAAGCAGAATGTGGTATATACATAATAATGGAATATTATCCAGCTAGAAAAAGGAAGGAAATTCTTATATTTGCCATAATATGGATGAACTGTGAGGATGAAATTCTGCAAAGTGAAATAAGCCAGATACAAAAAGACAAATACTGTACTGTACGATCTCACTTACTTGAGGTACTTAAAGTAGTCAAAATCATAGACAGGAAGTAGAATGGTGGTTGCCAGGAGCTAGGGGAGGGAAAGATGGGGAGTTAGTGTTTAACAGGTATAGAGTTTCAGTTTTACAAGATGAAAGAGTTCTGGAGATGGGTGGTGTTGATGGTCGCACAACATTGTGATTGTATTTAATACCACTGAACTATACACTTAAAATGGTTAATATGGTAAATTTTATGTTATATGTATTTTACCACAATAAAAAAAATGGGGGAAAATATATATCATAATGTTATCACTCCCTCCAGGAATGTCCTATCCCACTCAAAATAAAATCCTTGCCGTGGCTTATTATAGCTGTATGATCTGCCCCTAGGAGTCCATCCATCCTTTTCTCCTACCAATCTTTCCCTGGTTCAGTATGCTCTATCTAACTAGTCTAGCTGACTTTTTCGTTTTTGAACATGCCACACACATTATCAGGTTTTTCCTTTGCTGTTCCCCCTGTCTTGAAAGGCTCTTCTCTCATGTCTTTGTATGACTGACTCTTCTCCCTTAGGTCTCAGCTCAGAAAGGTCTTATCTGAGACTGCATCTAAAAGCTCACCCCACCTGCACCACCCCCCAGCATACATTGTCTATCTGTTATTTTGTTTTATTCATGGTATTTATCACTCAAAACATTTATTTAGATTGTTTGTTGATTCTCTTCTCCCTGTTCTCACTAGGCAGAGTTGGTGTCTGTTTCTCACACCCTTATATCCCGAGAAGCTTGAGCAACTATGCCTGGTACATACATAATAGCCTTGAATATGTATTTGTTTTGTTATTGAAATAAATAAGTATACAGTGAAATGATAGTTCAAGAAGAGGGTTCTGAAAAGCTTTCCCAGATTGGATGAGGGGATATTAATAAGCTCTTCTTTGATCATTTTTTGATGAACCTAAGAAGATTCATTTTTAAAATGTTTTAAATGAGAGAAAAGTGACTTACTACCTAATTATGTGTGAATATAACACAAACACATACACACACATATTCTAATAAGGAAATGAAACTGGTGATATACAAACCCATCTTTTCCCTTTTTCTCTAATACTTGTCTCCTCACTTGCACCTTTTTTAATGGGTACTAAATTTGTACCACCTACATCAGAATCACATTAAATGTTTGTTAATGCTGATCCATATGCCTTGTTTAGAAGCGGGACCCAGGAATCTGCTGGTCTCGACAAGTTTTGCAAGAAAAAACTTGCACTCTAAAAGTTTAGAACAAGCACCTCTAGACCCATTTTGGGGGAGATACGGGTTTCTCATGCCATCTTTAAATCTAAAAATACACACAGATTACTTGGGCATTAAAATAGGAGTTTATTTTTCTCTGTGAAATCACTGTAGCCCCCTTATTCTTTTCCTTTCTTAGCCTCTACTTAAACAAAAATAACTTCAGTTTAGATTATGATTTTCATAGTCTTGCTGTACATGCTTAAAAACCCATGACAGGCTGGGCGCGGTGGCTCACGCCTGTAATCCTAGCTCTCTGGGAGGCCGAGGCGGGCGGATTGTTTGAGCTCAGGAGTTCGAGACCAGCCTGAGCAAGAGCAAGACCCCGTCTCTACTAAAAATAGAAAGAAATTAATCGGACAACTAAAAATATAGAAAAAATTAGCCAGGCATGGTGGCGCATGCCTGTAGTCCCAGCTACTTGGGAGGCTGAGGCAGAAGGATTGCTTGAGCCCAGGAGTTTGAGGTTGCTGTGAGCTAGGCTGACGCCACGGCACTCACTCTAGCCCGGGCAAAAGAGCGAGACTCTGTCTCAAAAAAAAAAAAAAAAAGAAAAAAAAACCCATGACAGATTATGGTTGCAAAGAAGGAGCTGTTTCTCTGATAAATAAATGCTAGTCTTAATATATTATTATTATTGTTTTCTTTTAATGTCTACCTTATGGTCTTTATCATGGTATGATTCCCACACTATTCCAACTCAGTTTCTCATCCTTCTCTGCTCTACCTGGAGGAAAGAAGATAGCTCAGGGAATGATGGTAACTATTAGACCACTTGTTGAAATGTGTATCTGTGAAAGAGGCATTATGGTAGCTAGGAACAGTTAAAACAGAGTCATTGCAAGCAGAATACACCAGCAGGAGTGACTCTCCTCACTCATGCATTTTATTTTATTTAAATCAATCTTCAGAAGACACAAAAGAAAGAGTATAGATCTACACACTGTAACTATGGCTTCAATTTGATTTCCTGTATATTACTGTCTTTCATTCCCCAAACCCCACGAGTCATGAAAGGCTATATTTCTGTTAAGACCAAAACTTTTTAAATTTATTACTGCTTTTTCTTTGTTTTGCCCTTGTATTTTATTTATCAGCAAATGCTATTGAAATACTCCTAAGTAATTATAGATTATACTTAATTGTGTTGTTCTGTCATTTTAACATTTCTCCTTTTTAGTCTTTCTATTGCTGGAGTTTTAACTTTTCCATTATTATATAGTTATATAGTTATAATTCATCTCATGATTTTTCTTCTTTTCATTCAGTACTACTGTCTATTCTTGAAACACAAAACTTCCCTTTTACGAGACCTAATATCCCTTTCTACCAGCTTTGGATTTTCTTTTTCTTATAAAGTCTTAAATATTCCAAAAATCTCTCTCCTTTGTCATATTTTTCTGTCTTTTCTGTTATGAAAAATAATTAAATTCCTTGATTCTAACTAAAGCATCCCCATAGTCTTTTGCTACCTATTATATCTTCTCTACTGCATTTATTATTATACAGAATTGTTTGCTTTTATATTAAGCATCTATCCACCCTTTCCCTCCCAACCACTAGAATGTAAGTTTCTTGAAGGCAGGAACTCTATCTTGCACACCATGTAGTCCAGCACCTAGAGAGGTATGTTTGACACATTATAGGTAAATATTTGGCTACTGACTCACTGCATAAAGAAAGAAGACTAAAGATAAACGTATAACTCAACATATATATCATAATTGTAATTATTATTTTGTGAACTTCTTTTTTTAATCTGTCATACATTTTGAAGCATGATGGCCATATGAGTACATCCACCTACATAATATGTTGATATTTTCAATATTCTACATGTGACTGAGCTCATACTTTTTACTGGGAAATTCCTGTCAGATAAGTTAATTTGATCAGTTGGTTCAATAATTATGCTTTATAATATGTGACATTTTTCCTTTTGCCTATAATGACATTTTGAGATTGAAAATATCACTTGAAAATTAAAAAAGCATACCTTTTACTGAAACTTGAATTTTTTAAAAATTAAAGTCTTTCCAAATACTTTGTCTTCATTCAGAAACCAAGGAAAAAAGCTATGGAAAGTTCTAGCAACAGTGATAGTGATTCAGGCACATCGTCAGACACCTCAAGTGAAGGCATTAGTAGTAGTGATTCAGATGATCTAGAGGAAGATGAAGAGGAAGAAGATCAAAGCATTGAAGAAAGTGAAGATGATTCTGATTCAGAGAGTGAAGCACAACATAAAAGTAACAACCAGGTATAAATTGTTTCATGGACAGTATTCAAACATCATTCATATTTTGGAATTAACTGGTTTATCTTAACTCCCAAAGTCTATAGTTTTAAAGTTAATCATTATCTTGAGTTCTTTCTTTTGCACAAGAAAAAATAGGAGATGGAAAAATATTTTTAAAGGGACATTTGGTATATTTTTAGTGAGCTTCTTAGAACTATCATAAGTCATTAGGAACACTTTTTAAACGACTCTTTTTTTACTGTTTGATGTTCTTTGTCTTAATAGATGTTAAGAAGCTGCCTTTTAATTTTTATTTCCAGGTGCTATTACATGGTATTTCAGACCCAAAAGCAGATGGACAGAAAGCAACTGAAAAAGCCCAGGAAAAAAGAATACACCAGCCATTACCTCTTGTGTCTGAATCCCAGACTCACTCATCATTCCAATCCCAGCAGAAGCAGCCTCAGGTTTTGTCACAGCAGCTTCCATTTATTTTCCAAAGCTCTCAGGCAAAGGAGGAATCTGTGAACAAACACACCAGTGTAATACAGTCTACGGGATTGGTGTCCAATGTGAAACCTTTATCTTTGGTAAATCAAGCCAAAAAGGAAACTTACATGAAACTCACAGTTCCTTCTTCTGATGTACTTAAAGCAGGGAATAAAAATACCTCTGAAGAATCTAGTCCTTTGACCAGTGAATTACGAGCTAAACGGGTGAGTTAAAAATTATTTATATAAGAATTTTATTATTAGAAATAAATGGAGCTTCTATATTGTCTCATAATACACAAGCTTAAATTAAATTTTATTCTTTTATACTTTCTTCATCTCCAGGAATAGAATATTACATCATAAAACTAAATTTCTCTGATTTTATATTCACATATACATCTGTTTAACATATTTTTTGCAACACAATCTTGTCATTCCCCCCAACCCCATCCCATTCTATGTGCCCCAAGGTCTAATGGTTTAGCAATAGGGGGATAAATATGTTTGAATAAGACAAGCTTCACAATTACTTTGCCTTAAAATTAATTTCTGTTTCCCCTTAATATCTGCATGTTCTTTTTGAAAAGAAGTGAACTTTTGAATAATTTATCATTATAGTCCTAGAATTTATAAATTTTAAGTATAAAAATCTTTTAAAAAGAATCATTTTCCGGCCAGGCAAAGTTGGCTACATCTATAATCCTAGCCCTCTGGGAGGCCAAGAAAGGAGGATTGCTTTAGGCCAGGAATTTGAGACCAGCCTGAGCAAGAACAAGACACCATCTCCACAAAAAAATTAAAAAATTAGCCAGGTGTGGTGGCGCATGCCTGTAGTCCCAGCTACTTGGGAGGCTGAGGCAGGAGAATCCCTTGAGCCCAAGAGTTTGAGGTTGCAGTGAGCTATGATGACCCTAGTGCACTCTAGCCCTAGCAACAGAGCAAGACCCCATCTCAAAAAAAAAAAAAAAAATCATTTTCCTGTGCCATTCTTAATGAATTTTATGAAGTGTAACTTTTACTTACAAAAACACCGGAACCACTCTTCAAAGAATTTTTTCATCTTTGTTTTTCTTGCTATTATTTTATGTCACTACATAGTCTACATTCATATGTCAGTAGAATTCTAATGATTAAATTACCATTGCTTTTTATTCTATAATCATCCTAGAGTATTAAAATATTATGTTTGAACATGGTATCCTGTCTCTTGGTAACAAACATTATCATCAGGCATCCTAATCATTTGGTAACACTTATAGAGCACTTACTGTTTACCAGTCATTGTTTTCATTGCTGAACATGGATTTATTCATTGGATTATAACATCTATGAGTGCAGCTAATATTATCCCCATTTACAGATGATAAAATTGAGATTTGTAGAATTTAAATAACTCTTCCAAGATCACAGTGCTGGTTAGTAATGGAGCTAGAATTCAAACCTAGGCAATGTAGTACTAGAATCTTTATTCTTAACAACTATGATATTCTGCCTTTCTTTCTTGAAAAAGTCACGATATCCTTGTCCATTGACTCTTACTATGAAGAATTTAAGAATGGGATCGAAGAAAAGTAACTTGAACAAATCCACCTTTTTTTGAGACTCTAAATGTGTGGTTTTAAGCCTTATGTGTACATTAGAATCACCTGGGAAACTTTAAGCACAATACCCTTTAGAACCATTAAATCAGAACATCTTGTGGTAGAACTAAGGTATTGGAATTTTTTAAGCTTCCAGGTGATTCAAATGTGTAGTCAGATTTGAAAAGCACTGGTCTGAGTGGAGTGACCGATGGTATCATATTATGCATATGACTTGTAATGCACTGCTCAAACACAAGCAGGTATTAAATATTATCAGCATCACATTATTGACTTTTCGCAAGTAAAATAAGCAAATTAAAAATTACATTATTTGGGTTATTTTAATTTTTCATTAATATATTATCCTGCTTTAAGATAAATGAGTTTATAGAGCTACATCAAGAGTTATTTGTATTCCAAAAGTTTCTTAATTTTTTTCAAACGGTTTTTTTAATGTTTCCCTGAAGAAGAATTTTATATGACTACTTATTAGAGAGTCATATATCAGACACTTGCTTAATAAATGTAGCCAAGCCAGGATTTTTACACATATGATCTCATTTAATCCTTACAAACCTTGTGAAGTAAAGAAACTAAAGCTTTGAAGTTAAGTAACTTGCCAACATCATACGACAGGTTAAGTTCAGAAGGGATTTAAACCAAGCATTCTGATTTCAAAACATGACTACAGTGAAAAATTTTGGTGTTCTTGCTAACTGGAGATCATTCAGAAATTATAATACAAATTATCTGAAATGATAATGGTAGTTAATGGAAAATATTTTATGTGAGTGGACATTCACATTAGACTCAATTCTAAATGATGTCTTTATTAGTATCTATTATTGAATAAAGAATATTTTGTAAATTTCTCTTACAACAGCTGTCTATATGACAGTCTGACATACAGAATTTTGCTTTATTTCTCACGATAATCTCTTTTGTTTCATGCTACCTGCTGTGTATGTGTCTGCATCCCTCATCAGTTTATGATTTTCTTGAATATTATTTAATTATTGAATCTTTCAGTACCCTTACATTAAAGATGTATAATTTAAATCATTATACAATAGTTGGATATATAGACCAGGAATAGAATTTGGTAGGTCTTACGTCAGTTTTCTCTTATGAAGTTTTATCTGGAGGAATTTTTTTTTCTCTCTACAGTGGTCTCAGGTAGAAGCTAGGGGAACAAGAGCTTAGAGGGAGGACAGACCTTTGAACCTATCTCTTCCCATACTACCTGTAGTCCAAATGGATATGTTAAAGGAATGAGAGGTTTGCTCCTGTACAGGTCTCAATTTTCTTCCCTTCTCCTTTCTATAAATCACCCCTGATATCTATAAAAGAGTAATTGATACTAGTCTTGGGATAAAATATAATAATCTCTGGCTATTCTTGAAAATCTGTATAGGTGTCAATATATGGGAAGAGATTCTTCAGAATTAGTGAGGAGCAGTTGCAGAAAATTAAATATAAAGCTGTTTTCCTGGCCCTTTGGTCCTATGTATTTAGAGGGAAAATTGACTACCTATAAGAAAATAGTATAAAATGATTACGTGACATAATTATGTTCTAACAGATGAAAATACACTGTTTTTTGTAAAGAAAATTTCAATCTTATATATGTTAAAGTATTTTATGTAAGAATTTTGTTATCAAATTCCTCTTAAAAGGTAAATCCAACTATTTGGTATAATTTTCCATAATTTAGTCACTGAATAAATACTAATTAAGCACTTTCTCTTGTGAGGTATTGCCTCAGGTACAAATTTTATATGACAGTCTGCTTACAAAGAATTATCTTAATAACTTAATTTTCTAAACTAATACAGTAAAGATGTTAAATAAGATTAAAAATTTATATATAAATTGCTTACTGCTCATTAGTACTGCTGCTTTAAAATATTAATAAGTCATTTTATATGGCATTCTATTTACATTTACATTCACACTTGCGAAATCCCCACCACAAATCATTGATGATTTGAGTGTTAGGGGCCCAGGAGTGATGCTGACAACACTGCAGATTTTAATTTCAGATCCACATTTTCAACGCAGAATATTGCCTTAGGTTAGGAAATTCAACTCCGCTTTTGTTAACTTAGAATATTTTAATAATTCTATTTTAGTTTTTTATATATTGTGTAATAATTGTACTAACTTAATAAATTCGTGATTTTATTGTTTTCAAGGAGATTCTAAAAGCTAAATAATTTTTATTTCTGATTTGTAAATGTAAATTTTATGGCTTAATTGTTCATAAATTAATTTTTCTCAAGAAAATTGTTGTTTTTCTAAACTGTTTGCTCTTTCAAATGTTAATGTGCTAAAGGTACTCTAAGTAGATCCCGCAGAATGTTGAGCCACCATTCCCACCAGCTTAATATATTAAATCTTTGCTTGAAAGAAGTTCTTCTTGCTCAAGAAGTCATTATTCAGCAATCTAAAATTGTGTTTTGAGTACATACCAAGTGCAGGGCTCTAAGCAATGTTTTGGGAAGATTGTAACAGTGAATAAATGATAGTGTTCCTACCGTAAGGAATTTATCAAAGATGTAAACTTACCTCCTTAGAAGTTTAAGACATACAGACATATACTATGTATACTAAAGGCAGTATGGCATAGAATACAGATAGTCCCCAATTTAGGATGGTTCAACTTAAGATCTTTCAACTTTACAATGGTGCAAAAGCAATACATATTCAGTAGAAAGTATTATAATAGTCTCTTGTTATGCTGGACAGAGGCAGTGAGCTGCACCTCCTAATCAGCCAGCTGTCATAAGGATAAACAACAAATAGTCTATGGTGTACTGTATTGCCAGGTGATTTTGCTCAACTGTAAGCTGATGTAAGTGTTCTGAGCACATTTAATGTAGGCTAGGCTAAGGTGTGATGTCCGGTAGATTAGGTGTATTGAATACATTTCTGACTTATGATATTTTCAATTTACAATCAGTTTATAGGGAAGTAACCCCACTGCAAGTTGAGGAGCATCTGTATAAGGAGGTAAAGGAGCTCAAAGGTTAAGGCAAAGAGTGCTTCTGGCTGGGACAAACATAGAAAGCTTCTTGGGTTAGATCTTAAAGAATGAACATTATTTCATCAGCTTGAAATTTATAAAGAGGAGGCTTATTTCGTGCAAAGAATATGATTATATCAAAATTTGGAGATGATAAAAATATGATATTCATAGCCCATGGCCAATAGTCCAGTTTGACTGGAAAAGTATGTTTGTGCTTAATTGTAAAGTAATTTGAATGTCAAATTAAAGTGTTTAGACTTTATAAAGTTGGCAATGCTCCAAGGAGGCAATATAATAAAATAAATCTTAGTCTAAGATAAAACTGGCATTAGTATATAGCATATATTGGGAGTTGGGTAGGAAGAAATTATGTCATGGCTTAAATTTGAGCAGTATTATAATGAAAGAATCCAAAGACATGGTAATATGGCTGACTTGGAAAAAAGACAATAAAAGATATTTTTAGGGTTTCAGGTTTTGATTATTATGAGAATGGGAGCAACAGTAAAGAGAGGGAGATAGTGAGGAAACATATATATTTTGAGGGGGGGAACCAATTAAATTTTAAATATATTAGGTATGGCCAAGGTTTAACAACCAACTAGTCATCAGTGCCACTCCTTTTATGGCACTTGTATGTCATGATTTAAATTTGTATGTGATATCGTATCTATAATTTGTTCTCAGATATCGAAAGCAAATAAAAGCAGTCTTGTTTTTATGGTACATTTTGTTTTTAAACTTATGTTTCAACAGGAACAATATAAACAGGCATTCCCATCACAGTTAAAGAAACAGGAGTCATCTAAGAGCCTGAAGAAGGTTATTGCAGCTTTGTCAAATCCAAAAGCAACCTCTACTTCACCAGCACATCCAAAACAAACGGTAGAAAACAACCACCCTAATCCATTCTTGACAAATGCACTTTTAGGTAATCACCAACCAAATGGAGTTATTCAAAGTGTCATTCAAGAAGCTCCTCTAGCACTTACTACCAAAACTAAAATGCAGAGTAAGATTAATGAAAACATTGCTACTGCAAGCAGCACCCCTTTTTCCTCACCTATAAATTTGAGTACAAGTGGGAGAAGAACTCCTGGCAATCAGACACCTGTAATGCCCTCTGCCTCTCCCATACTGCATAGTCAAGGGAAGGAAAAAGCAGTTAGCAATAATGTAAATCCAGTAAAAACACAGCATCACTCCCATCCTGCAAAATCTTTAGTGGAGCAGTTTAGAGGAACAGATTCAGACATTCCCAGTAGTAAAGATTCTGAAGATTCAAATGAGGATGAAGAGGAAGATGATGAGGAAGAGGATGAGGAAGATGATGAAGATGATGAATCTGATGACAGTCAATCAGGTTATTTTCCATTTTAAAATTTAAAGTATTTCTCTAAATGCTATGTGAACCAAAACATTTTAAAGAACTTCTTAGTTCACAGATTTATAATCATTGTCATTCACTGTGCTTTACACAGCTTTGTGCATTTCTATAATGAGTTCACAAAATACAGGAGTAATTAATTTGGGAAATTCTAAGTTAAATTCTCAGCTTGTCATCCATTTGACATTAAACAAGTAATAACTTTAGAGTGAATATAAATGATGCATAAATTAAGACAATTTCATCAACTTGCTTAATTTTCATTTCGTTCAGGACCACTTGTTTGTCCCCTTTTTTCCATCTCTCTTGCTGTTTGTTAAACTGCATCACCAGATATTTTGAACAAAGGTAAAATTGTAGTCACAGTCATTCAGAAAGTACCAAAAACCTAAATCCCTATGAATGTCCATCAGTAACACAGAATTTATTAAATAACATATGGAGTATTTCCTGGTTTAATTTTGATTCACTTCTGGATTTTTTAGGGGGGGTATTTCTTTGCATTTTTCTTTTTCCTTACCTCTCCTTGTTCCACAGAAGACTGAAAACATAAAATACAAGATAGCTTAAATTTTAAATACAAAGATAAAATACATTTTATAAAAGTTTGTGAATTTGTTACTGGTCAGACACAAATTTAACTACATTTTCTAGCAGCCAATATGAATAGGAAAGTATAGTCAGTTAATACAATTTAAAGTATCTGTAAGTTAAAAACAAACTACTTGCTCAGAGTAAGAACAATTTGCCCTGATAGTAATTTTTCCTGGGGTTCCCATAAAAACAACTTTGCATGATAGGTAATAGATATCAATATTCATAACTTTCAAGAGCTAATTTTTATGATGAACTTCAATATAGGCAGACAATACCACACAAAACAGAATTCCACAAAAGCTGTTATTCTGGGAACTATTAGGATATAGTCCAGTTATTAGTCCTGTGTTTATCAAATTTAATCCAGTAATAGATTTTACATATCTGGAAGAGTGGATACATTATACATAGGACTACATATCTAGAACTTAAATTATTAAATCACTAAATTATCCTACCATAATTATTTCTGTAAGGCTAGTTTTTTAAGAAGCCTGATGAAATCTTGCCACCTAAATGGAAAACTACAGCCAAAAAACCCAAGAATCTCCCCTAGAAAATTGTTTTACCCCAAAACCCAAATGAAAGTATGATGGTAATGCCAGACTGAGTATACATCTTAAGCCACTGTAGTACATTAATTTGAATTCCCCCTTTTACCTTGGTTTCTCTGTTACATTAGAAGTGATTTTGAAGCCATTAAGCAGAACTCATCATGTGAATAGTGTCACATGAGAACTGTTTTGTGACTGAAGTGTTGAGTAAAACTTACACTTTTTAAAAAATTTTTTAAGGATTTGTAGCCTACATACATTGTTCTCACATAAATTAAAAGATTTACTCTTCAGGAAAGTTGCTCTTTTGAGTTCTCATTTACCGATACTGGTTCCTGAACCAGTCCATTTAGATACAAACTGCAAATTATTGGTGATTATCTAGTTATAATATACAAATGCTTCTTTT
This sequence comes from Propithecus coquereli, assembly GCF_000956105.1. Classification (NCBI taxonomy): domain Eukaryota; kingdom Metazoa; phylum Chordata; class Mammalia; order Primates; family Indriidae; genus Propithecus; species Propithecus coquereli. Next base: position 511,774 of record NW_012150729.1, on the reverse strand, counting down.
ACTTCCCAGAATCAGATAGTAATTCAGAATCAGATACAGAAGGATCAGAAGAAGAAGATGATGATGATAAAGACCAAGATGAATCAGATAGTGATACTGAAGGAGAGAAAACTTCAATGAAACTGAATAAAACAACTTCCTCTGTCAAAAGCCCTTCCATGAGTCTCACAGCTCACTCAACACCTCGTAACCTCCACATAACAAAAGCCCCAGGCTCTGCTCCTGCTGCCTTATGTTCTGAATCACAGTCACCTGTTTTTCTTGGTACATCTTCTTCCACACTTACTTCAAGTCCACACTCTGGTACCTACACTTTATTTTTATTATTGTAAAGTAGAAGTCAAACCATAGCAAGAATTTTTACTTATACAGTGTTCTGGAGATGATCTCACTGGAATCAAGTATTATAGCTAGATTTTAGGTCGGCTCAGAAAGGTCAACATGTATTTTCAAAGGACATGACCTATTAACTGGTCTTTTTTTTTTTTCCTGTGCTTCCAATTTAAGAATCTGATGACAACACTTGATTTTGAATCTTTCCTGCTTTTGTGTTGAGTTTATGCTCTAGAATATAGAATTTGATTGACAATTGGACTTTTTTGTACAGTTGACCCTTGAACAATGTGGGGGTTAGGAGCACTGACCTCCTCATAGTTGAAAATCTGCATATAGCTTTTGACTCTCCAAACACTTAACTACTAATAGCTGTCCACTGTTGACTGGAAGCCTAACTGATAACATAAATAGTTCAGTTAACACATATTTTGTATGTTATATGTATTATATACTGTATTATAAATATTAAGAAAAGAAAATATTAAGAAAATCATGTGGAAGAGAAAATATATTTGCCATTCATTAAGTGCAAGTAGATCATCAAAAGGTCTTCATCCTTGTCATCTTCACTTTGAGTAGGCCGAGGAAGAAGACGGGTTGGTCCTGCTGTCTCAGGGGAGGCAGAGGCAGAAAAAAATCTAAGTAGGCTCATGCGGTTCAAACTTGTGTTGTTCAAGGTCAACTGTACTTTATACAAAAAAGCTCACTTGTTTACTTAAGATGCAATTGCTGTCTGCCCAGCATTATAGCCAGTGTCATTTCTATTAGTGAGTAGTATTCTCAATTCCATTAACAGGCCACATCTGCTTTTTTCCTATTTGACTTTTTATAAACTTTTCAAGGCCATCATTAAAAGTGTCCACATTTAATATTCCCAAACTGCTTTCTATTCTCATTCAATAGCTAAGAAAATACAGATATGTTTAGTAAAATATTTTGTCAATTGTTTCCCTTGTTTTACTCAATCCTTGGCAATTTCTAATTTTGCTTTCATTTACCACAGACCAGTATATCCTACTTGTCTTAGATGAATTTACCTGTATTTATGAAACTTGATTTTTGTCTTTGAAAAATTTTACATGTAATCTAATCCTATTCCTTTGTGCTTTAGGTTAATTAAAAGATCTAGTAGTGTTTTTGCCTATGCATATATATGGACATAGAAATTATATTGCCTTTAAATGTATGAGCCAGCTGTTGAAATTTTTCAGCATCTGAAAACTAATATTTTCAAAGACAACAACTATAAATAGATTTTATGAAACCTCTATTTCCCTCCTACTTCTCTAGCCATTTCCTTAATAACAAAGCTATATATTTTAACCTTCGATTGTATTTTCTTTAGAGAGGAAGGCTAGTTATTCTGTCATTCAGACCAAAAGAAAAAAATTCCTCTGCCTTACACAGTGTTTTGTTGAAAACCATCTAAAAATAATGTACAAATTGCAGAAATACCCTAAATAATTCAAGTCATTGAAATATACTTTTTTAAGGAAAAGTTTCTAAACTATCAGAAGATTATCATCTATATAAACTAATCTTTTATATCAACTGGTTGAATTTTCTTAAAGGCACTTCCAAAAGAAGAAGAGTAACAGATGAACGTGAACTGCGTATTCCATTGGAATATGGGTATGCAAAATGAGGTTTTTCTTTTTTGCTTTTCTCCGTATATTTATGCATGTTTGATGTATACTTGATTTCTCATTCTCTACTATTAATAAAAGAAATGGATATACTGCATAGTATTTATTAGAGCAGAAGAGCTAAAGCAAAGGGCAAAGAAGTTGATATATCAGAAAACTGAAATTAAGCCTAACTGCTTCATAGAGGTATGGCAGAGCTGTGGTGGGATCATGCAGCCAAGTTTAACATGACTGGAAAAGAACCAAGGGCAAATCACATGACATAGGACAGAATGCAGTTAAGACTGTCAGAAATTTTTGTGAAGACAGAATTAAAGGACAGTGAAAGCCACTTTGGTCAAAACTGAGGGACTGTACCAGAGTTTGGCTAAAAATAACTTAATTATAGCTGACAGGTTTCAGACTTGGGGTGTACGTGAGCCCCAGACAGCAGAGAGTCAGGTTTACTTTTCTTGCTTAAAGCTTTTCAGATGTTAAAAAAAAAAAAAAAAGAAAATCAGTACACATTGACATGTTACTGAAATGTCCAGGTACCCCAAGTAATACAAGTTATGGTATCTAAAAATTTTAATGGAATTTAATATTTGTAAATTGAGTCTTTGATTAATTTCTTAGTTGAATTAACTAAAAGTTTAAATGATTTCAATAGCAAGGATATTTGGGTTGTATGAGGGGTTTATTTTTGTCTTCTTTGTTTTTTTCATATTTTCTGAAGAGCATGTATACTTAAAGTTTTTTTTCATTTTTAAAAGTTTTCTTAAAATTACGTATGTCATAACCCTCATTTCTGTTATGTGTAGCTGGCAGAGAGAGACAAGAATAAGAAACTTTGGAGGGCGCCTTCAAGGAGAAGTAGCATATTATGCTCCATGTGGAAAGAAACTTAGGCAGTACCCTGAAGTAATAAAGGTACATACTTTTCACCAAATAACATACATTTGGTGCCTATTAAGCATGCTCATGTAAAAAAAAAAAAAAAAGTACACTCCTTTGTCAGATAAAGTTCCTTGATACAAAATATTCTCTTGTATGGGACTATTATAGTTAAACCAATTGATCTTCTATAAATCGATAGCCCCTTGATAGAATATGCAAAACTTTAGTGTCCTGAAGCTATCTATACATCAAAGCTGGGTTGTAATTATTAAAACCTGAAGTGGAAAAATATGTGATTTTTTCAGTATCTCAGCAGAAATGGAATAATGGATATCTCAAGGGACAATTTCAGCTTCAGTGCAAAAATAAGAGTGGGTGACTTCTATGAAGCCAGAGATGGACCGCAGGTATCCACTTTTTAAAAAGTACAGTCTTTGAACCAAAAAGTAGTACCATAACCTAAATGAAGTAAATCTCACTACCCTCTGGAGCATTGCCTTTGTTAGTTAATTCATATAGCTTTACATATAACTTTGTGGTAAACACTCACTAAGGCCTCGATTTTCTGTGTTTCAGTAACAAGGAGCTTTGACATAATGTCTTTTTCATAATTAAGTAAGCTTTTTCCTGTTTATTAATTCCATCAATAATTTTACAGCTTATACATATATAAAAGTATTTGCATATTCATGTAAAATATAGGAAAACATTGGTTCCTATATTTTTTAAAAACTAATTTGAATAAGAAAACCATGTTATTATTAAATATAAGTCAGTCCAAAGAGGATAAATATACCTTAGTTTTGGGGAAAAATCTTGTCCTTTTGTTTATGCCACACTATATGATGCATTTTCACAAGGTTGGTATTCTTTTTTTTTTTGTTGTTTGTTCCTTAAAACTAGGTGAGTGAAACTTCTAATTTTTGTAGAAATTGAGTTTTTAAATTAATTATACACATTTCTGAACATATCACCACAGCTCCCTTTGATCTTACGGGTCAAGCACACAACCTTACCTATCAACAAAAAGAACCCACAAGGAGACCTCATTTCCTCTGTTTCCTTAAATGTTTTTCCTTTTTTCCTTACTTGTATTTAGCTGCATGTGCTTGTTATTCCCTTTCCCTATCAGCTCCATTGAAAATGGATCCTGGTTAAGGAATGATGAGACCTATATTCTCATTAATCCATGAAATAGTTTTGCGATTCCGAACAACAACATAATGTCCCCTTTTCCCTCAATTTCTTTATCTGCCAACTAGAGACAATAATAATTATATTTATGCCTCATAGGATTATGGCAAGTTTAAAATGAGATCATATGCATGAAAATGTTTCAAAAAGGTTAAAATGCTGAGTTAGTTGAAGTTGATATTTTCTTTCTTGATTGACCCTTTCTCCCTTCTGTCCCATTATAATGTACAGAGGAAATTTTTTCTAGCAAATAATATTTTCTCTGCGAATAGGCAGGCTTTACTATCCTGTCTTACCTTCTAATTTTATAATTGTAGAAATGGAAAAGACCATCCTCATTCTATAAGAGGCTTATTTTGAAAGCTCAGAAGATTAAGGGAATTTTTTAAGGTCACACAGCCTCAACTAGGCAGAGATAAAACTACAAGTCAAGGTTTCTGAAAAAAAAATTCTTTTGTACACATCATAAAACCTATTTTCCATTGGTAGCCATGACTTTTTAGGGAAGTAGTTATGTCCAGATCTACTCGTCTCTTTACTGGTAGTTCTAAAATGCCATAATCTATTTATTGAGGTTTATAGAAGTTTGTAGAAAAATATTCTAGGATTTTTTTAGTTTTTTAAACTTAAAAAAAAAGGACTTAGACTAAATCTATCACCAAACAGATTCATAGAATTTTAGTGAACCACAGTGTTACACATTCCACGTACACTGGATCAGTTGTTTAGTCACAAAACATAATAGAAGGCATTTTTTTTAAAGAGACAGGGTCTCACTCTGTGACCTATGCCGCAGTGCAGTGACACGATCATAGCTCAACTGCAGCTTTGAACTCCTGGACTGAAGTGGTCCTCCCACCTTAGCCTCTCAAGTACCTGAGACTACAGGTGCGTGTCACCACGCCTGGCTTATTTTTAAATTTTTTTGTAGAGATGGGGGTCCCACTTAGTTGCCCAGGGTGGTCTCAAACTCCTAACATCAAGCGATCCTCCCATCTCAGCCTCCCAAAGCCTTGGGATTACAGGTGTGAACCACTGTGCCCAGCCAGAAGGCAATAATCTCATTTTAAAATTCCTCTTATTTTTAATCCTATCACATTCTTATATTATTTATGCCAAAGATATCTTTATGATTTTACGTTTAGTAGGTTTTTGTTCTGAGAGGAAAGGTAATTGCTATTCAATACATAAGAGGATTTTTAATTTTGTATCAGTGATGATTGGACTTAATCTATAAAGCCTCATTACACAGAGCAGAATGTTCTTTGACATCCATTCACTTTTTATTAAATATAATCAGTGTTTTCCAAATGAATATTGTTTTATTGGGATCAATTCAAATCAAGGAAATAGGATGAATTACTAAAGCCAGAATATGTTAAGCTGCCAACATTTCAGCAAAGTGCTAGGGGAAAATATTAGCAATTTTGAGAACATTTCTTTCAGTTAAAAAAAAATTAGTAAGTTGGATTTATTTCAGGATACTTTTAGATAACACTGATTAAAGGTAAGTAATCCAAAAAAGTATTTTAGTTAATTAATTAGAGATGCATATAGTTGTAAAGCAGTGTACATTTCTATATACTGTGTTATATAATTCATTAAATATATGATTAATTAGAAACATTATATAAGAATTTTCTATGAAAATGAACAAAGATTATATACTTTTGTTACAGTAACTAATAATGTGAAATAATTTTGATCACCCTGAATTTTGTAGATGTAAAATATAGTTTGACACAAAGACATTGTTACCATGCAGTGATGATCATATGTGTTTACAATATATTTACTTTTATACAAACTATAAATAGTATGATGGCTGAATAAACAATAAAAAACAAAACTGTGCATATGAAAAGACAAAGGAAATATGTCAAAACTTTAATAATGTATGGATTTGTTAGTACAATGGATCTTTATTTTGCTTTCTATATTCTTGCATGTTTTGTATTTTCTAAAACTTCCTTGATTTATGTATATAATATGAGAAACAATTTCCTGACTATTGAAAGTAAATACTGGCCAGGCGCGGTGGCTCACGCCTGTAATCCTAGCACTCTGGCAGGCCGAGGTGGGTGGATCGCTCAAGGTCAGGAGTTCGAGACCAGCCTGAGCAAGAGCGAGACCCCCTCTCTACTAAAAAATAGAAAGAAATGATCTGGACAACTAAAAATATATATAGA
>NW_012150729.1:491876-492771 GCF_000956105.1 Propithecus coquereli | reverse complement strand
GGGCTCAAGTGATTCTCCTTCCTCAGTATCCCGAGTTGCTGAAACTACAGGTGCATGCCACATTGCCTGGCTAATTTTTCTATTTTTAGTAAAGACAGGGTCTCATTCTTGCTCAGGCTGGTCTCGAACTCCTGAGCTCAAGCAGCCCTCCCACCCTGGCCTCCTGGAGTGCTGGGATTACAGGCATGAGCCACCTCACTGGCCTCTGTTTACTTTTTAAGTGATAAAAATCTTGAGGGAATAAATTTATTTGCCAGTTTGCTCAAATATTTCTCCATCCTATAACTTACCTTCGTTCAAGAAGAAAACCTCACTATCCATTTATTTCAATTCTCTATGTCATTTAGACACTACTCCAAACCTTAATCAGCTCTCTGGTCTACATTCAGCCTTTCCTCCTCCACACCCAGGCAGTCTTCAATTCTAGTCAGTTCTTTCTCCAAAAAGACCAATATACAATTCCCCTTCCTTTCCAGCTCTAATTCCCATACCCTAATGCAGACCATCATAATTTTTGTGTGGACAGTTGAGACAACTTCCTGTATCAATCTCCAGACTCTTCTTTGAGTTCATTACTGTTCAGGGTGTGGACCTCAGATCACCTGCATTAGCATAGCCTGAACCTGAGGTCCTTGTTAAAAATACTGTTACTTCGAAGGGAAGGACTCTAGCTCACTGTTAGATAATGCTATGCTTTACTCAGAGTAAGGTGCCTCAACAAATATTTAAGTAGCTGAAACTTTATTTTTATACTACATTACAGTCTTACAATGTACTTTCATTTATTTCATTTACTTATTTATTTTCATTTATTTATTTACTTATTTACCTGGATGATTTTATTCAGTCTTATGAAATAAACTTTTCTTTTTTTCCTTCTTTCTCTTGGTAGTAT
>NW_012150729.1:487119-491826 GCF_000956105.1 Propithecus coquereli | reverse complement strand
TAGCTGTTTTAGCCCCTTTGAGACCCATTTGAAAAGGGTATAAGATAAATAGATTTATCTTTTTTTTTTTTTTAGTCTAGGCTCTACTGCCATGAAGGTAAATAGATTTCTTATAGATATCTGTCCTATGACATTATAAAGAACTTGTTGAACCTAATGTTTGTCATTGTTTTTATCTTACTTTGTTTTTGATTGTCAGAATAATAGAAAGTAAGGTTGAGCTAGACAGATTTTGATAAATATAAAATGGCATTATTTTTATTTATCTAAATACAATACAAAGGTAAGAGATATTCACATTTTTCTTAGGAGTATAGGAAGGATTCAAAGTAAATTGTTAATGACAAAGATTATTTTGAAATATATGATCTATTTTGAAAAGCACTTTTGTGAATTGTAGAAAACTAAACATTTCAGCATAAATATTATAGTTAAGTTTATTGTTTTATCAACCAGGAAGTTCAGAAGCATTTAGAGTATTGAATGTCTATGCTATCAGGCCAAAAAAGCAAAAAAAAAAAAAAAAAGAAAGGAAATATGCAAAGAAGAAACAAGTTAAAAATGACTCAGTAAATGTTGCTTTTTTTCCTTATTTGACATGTATTTTTTTTTAAAGTACAATATTTCATCTTTTTAATGGCATAAGAAAAGTAAAAAAAATCTAAAGTTCTTACTGAAAACAGCCTTTTTTCTTAGTCATTTAATCAGTAAATATTTGTGGCAAATACATAATGTGCCAGGCATTTTTTTTCCTCAAGTTAATTTTCCCTGAAGATATTTTTCCATAAAGAAAAATACAGTAGTGAACATGCCTTTTACTATAGAAATGAAGTTGAAAGCATGACAAACTAGTGTTCATAGAGGAACTGAAGAGTACAAAAAAGTACAAGTTATGATCACTGGTTTATCTTCTGGAGAAGATAAAACACTTGGCACAGTGCTGCCCAGCTAAAATTAGGGTTTTGTTAATAAGGAGTAAGAGGAGACTTCACAATAAGGTAGGCAACACACAGTCTCTAGTGCAATTGTAAAGCTGGTGATTATTTTGAATTAATTAAAGAACAAAAAACTGAGAGCCAACACCAGAGTTCTAATTCAACTCTGCTGTTAACTGTCACCGCTAATGCAACATAGCTGCGGGCACATATGGACACTAAGAACGTGAAAGATCAGTACCAGAAATCTAAAAGTCTAGAAATTTATGTCACTGATCTACCAGGTAGGATTTCTATGGCTAGGCAAGGCCATACTAGAAGGCCAACTGTAGGAATCCAAGTATGGAGCTAAGGAGGAGTTATTGAAAGTTAAGAGTTTTGCAGGGTAACCTACTGTGAGTAAGTGGAAAGCATAGTCAGCGTGTGAAAACAATTGTATCAAATCACATCTTTCTCAACTGTTTTTAATAGATGACACCTCTTTCCCCCTAAGATCTTAGCTGTTCTTACTGGTTCACATCTTTAAAGTGCTATTCAGTATATAATTTTAATAAGCTGTATGACTAGAGTGAATTAAGAATTCCCAATGCCCCAGCCTGAGAAAGAGCAAGACCCCATTAAAAAAAAAAATTAGCTGGGCATGGTGGCTCATGCCTATGGTTCCAGCTACTTGGGAGGCCGAAGCAGGAGGGTTGCTTGAGCCCAGGAGTTTGAGGTTGCAGTGAGCTATGATGACACCACTGCACTCTAGCCATGGTGACAGAGTAAGGCTCTGTCTCCAGAAAATGAAAGAATCCCCAATGCCATAAAGTTTATAGTGTACCAACCTCTCAGGACCTACTATAAAGTAACTAAAAATAGACATAATAAACTAAACTATGAAATAGATGTAAGGAAATACAACAAAATTCAGATTTTTCAAAAATATGAGATGTCAAATCTTGTCAAAATATTTGATACCCTTACTTTGCTCATGCCCTAATAAGATATTTCTTAGATTCCTAACAGGATATTTCAACATCTTATGTTACTTTGAAAAACCGAAGCCTACTTAATTCCCTTCTCTGTAATGTAAATGTATATAGGAGGTCTTTAAGATCGATTTCCTTTTAGGTATGACAGTCTAAAAGTTTTATATAAACTAATTATTAGGAAGTAAAGGATTCTGGAAGTATACTTTCAAAGAGAAAGATAGTAAAAACAATTTGTTTAAGGTGTGGTTCAATTTACTGAAAATTATTTAGCCAAAAATCAATTTGGTAAATTATCAATTCATTAATGGCTAAAAGGCTTTTAATTGTCAGACCAATTGCCTTAATCCAGATTTAAAGCATATGGCCTGGCATGGTGGCTTATGCCTGCAATCCTAGCACTCTGGTAGGCCTAGGCAGGAGGATTTCTTGAGGCCAGGAGTTCAAGACCAGCCTGAACAAGAGTGAGACCCCATCTCTACAAAAAATAGAAAAATTAGCCAGGTGTGGTAGTGTGCGTCTATAGTCCCAGCTACTGGAGAGGCTGAGGCAGGAGGATCAGTTGAGCCCAGGAGTTTGAGGTTGCAGTGAGCTATGATAACACCACTGCACTCTAGCTAGCCCAGGTGACAGAGCAAGACCGTGTCTCCAAAAAAATAAAAAATTAGTCGGGTGGAATGGTGTTAGCCTATGGTCCCAGCTACTTAGGAGGCTAAGGCAGGAGGATCCCTTGAGTCCAGTTTGAAGTTGCAGTGTTCTATGATCATGCCATTGCACTCAAGCCTGAGCAACAGAGTGAGACCCTGTCTATAAAAAAATAAAATAAAACATACACCACTGCAATTTTACTACCTGAGGTAAGGACTGGGGTAGATACAGGTCCCCATCCATTCATTGATATGACATTTAGCATTCAGGAAGTGTGGTACTAGGCATCTCAAATGTTAACTTGAGAAATTGGCATTTAGTGGCACAGTATTGCAAATCCATGGTGAAATTGCTGCAGCAAAGTCTTACTGATACTAAAACTTAAAAAAAAAATCTTCAGTAACTTGTCAAACAGTTCATTCAGTGAATTAGCTTTTGGTGGACTGGTTTACTGCATTTACTTGTAAGTAATTATATAGTGCTTTCCTTCCAAAATAAATCAGCTTACAAGTATAAAAAATCAAACAAAATGGGAGCAACAAAAGAAAAATAAAGACAAGGTAGGATATGAAATTAAAGCAGGAATGAGACTTGAGAACACATTCATGTTGCTGCTAAGCCTCAAATTTATTCTAGCTTTCAAAAGTGAAACATGGGAAACCCAGTGAATTAAGCAATTCATTGTCTATAAGATAAGGTGAAAACAAACCAGTTGCTCATGAAATGTTCAGTTATACTTTGGAGTGTCATTTATGAAGAATAATAGTAATGTTGAAATAAGGTCATATTGACATTAATTTCATAATAGCTCATCTATTTTGAATTTCCAAATACAGAAAACATTTAAAAATTAATTCACTCAGAATAAATATTTTCTGGCTGGGCGCTGTGGCTCACACCTGTAATCCTGGAACTTTTGGAGGCAGAGGTAGGGGGGTTGCTTGAAACCAGGAGTTTGAGCTGCAATGTTCACGCCACTGCATTCCAGCTTGGGTGAGCGAGACCCTGTCTCTTTAAAAAAAAAAAAAAAAAAAAAGTAAATACTTATACACTTTGTAATCCAATCAAGCTAAGAATTCATAGTTTCCAAAAGCATGGAGATTGTACATAATGATTTTAAATGTTACTGCTACAGTTTTCCAAGCTTCATATATCTATTTGGGTATTTGATAGCAAATGAAATGCTGTATTTGCAGAATCATTAGTACAGTCAGCCCTCCATATCCATGGGTTCTGCATTTGTGGATTCAACCAACCTCAGATCAGATATTCCAAAAAAAATTATGTCTGTACTGAACATTTACAGACCTTTTTCTTATTATTCCCTAAAAAATGTAACAGCTATTTACATAGCATTTACATTATCTTAGGTATTTTAGGTAATCTAGAGGCGATTTAAATTATATAGGAGAATGTGATAGGTTATATGCAAATACTATGCCATTTTATATTCAGGGATTTGAGCATCTGCAGATTTTGGTGTTTGTGGGAGGAAAGTGCTAGAACCAATCCCCCGCAAATACCAAGGGATGACAATATTCTTAATCCTTCTCCTAATGAAACATTTTCCTTGGAAATATATTTTGTCCATCGTGTATTTCCAAGCTATGGTTTGGAAAACATTTTCTTAAAACATACCAAAAAAATTAACCACTACTGGTTTTATGTGTTCTAATTTTACTTAAGGCATTTCAAAAATTACATCAGTGATATTTCAAAACTCTGTATTTTACAGTTGAAATTTAGAGATAATTTCTGCTAGAAGATAGTATCTGCAGTGGAAAATTATGGTTATTTTTATAAGTTAGTCATTCTTGATTCAAGATATTTCTGAGCTTAAAGTAGTGATTGTTTTTATTAATAGCAAACATTTATTGAAAATATTGACTTTGTGTACAGTAAAACAAGGAGAGATATGAGAGCTTACATTACTAAAATTTAAGTAAATTCATCATTAACTGAAGGAGAACACAATCTAATGATTACCTTTAAAAAAAGAAAAAAGAGAAGACCTTAATTTAAGTAAATAGGATTATAAAAGAAATGGGGGGGAGAGCCCTTCATCTATTCATTGTCAGTTTTATTTATTTTGGTCCACAAATACGGTGAGAGATTTGTAGAAAATATTGACTTTGTGTACAGTAAAACAAGGA
>NW_012150729.1:474323-487069 GCF_000956105.1 Propithecus coquereli | reverse complement strand
CTGTTGTCTCTGTTTTTGATGATAGGCAGCCATTCAAGTTCAATGCTGTGATCTGTTAATTCATTAGGTATTGTTATGAAATAAACTTTTCTTTTTTTCCTTCTTTCTCTTGGTAGTATTTTATAGAAGTGGATGTGTTGTTCAGTAATGATAAATTAGCAATGCTTGAAAGTAGAAATTATAAAAATATCAATATAAACTTCATCTTTCACCATCTCCATTTGTTGATCATCTGTTTTTTTATCTATATCTTTTACATCTTGGTCAAGAAACATTTTCAGGAATCATTTACTACCTTAAGTCTTAGAAATTTAAAAAAGAATTAATTATTTTTATATATTTATGATTGACAAAAAAGCCAATAGCATATGAGTCAAGTGATATAAATTATATAAGCTTTTCCTGAGGAAAAGTTTATTGAGATAAATACTGTTTGTCCTTACCCACAATTATTTTTGTTCTTCAGTGACTTAAAGCTGTAATATAAGGTTCAGATTTTCCTAACCATCCTTTTCTCATTTTCTAAAATCCAGTAGTCAGAAGATATTTTATGTAACCCAATATATGCAATCTCCTTAGAAAGTATATACTTCCTAAATGCCAAGGGCAAAAATATAAATGATAATGTCATTGTATTTGTCTGGTAAATTTGGGGTACCAACATATTCTATGCTTTTCTGACACAGGTTTATTTTTCTAGCCGAAAAAATATACCTGTAAAAATTGTGTCTGGATAAGAAAAGTCGATAAAACCCTTTAAATCTTGGCCAAAAATTGATTTTATTATTAATAAGGTACTTTAAAGAATGCAGATTTGTTTATAGACTTTTTTATTAGTTTCTCTTCTTTTCCAAGCATCACAAATGTCACTTTTATATTTTTCAATTTATATAATACATGCTGCCTTGCTGCCTAAGAGCGTAACAGAAAAATGGAAACCTAAACTAATCAAAAACTTCCCATGCTGTTGAACATAACATAAAACTGTTCTGATATCTTCCTTCTTAGTGGTTTATGGCCTAAAAAGGCACTTGGTACAACATTTGTTCCTATTGACTTCATTGGCAATCTCAGCAAAATATTTTCATTTTCCTCAATTTTTAAAATTATTTTTAACATGAGAATTACTGAAAGGAGTTAGTATAGTATTATTTTTAGCATAAAGATATGGACTATATGCATTAATTTTTTCCTGACCCAGTCTTTCCTTGACCTAATCTTGTTTGTGTTTTCATGGCTGAATGTTGTGATCAGTTACTTATCAAATATAAGAACACCTTTGTAACATCAATTAAGCACAATAGTGGTCAAGAGCACAGGTTTTAGAGTGAGACAGTCCTGGGTTTGAATCATAGTGCTGTCCTTGCTGTCTCTGTACCTCAGACAAATTATTTAACCTCACTGAGCCTGAATTCCCTCAATTGTAATCTAAAGACAATAAGATCCACCATACGAGATAGAAATGTTATGAAGATTAAAGTATATAACGTATTCAAAGTGCCTGGAACAAAACACAGTGTTTGGAATGTAGGATGTAGCTATTATCCATTATAGTAGCAGGAGTACCCATTAACTGAGATATTCATAGACTCCTTGCCCCAGGTTCGGAATCCTGGTATAAAATAAAACTGAAGAACTTTTGATTGTTTTTGGCTGTAGAATTTTTTTCACTGGTTCAAGCAAAATTTCTACTTTGAGATTAGTTTAAGAGAAAAGCACATTTTAAAAATTTCCTTTAGCCTTACACTGAAGTAATTAACTCATAAGAAAAAGTAAGACATAATAAGATAGTTATTTTAAAGGGGTACCTCTCCAATATCTAAATATATTATTTTGTATTTAAAGGTAACATATCATAATGTATTTGTTTTGATTGACATATGCAGGATATGTGAAAACCAGATTCAGATTGTGCTTATGCACTAAGCAGAATTATTTTTATAATATGCAAGCGTTATGTTGGGGTGTGTGCTTCTATCAGGAAGCTTTTAATGGGAAATTTCAAATATACACAAAAGTAGATAGAATAATATATACCATGTACCCATCATCAGCTTTAGTAATTATCATTATGGCCGATATTGTTTTACATATACCCCCATCTGCTTCTCCCCTTTCATAATTTGTTGAAGCAAATCTTATACATTTTATTTCATCTGTAAATGTTTCCCATTTGTATCTCTAAAAGATAAAGACTCTTACATAACCACATAACCACAGTACCTTTATCATACTTTCAAATAATAATCTCTTGATACCATCAATTATCAGTCATTGTTCAAATTTTTACTTGTCTCTTTTTTTTTTTCCTGAGATAGAGTCTTGCTCTGTTTCCCAGGCTAGAGTGCTATGGCATCAGCTCACAGCAACCTCAAACTCCTGGGCTCAAGCAATCCTCCTGCCTCCATCCACCTCCTCAGTAGCTGGGACCACAGACATGTGCCACCACACCCCGCTGATTTTTTTCTATTTTTAGTAGAGACGGGGTCTCACCCTTGCTCAGACTGCTCTCGAACTCCTGACCTCAAGGGATCCTCCTGCCTCAGCCTCCCAGAGTGCTAGAATTATAGGTGTGAGCCACCATGCCAGCCTTGTCTCTTAACTGTTAAAATTTTCCTAACAGTGTATCTATTTGAATCAATATCCAAGTAAAGTCCACAGATTGGGATTAATAAAACTTTTAAGGTTCATCTAATCTTCCAAAAGTTTTTTTTTTTTTTTTTTTTTTTTTACTTCTTACAATTTAGTTGTTGAAGAAACTTTGTCATTTGTAGAATTTCCTACAGACTGGCTTTTGCTGTATAGTTTAACATATACCTCTCACCCTGTCTTTCCTTTAAAGTTATGGTAATTGAATCTAGAGGCTTGATAAAATCTAGGTTTGATTTTTTTTTTTTTTAGGGGCAAGAGTACTTTATAGGTGATGGTATGAGCCTCCATCAGGAGGATAGATCTCTCCTGTTGTCTCTGTTTTTGATGATAGGCAGCCATTCAAGTTCAATGCTGTGATCTGTTAATTCATTAGGTATTGCAAAATGCTGATATTCTCTTACTTTTTGTCTTCATTTATTAGCTGTAATATTCCTATAAAGAGGAACCTTCATCTGTTTGGATAGCCTAGTTTCTTGGTTGAACTAATAACCCGCAAGAACAATCCGTAGGGGGCTTATCATACAACTAATATTTTCAAATATCTGCTAACTTTATGGTCATTATAGTTCAGAAATGGTGATTAAGATATGTATCTCTAGCTATATGTTTATAAATATAGATACAGATCTTTATATATTTAATTAAAGTTTGAATCATTAAAGTAAGAACACTAAAGATATACCAAAGGTCATGAACAATTATAAGTCTAAATTTAAAAAATAAAATTCTTAAAGTTTATACCAGCTTTATAAATTTCAAAATATCTGTGATTTTTACTTAGAATTTTCTGACATATTGATCTCTTGTGTTTATTTTGTTTGTAATATATTATTTCTATAAAATGTCAATTAAAAGGGAATGCAGTGGTGTCTTTTGAAAGAAGAGGATGTCATTCCTCGTATCAGGGCAATGGAAGGTCGTAGAGGAAGACCACCAAATCCAGATAGACAGCGAACAAGAGAGGAATCCAGGATGAGACGTCGGAAGGGTCGACCTCCAAATGTTGGCAATGCTGAATTCTTAGATAACACAGATGCCAAATTGCTAAGAAAACTGCAAGCTCAAGGTAAGAAACATAATGTATCTGACACTAATAATCATATTAAAAATTATACTAAAAGTATTTCTTATGTTTTTGACTTAGGAATGATTGACACTGCTCTCAATTTCTAAAATGTAGATATTTGTGTAAGAATAAAATGAAAAAATAAGGAGTCCCGCTGGTAACTGGAGTTCTTTGATTAGGTAATGTTCTTTCAAGAACCATAGTCATAATAAACACATCCTACCCTGTGTGTTTAGAATTACTAAGGTAGGTGTTAAGCTTTTAAGGCTTGCAAAGAAAGGGAATCAACCAGCACTTGGCACATGCCTTAAGGTCGTGCCAACCTTCTGGAAATTCTCATTTTAACAGCTCCCGATTCCTTGAGGTGGTACATGGGAATACCTCCAAAATATGTGGATCTGTGGAGTAAATTTTCAGTCAGAGAACTCCAATTACTGGTAAGTAACCCCAGTCTTTTAGTTTGGGTTCTCCTGTAGTCTGGATAAGATCACTAGAAGGTATCATTGATCAAGCTTAAAATGCTCATAACCTCAGATGTATTAATAATTTGAAATTATATATAAATTATCATTATGAAGTTCCCATGCTACACATGGCACAGAGAAGGCTTAGTGAAATGAAATGGTTTTACTTTGCAGTTTGAGTTACTAGTTGAAAATATGAAGCCTCTTAAGGCTGTCTGAATATAACTATCATCTTATGTGTAGATGTCTTATATTTGCAAGCATATATGTAAAGATATATGACAATATAAAATAAAGGTTTAATAATGAAAATTTACTTAAAAAAAAACAGAATTTTACTTCTTCTCATGAGTTTTTTACTATTCCTATAAATAAACACCAAAATGTGAAGGAAATGCCTGAAAAACTTATTTCTGTTTATTGTAAGCACCATCATAATATTGACTTCTTTGTTGCTGCTTTGTTTTTATTATAGAACAAAAATATCCATGACAAAAGCTCATAGAACAGAATGCTTTAAAATAAGACACTCTCAGTCTCACTCATCAGTAGAATAATTAACAGGTTTTTGTTAATCTTTCCAGAAATGTATACACACACACACAAACACATT
The DNA here is from genome assembly GCF_000956105.1 of Propithecus coquereli. Taxonomy (NCBI): domain Eukaryota; kingdom Metazoa; phylum Chordata; class Mammalia; order Primates; family Indriidae; genus Propithecus; species Propithecus coquereli. The sequence continues at coordinate 482,274 of NW_012150729.1, read as the reverse complement.
CAAACATTCACATATACATATATATATATTTTATTTATAAAATATGTAGATTTATAGTATACATACTATTCAGCTTGCTCTTTTTCCACTTTATGTTGAATATCTTTCTATATCAGTACTTACAAATCAGCATAATTTTTTTAATGGCTGAATATTAAGTGATGCCACATGTGGTACTACTATACTTCATTTAATCAGTCTCTGGTTGATGACTGTTTAATCTACTTCTGGATCTTTGCTATCACACTGTTGCAATAAATATATATTGCACATATCTAAATATATTATACATACCATTTTCAGTTTTGGTCAATAGCAAGCAAATACTGTCTCCAAAAAGGTTGCACCAATTCATACTTTGACCAATGGCATGTAAGTTAAGTCTAGCATATAACTTAATATCATGTAAGTTTTTTTCTGTCTTAGTATGTTAGTCAAATATTTTTCAAATATTATTTGATTTCTTATAAGACCTTCATCTTCCCCAAATAGTTAATACAGAAGGTTAAAAAGAAAAAAGTGATTAACAGACATAGATGAGTTTTAAAAATTAGTATTGTCAATAAGCTATTTACTCTTCTGAAGAGTGTTTAATGGTGGGGAATGTGTGCATTGTTTGCATAAAATAAGAGAGCTTGAAATTAACTGATACCCAAAACATGGGCTCTTCATGCATATTTTGCATATTTAATATAAGTATCATTATTCCTTATTATCCAAAATGGCAAATTTAAATTTGCAAAATTAACTATATTTTTATTGTAACAAAAGAGAAGTTAATTGTTCAACTTTTACCAATATTTTCTCTCAAAAATTTCGAATTTCGAATTGATTTGTATTTGATTACATAGTTCTTTCTTGTATTGGTTTGCATTTTGCAACTTGTGCTACCTTTGACCTTATTGTGTACATGTGTTTTTTCACAACATATATGTAAAGATTAAATATTTGACAGTGAATAATTATTAATATTTACAAGTATATGGGATATAGTTTATATGGTTTTGGGGGGAAGAAAAGAGAATGAATCACTTTGTCATCTCTTTTATTTCTAAAAGACTTCCATATTAACAGTTTGGGGGATTATCTGAGAGGATTCTGGGAAGTTTTTGTTATATTGTTGTCCTAGGAGGACTTAACTAGACTGAAAACTGGACTTAATTTGAAGAAAGAGTCAGAACACTGACATAAATTTGAGTTTTGAATGTACATCCAAACATTGTGAAATGAGAACTCTGATTTCTCGGAGAGTACAGAATAAAATCTGATAAGGAGGCCAGGCATAGTGGCTCACACCTGTAATGCCAGCACTCTGGGAGGCCGAGGCAGAAGAATCACTTGAGGTAGGAGTTTAAAGACCAGCCTGGGCAACATAGTGAGACTCTGTCTCTACAAAAAAATAGAAAAATTAGCCAGGCATGGTGGCACACACCTGTAGTCCCAGCTACTTGGGAAGCTGAGGCAAGAGGATCACTCCTGATCCCAGGAGTTCAAAGTGTCAGTGAGCTACGATGACACCACTGCACTCTAGCCTGTGCAATAGAGTGACCCTCTCTCTTAAAAAAAAAACCTGACAAGGTTTGAATATGATAAAGTCTATATAAATAAACCTGCTTGTTAATTGACCAATACTGTTAACATGTCAAATTTTCCAAAATCTCAAGTAGCACCCCTCCATTTCATATACCTTGGAGACTGAGATGCCATATAAGTAATCTATATGATGCACCATTATTTTAAGATGTACTACTGGGAAAGAAAAGTATTGCCAATTGTCAGACACATTCTCATTTTAGGGATGTTAAAATGTTTAGAAATCAAAGAAAAAAGTCATGTCCAAAATATCCCTAATCCTATGTGAAAATAAACTTTATTTTAAAAATAAACTTTTATCTTCAAAATTAAGGCAGACAAGTAACATCTTAAGCCATAAAAGATGTTTTTCAATTAATATTTCAAAAATCAATTATAGCATAATATATTCACCAACCATAAACCAAATAAATGAGAAGGTATTGGAAGTAGTTTACTCCTGAGGGCCTGGGTGAACTTTTCTAGGTCTCTAACTCATTTTCTTTCCTCCATAGTGTCTCTAATTTTTTTTTCACATCTTCTCTCACTGTTCATAATGTAAAATTTAAGCTGTATACATTTTAAATAATGAATCAAAATTGCATATTCCTTGCTAAAATGAAAAGATATGAGTTGAACTTTTTAATGTTTTTTCTGTCCAAAGAGTTGAAATATAAAAATTACTATGACTTATGTGGGGCCCGAAATTGACTGATACACTTATACGCAAACACACATCTATATATTATACAAATTCCTGGTTCAAAGTTAAACTTCTATTAAAGAACATCAGTTTAGCTTGAAGCAATAGATCATGCGTATGTAACATTTTCTAGGAAACATTTTAACCACTTAGCATATCCTTACATCTTAACACAGAGTTAGGCCATTATAGCAGAGTTCAAAACTTTCAATGCTTAAATGTTAAAAAAAATATTTATCTGGCATTATAATAGATGTTAATGATATTCTTTGGGTTTATAGTTATCAGAGATCGCTGACACTACAGGTCAGTTTATAGGTTTTTATTTCCCGGAGTATTTAGTTAACAGGAGATCCTGTGTGTGTGATCTCAGAAATTTTTGATGATGCCTATAACCTAATATTGAAAATTATTAGAAAATTGGAATTGTACTTTATCATCAGCTTCTATTTTATCTTTCTATTAACACTTCGAATTTACTAGATAAAATTAAACCTTTTTACATCGTTTCCCCTTTTTTAAAAAATCTTAATCATAGGAAATTAGCCATAGTAACCAACTTCACTTCAGCTATTACAAAGACATGGGGTTAAGTTTTTAGCTAAAATCTCAAGGCATTCAAATTTTGCTTCACGTTTTTTAGAGATAGTAGCATGGAGACCATGGAGTCAGAGAGGCCTGGATTTTATATCTTGGCTCTGCAATTTAACCTCTATAAGCCATAGTCATTTTATGTGTAAGCTAGGCATAATTTTGCTTACCTTTTAAGGTAATTGTGAAGATTAGACAAGATCATATAATTTAAGACAATACCTGCATTCAATAAATGGTGGAAATTATTAGAGCTCAAGTGATTCAGGTGCTAGCAATCATATTCATTATCAATGAATATAATCTGTAGGTTCCTTACACTCTTCATCAACTACAAAATTTAAAACAATGTCTACTGTAAAGTGGTGCTTCCTAACATGATTTTATGAGTGATACTATGATACACCACTTACAGAGTTAGAAGTATTCAGATCAAATTTGCCAGCAGAAGAAAGCGATGATATTAAATGTTTTCTGTATCCATTATACCTATTGCCATAGTAATGCTGGTTAACAAACCACCACCAAATCTTAGTGGCATGCAATGCTAAGCATTAATTGCTTGTGCAAATGGAATCAGCTGGAAGTTATCTAAGCAGTTTTGTTGATCTTGGCTGGACTTATTCACATGTATGAGGTCAGCTGGCTCCCAATCTCCACAGCCAGCCCACTCATCTCCTCAGTAATGCATAAGGCACAAGAGTAAAAGTAGAGAGTACACTTATACTTTCAAGCTCTACTTTTATCACAGCTGCTAGTATCCTCTTGACCATAGAAGTTTGCATGGCTGAATTCAGAATCAAGGGACAGGAAAATATATTCCACCTCTTGATGGGAACTGCTGCAAAGTCATATTGCAAATGACAGGGATAGAAGGAGGAATGAAGAATTGGGGCCATTAATTATGTCCATCTACCCCAGTTTCATACATTTGTCCTTGAAAATTATGAGAACTAGATTGTCCTTAAGAATCATTGACATTCTGCATTATTTTTATTTAGGAGAGTTAATCCCACTTTTTCATCCACGAAAATATCACTGGATTCAGGAACTTAACCATTAGTATAGCTAATTGAAATATTTACTACTAAGTTTGTAGGGGAGGGAATTTTGTATTTGTTTTATTTTGAGGTCTTACCGCTTTTTTATATGTTTTGTTATTTTAAGACTGAAACTGTTCTATTCTTACATATAACAGCTACTTTCCTACTAAGTGGGGTTTACTGGAAATGTGAAAAAAATGTACTTAAATGAGCCTCTCTGATGAGGATTGAGGGAAACATTTTTATGGATTTCTGTGTATGTTCTCATCTTTTGATGAAATAATTTGACAATATCTGAGGGAAATAAACATGACATTTTCCACCACACCACTCTCCTGCTTCATATCTGTCTAACCTTAGGCAATTCTCTTAAATATTATATCATTTATGATCATTCCATTTTCACACAGTTATTGTTTCAGGTTATCAGTTGTGTAAAATTGTTAATAAGATTCTTTGAAATTTTGTATTTTTCAGAAATAGCCAGGCAAGCAGCACAAATAAAGCTTTTGAGAAAACTTCAGAAGCAGGAACAGGCTCGGGTTGCTAAAGAAGCTAAAAAACAGCAAGGTGGGTGATTTAAATGAAAACATAAACTTGAAGAGTGAGTATTGGGGGATTCATAAGAGCCTTCTCTTCTTCATTCTTTTTCTGATATCTATACTTTGGTTTCTCGTCATAGCAATAATGGCTGCTGAGGAGAAGCGAAAACAAAAAGAACAGATAAAGATTATGAAACAACAGGTATGTTTATGCATTGGAACTGACTTTTAAAACATGGACCTTATTTTGAGGATTTATTTGTATATGTACATTATCTTCAATTTCTTAAATAACAGTATTTCACATTAATGTTGTATATCTTATTTAGAAAGTTGCTCTCTTACATTAGTTAAAATTTTACCTCACTTTTTAAAGTCTTTTACGTCCAAGTTTTTAAAAAAATGATTACCAAACGGTAAATTTGTATAAATACTTTTAATATCCTTGTAGACTTTGAATATAAGTTGACATCTTGAACAATTTTCAGACTTTTTAAAATTAATATAGCAGTAAATGAAATATATTCCTTGAATGTTCAGATTTCAATAAGAACAGCTTACTGTTCTAAAATATGTAAAATATTAGTAAAAAATTAAATTCAAGTTATATACAATAAGATTTGCCCTCATTGCTTCTGAATTCTTTCAGAGTTACTTAAAAATTGCTACTGCAAAAAAATAACAATAGCATTTTTTTAAGCATACCCAGAGTTCTGTCTTATATCTATAATATCTCTCCCCTATGTGGTTTTCAAGATTAAGTTTAAGTCAGTAGGTAATTTTTAAATTCTTGAAGGTAAAATATTAAGTGAGAAGATATTCAAGTTCATTTAGGATGGGATGTGTAAACTACTCTGTCATCTCTCCAGATACTTGCATTAACATTTAATCAGAATGGAAATGGGGAGAAAGTACTATTTTCTAAAAAAATTTTAAACAGCAAGTAGTTATTTCTAACTGTGAGATGAAATCAGTTGTGTTACTATGTAAATAGCTGCTAAATAAATAGCTCAAGTAGGATTCGATGTGATTATCTCTAAGCTTTTTCTCAGTATTGACTAAAGCAATAGAGAGGGTTAATACAGAGTTGGGATTCAGAATTGAGAGTTTGTAGTCAGGCAGCCTAGAGTTAAATATGGGCTCTGCTACTTAATAATTTTGTGACCTTAGATGAATAACTTAACCTCTAAGTTTCTATTTCCTCCATTGTAAAAGAAGAATTGCATATCTGAAGATGAATGAGATAATGAGTGTAAAGTGCCTACCACTGGGTGTGGCACATACAAATGCTCAGATTTTTAAAGATATATATAAAACATCAAACAATATAGTATACTCTTTTACCATAATTAAAAGTAGTCAATTATAAACTTCAGTTCCTTGGTTTGTCAATTGTGACTGCTAAACATTGTAAGATTGGTTAATGAATGCATTTGTTAAAATATATTTACAGAATAGTGTGTATATATATATATATATATAAATAAGTTCACATTTCATTTCTCAGTGAAATACTGTTATTTCCGTTATACTTTTTTTTTTATAGCTCCTTCTGTTTCCTAATAGCTAGAGACCCATTAGATCCCATCCATACTTTACATTCAGCTTTGCGATCCTGAAGTCTTTAAGTGGCTACAACCTAAATCCACATGGTCTTTGCTGTTAATTGAAAAAGCATTGGGCTCCAAAGGTTCCAGCAACATTAATACAAATGAACTGGTCTTAAGTTTTATTAAGAAATTTATCTGAGGCTAATCTTAGAATATCATCTGATATATTCCTTATTGCCAACGAAGTGAATGAAAGTATAGAATAGTTCTACTCACATGGTCTGTTGTATGATACCTATTTTAAAGTCAGCATTAGATTTAGAATAAAATAGTAGCATGTGCTTCTCATCCTTGGGATTATTTTTTCCACTCAGTAAGCCAAAAATATCACCAGATAGTCCTTAAGGCAGTTTTCTGGAAGGTTGCAGAAGCATTATTATGAAGCAGGAGGCATACAGGCATTGGAATCTAACCAGGGCTCTGTATTTACTATTGGACCTTAGACAAAGTGACTGGCTCAGTGGTTGAGTATTCAGCATTATAAAGTGAACCTATATTATAATAATTTATAATGTTTACATGCTAATGAAAGTATTAGCATTCATATATGTGTGTGTGTGTGTGTGTGTGTGTGTGTGTGGAGATATATATATATATAGATAGATAGATATAGATATATATATATCTCACTTGGACAATTAAGATAAAGCTTTAGAGAATATACTTAAGCCCAAGAGCCCAAGATTCCATATCTCTGTGTGTAAGAGAACAATAAATGGTTTTTTGCTGACTTGAAAATATATGCCACCTTATAATCTTATGATTGAAAAGAAGAGAAAAATTATATCAAGAGTATGCTTTTCTTAGGTCTCAAGTTCTAATCCAAATAAATACTTCAAATATAGATCAAATACAATCTTCTAAGACTTGGAAATGACACAAAAGATATACTTTGGGGTTTTTATTTTTGGCAAGCTGTAATTAATATTCAGTACCAATATAGGATTACTAACAGCAAAATTATAGAATGTAATCAATGTTCTAAAATCAGAACAGTAATTCCTAAAATCTCATTATCCTGCAGTAGACCCCTTCAGGGAATCAATAACGTCAGTGTACAAAAAGAGAAATAAATTAAAATGCATTTTAAAGTATAGCTTCAGAAGGTACAAGTAGCATCTGGAAATTGGACTAGGTATTATAATACAGCAGTATAAAATATGTTGGCTCCAAAAATTCTGGGAGAAGTATAATTTGCAAGTGGGAAACTTTGGGTGTTTTTTTGAAAACTTGTGTTTATTCTCATCAATGCCAATTTGGGACTTTCAAAGGATTTATGAACATGAAATTGCGAACAGTGTGCTCATAGCATATGAAATATTTTTTTTAAATCAAAATGTAAATTCTTATCAAAATTTACATGATCACTAAATTATAAAACATAGCCAATAACAAGTTCATTACATTTAGACAATGTGTACACCAATTATGTCATATAAATAATTCCCTGGAATGTTAAATTTTAATTAATCCATTTTTAAATAAGGTTACAAATTATTTCTGAAATGGGCTAATTGTGATAGTTAAAGCAATGTCATATTATCATGTTATTCAGCATATAAAATAAATTTTAGGATGGAAATTATTGTTAATAATGTATTAGAGTTGTGTCACCGTCTACATTTTAAAGCATTTTTTATTTAATCATGACAAAATGCGAAAAGGCAAGCACTTTTCCCTTTTTTATGGAAGAATAGTTATTATTTGTGCAAGATCATTCAATAAATGACAGTAACCTAGGACCAGCCTTATACTTTCTGACTTCTGATACACTATTTTTTCTTCTATTCTGTCCTATATTTATTTCAAATTAAGTATTATTTGTAATTGCAAATATTTATGAAGATCCTCAGACTATATGAGTTTAATCAATTTGGTTTATCTGGTTTC
>NW_012150729.1:465629-473775 GCF_000956105.1 Propithecus coquereli | reverse complement strand
GTATAGGAAAACTGCTGAGCAGCCAATATAGTTGTCATGAAATTCATGTGCTAAAACTCTTTACTTTCATACAAGTAAAGAACTTCCTTTTCTTTACTTATAGAAAAGTCATTAGGGCTTATTGTCAGATATTACTTTTAACTTAGAAACAAATGTTTACAAAAGTAAACATTCCAAAAATGAAAGTAAATTTTTTTGCTTTTTTTTCTAATCCTGATAGATTGTAAATATAAATTTTAAATGTAGAAACAGTTTCACCAGATTGTTTTTCTATTTTCTGGCATATCCCCATTTCCTGTAGGCTGATTAGAATAGGGATAGAAGACATATATTGGCAACAGCAACATAGCCACAAGACAGCAAGGGAAAATACAGAAAAACACCAGCTAGCATATATAGGAATTCAAAAGCCTAGCAACAGTCTATAATCTTTCAGTTGAATAGCGAGCAATTTTCAACACCTTAATCGCCCAAAGGTATTACTCTTTGGAACTATGCGGTATAATAACTGATATTCAAAATAATTGCCCTGAGTCATCAAGAAAAAGCCAAATTATGTTTAGTGTACTGTGTCTAAACAAGCATATGTCTCAAAATTATTTCCATCCAAAACAATGAAAATAAACTTTTAATGTTTAAAATTATTGTAACCTCTCAGCTATTCAGGAAATTATTCTTTAGAGAACAGTTTATTCCCTGAGGACTCCAAATAGCTGAGGTTTTCTATGTTACTTTTTTTCTTTCTAGACATACACACGTATTTTCTTACCCATTTCAAATTAATTTTAAAACCCCTAAATTGAAAATATTTCTGTTTTAAAGCAAATCGACAATAATTGCTAGATAGTTAAGAAAATACTAGCTAGTTAATGACTTTAAGATTATGAAGCTCACTTTTGATAGCATGATCTTGATTGTCAAAATATGCTACATGAAAGAGTATAAGTTTCCATTCTGTTAAAAAACAAACACTTGAATTTAACCACAATATACAGTGATTAGGAAAATCAGATTTAATATGTTTCATTTAGTTTATATAGCCAAATAATGGATTTCTTTATCTCAAATTTCAAATATTAAAAAGAAATTTCAAATAAAGTAGATGTACATTTTTAAATATTACTGATTTATTCTTGATATAATTTTTATTTATCAATTAAAATCTATCTTGTTTTCTGAATTTTTACAGTGATTATGTTTTAATTTTAAAATCAGAAAAACAATAAATAGCAAAAATAACATAAACACTCAATTATTTCAACTTTTAACAGAGCCAGAAGAAGAAAAGCTGCCATATTCTTATGAATCTATTAAGTTTTGTATATTTTAATGCTAATCTATAATTTAGACACAAAACTAGTATGTTAAATGTAGCATTAACTGGGGGAAATCTGTAATTGTCTACATGTATGTTACATATTGTTTTGTACGTTGTGAGGCATGTAGCTTCATTGCAAGTCTGAGATTGTTTGCAAGTTGTTGTGGTGCTGTTGCATGACTTTGAGACCTGTTTTGCATGCACAGGCTAAAAAGAAAAAGAAGGAAGAAGCGGCAAATGCCAAATTATTGGAGGCCGAGAAACGAATAAAGGTTAGTTTAGATGAGAATCAGAGTTTTTATTTTTCAAAAATAAAAACTATATGTTATACCAGCATCCATTATATGACAAAAATAGCTTTCTTCAATGGCTATCTAAAAATATGTTTAGCAGATACAACATGTGTATAATGTGTGCCTTTATTTGTATGTATATTGTATGTATATCTTTTTTTTCATTATATGGTTTTATGTGATGCTTTGAGCTCTTTAAATATGAAATATCAAATCAGAAATGCAAACTTTTGCTTAATACCTGCATATAGTTTTGCTGGATAAGAATGATCCTCCCAAAACTATTTTGTATGTCATTGATGTTTGTTTCGAACTGTGTCTCAAATCTGATTCTCCCCTTTTAACTTTCTCTTTGTTAATATCCAGCACCTGTTTCATCTATTAAAATTGAAAAGCCTACAGAAACAAAAACCAAACTTTATCAACTATTATTTACCAATAATAAAATTAGCCATTGTTAATTATTTTAAGGTCAAGTGTTTGGGGGTGTTTTCCTTTTGTTTTTCTGGCATGAAGCACATGAGAGTTGTCCCTTCTCCTCCCCACCCACTCCTTACCTTCCAATTCTGTTAACTGAATATTGCAAGGGGGCAGCTGAGCAAACCTGCTGGTGCTAGAAACAGCCACCACAACTATACCTCATAAAGCTAGAGAACTGCTTGTCATCTTTTCTATAATACTTTATTTTTAAGATTTCTAGCTCTTTTCATGCCTGCCCTTAAGATTAATTTCATCTGGATTTTACCTTTATAAAAATATTAAAATTGGTGACATTCCTAGAATGGTTTGCATTAAGCTCCATCCCCTTGAGATGGTGCCCTGAGTCATAGGTGGGCATGAAAATCTCAAACCAATCATAATCTTTATCACTTTCATTCATATGCAGTATATAGAAATGAAAAAATGTTAATTAGAGTACGTTAAGGAGTTTATAGTGAAGAGAGTTCTAATCAGCTAGACTTGAGGATTGCACCATAATGTATTAAATTAATTTTAAAATACATGTGCGAGTTCTACCTATGCTCTGACCATCTAGCTAGTCGGTTCGGTGAATGTGCGTGCCATTGAAGTGTGCTGGTAGGTCATTCATTGAATTTTAAGATGAAATGGCTACTGAGGAAAGATCCTTGCTATGATTTTTATGTAAGTATTAGGTAGAACCATGCGAAATTGGATTACCATTTTATAAGTAAAAGATAGTTGAATATTGGCAATTTCATATGGTTCAATCTAATGGAAGATTACAGAATCTCAGAAAAGGCACTTTTAGTATTTTCGGCATGTTCTAAATCTTCCCTAAAAATCATATATTAAAAGTTTCTTATTTTTAAGGAAAAAGAAATGAGAAGACAACAAGCCGTTCTTCTGAAACATCAGGTCTGTATACATATAGTTATTTAATTGTTGAAATGTACATTTACAATATTGCTTAAACCTATTTGGGGGAAGTCTTCAAAATATTTTCTTTAAAAATTTCTGATATAATTTCTGCTTAAGTTTTTCCTTCATCTTACAGTTGATTGCCTTGCTTTGGTATCGGTGTCTTTTGGGGGGTTAAAAATTGGTTTTATGACTCTGTGATTTCTGTTTCATAATGTTGTGCCAACTCTTTCTACCAGGAGTTGGAGAGGCATAGACTAGATATGGTATGGGTATGTTTATTTTTGTACATCTAACACCGCATTGTGATTTGGTTGTGATATGGTTGTCATAGCAATGCATAAAGTGTAGCACTGGCTGCTGTCATATTACATACTGCTGCATGGCTTTACAGCACAGTGCATTGCATACATCTGCTTGTCTGTCTATAAAGAAGTATGTTGCATCTCCAAGATTTTTCACTGAATTGTACAAGCCTTAAATAAGGCTACTCTCCAAAAATTTACATTACTGATGTCACAAGGAAAGTTGGATCACTATACGATTAGATACAATTATGACCCATATTCTCCCATCATTCTGGATGCAAAACTGCCATTGAATACAGTGGGAATTTTGAGTTTGCTTGATGAGAGAATACGAAATATTAATATATTCTGGTTTTATAGACAAATTTTAGAAATTATTTTAGAAATATCCCTTTGAGGGGACCAAATATACTTTAAAAAATTGATCTGATATTATAAATATGTGATTTTTAAATTTTTAAAATAAAATGAGATTATCAAATTAACATAGTGCTTGCCTTATTTTCATACTGTTCCTTTCAGATTCTACTTATTAGCCCATGGTGCAGCTTTTGTGGCTTTAAATAGTGCATCAAGTGGCAGACATCAGTAACTAGGACTATCCCATTTCGTTGGTGTTACAGATGAAACAAGACTAGTTTAACTAAATTGGTATAAAAGCATTTAAAAAAAACTTTCTAATTTGGTGGCGGCCTATTGGATTTACAAAATGATTTTGTCCTTGAAATAGAAATAACCAATTCTAAAAGCATTTAGTGAAAATGACTATAAATCAATTTCTTCCTGATCTAAAAATTTAAGAACACAACCTTTAGTTTAATTGGCCATAGTAAGTATTTATGGTTCTTCAAATAGCAGATGTAAGGTAACTGACCTGTTCCAGCCAACCATTTATGCTTTTTGTTCTGCCAGCTTTTGAAGGAGCATCACAACTGACCATAAGTAAATCTTGTATGCTTCTGTTTACACTGTCTCCATGTTCATTGCTTTACCTTTTTGCTTTTGATTGTTCTTGTATTCGCTTTCTAAACCTGAACTAAAACATGCACAGACTGGCCATTCTTGTCTTATATTTAGTATTTACTGTGACTTGTCTATAAATGCTAAACATGCTATAATAAGTTTTTTGGGGTTTTTTGTTTGTTTGTTTGTTTTTCCATTTGAAAATCAAACTGTTAACTGTGGTTGAGTTATTTCCCTAATTTTATCTGGCCTAATAGGAACGAGAGCGAAGGCGACAACATATGATGCTTATGAAAGCTATAGAAGCTCGTAAAAAAGCAGAAGTAAGTGATGTTTCTAGAAAAAATATTACCTTATAAATTAATATTTTTTTCCTAAAGCATTGACTTTTCTAAATATAAATTTTTCAGAGTATGGATTTGTCATGATTTACTGGCTTTCATAAGCAAACCAAAGGTTAGAGATAGTAACTGAGTGTTACGACATAAAAATACATAGGAATGGGTTCCAATGTATGTGTTAATTTTCCTGGCTGAGATTTTAATTATCTTTTTTTTGGTGACATTGGTTTGGTTAAAAGTAGCTATTTATTATTATAACCAGAGTTTCACAAAACTAATATTACAGTGTGCCTAGACAAGTCCTATGTGTCCTAATTCAAATACTAATTATTCCAACCATGGACTTCTACCCTCAGAATTATTCTTTAGGATTCTATGTGTAAAATTAGGCCTAAGTATTTTCCTTAAAATAGACACTTAACAGATAATTCAGAATTATAAAATTATTGCAATAAATCAAAATGAGCTTATTTAGAGTTTGATAGAAATCAGTTAAAGGATTAAAATATATGTTACAAAGGAGTACATTCTGCATTAAAACAGTTCAATAGCTGTATGGTCATAATAACCAGGGTTTTGGAGGTAGACAGACTCAGATTTCCCTCCTGGCTCTGCCACTAACTTGCTTTACCTCTTTTATTTCTTTAAAATTGAGAAATAATACCTACCTCCTAGGTCTGTGGGATTATTAAGTGAGATTAGAATTTAATACATGAGAATTCATGAGAATGGTACTATATTTTGGTATTTTGGTCTCAGCTCTGGCTTAAATTAGGAATCTGGATTTTTGATATGTGGAAACAATATGTGTATTGTTTTGGAACATGGGCAAGGTAGCCCAATTACCTGAATTTGAACTCTGATTTTAGTACTTTCCAGCTGTCTGACCTTGGGCAAGTTACTTAACCTCTCTGTGATTCATTTCATCTATAAAATGAAGATAATACTAACTCCTATTTCGTAGGGTTGTAGTGATAATAAATGGGTGTGTGTTTGTGTAAATGTGTGTGTAAAGTTCCTAGAACAGTGCCTGGTACCACGTAGTATTTATTTAATACATTTACTTACTACATGCGTGTTTGTTATAAAGAATGGGCCTAGCAAGATGCATGGACAGGGTTAGGAACTACTAACATGGATTATCTCTAAGTGTAAATTACAGCATGTAACATAGCATGTAACATACATTATAGCAATCACTTTCTGTGACTCTCCTAAACTTTATGGAAGTTTTGGCCTCACGTTTTTCTTGCTTTCTCTTTTCCCCAACCTGTTGATTATCCAAGGCCCGTTGACACCCTCTACACCTAACATAATGATAGAATCTATATATCTATGCATGGAATTATAACCATAATCTCTGAAAAATGACAGCCAGGGAAAGGAAGAGGTAATGTATCTTAGGAATTGGCATGACTGCCCTCTCTATTCCCTTTTGGAGCAGCACAGTGGTGGGAAGAGTCAGGAAGGGGATTAATTAAAATCCTGAAAGCAGAACCTAATTTTCTTCAATCTGGAAAGATGGAGAAAACTGAGGGAGTAATTAATAACTCAGACAAAAGACCTGGAAAATCCCTCAAGAGACAAATAACTCTTTTTACCAGAAAGAACAAAGAGAACCAATGCTTGTCATTCTGATTTTTTCCTGGCAGGGAGAAAAGATAAAGACGAGAGCATTATCTCCGGGCATACTAGGATTTAGTAGAAGGAAAGATCTAAGAAAATAGTAAGAATAAGATCATCTAGGAGAGTGCATACTCAGGTGAAAGAGACACCCCAAAGGCCCAAAGACATGAACCTTCCCATTGGTTTTTCCTACTTGCCAACTATGGCCTAAGGAGAGAGTAGGAAAAGCTGCTACAGAGAGGTGGATGAGATCTGTGTTGAGTGGAGGTTGGCAGCCACAGGATAAATAAAGCTAATTAAAATTAGATAGTCTAAGAATCCATCGAAGCCCAAGAGCACCTTTCAGGGGAACAGGATAAAGTGCATCAGGTACAGTGCTTCCAATAAAACTTGAAGGTATTAAAAACCAGGTATAGCTCTACCTTTCCTAGCTATTTTCATCCTGAGAAAAAAGAAGCATGGATAGAATATAGAATACTCACCCTTAAATCTAAAGTACTTATAAAAACAGATACCAGATAATGTGAGAAGAAGCTAAAGGAAAATTAATCCACCTATGTTGGTGCAATAGAAATTCTTAACAGGGCTCCCCACGTTAAACATAAGTAATTTCAAAGAAATGGCAAGGCATACATGCTAATATTTGGTTTAAAATATTAAAGCAAAATAAAGGAAATATGTGCATATATACATAAAGTAATAGTTTAAATCATAATAGCTTAAAAAGCCTGGTTTCCCTGCTTTCATTATTGCTTCCTTCAGCATTCCCTATGCATTCTCCACAGAGCAGCCGGAGTGATCTTTTCAAAAAATAAGCCAGGTCATATCCTGACACTATCCAGTGGCTTCTCATTGCAATTGTAATAAAGTCCAAATTCCTCACCATGACACAGCAGTCCCACATCCTCTGACCTCTGCCTTCCACTCCAACTTGTCCTTTATGCACTATATTCCATTCATTTTGTCGTCGTCTTAGTCCTCAACACTGTATTGCTGTTCTTCTACCACATACTCAAATGGTTCCTATTTGTTGTTCAGTCACCAGTCAGATGTTGTCTTGTCAAAGAGGTCTTCCCAGAACACCTAATTTTGCCTTTTCTTACATCCCACCTCTGGAACTCCATTTCATCATCTTGTTTATTTTTTACTTGTTTATGGTCTATTTCCTCCCACAATGTAAAATCTATGAGGATAGAATTCTTCTGTGTCTTGTTTACCATTTTACTGCCAGTACCTCGATTAGAACCAAGTATATAGTAGTGTAAAAAATTGTAGTTGAAATAATGAATGAGTGAATGCGTTAAAATGAAAGTGACAGTTGTTGAATTAAAAAAACAAATTAAGGACAAAACAAAACTATTAAAGAATGAGTATATTATTTTTTCTATCTATATAATTCACTTTGTATCTTTTGATTTGATTTTATTCTAGGCAGTTTTCTTTTGTTAAGGTCAAGCATTCAAGGAACTATTACTTAAAATAGCAATATAATAACATATGTCACAAATAATCCTTAAGTAGAATGTTTGAGAAAATCTGATAGGTAAAAGTGAATTCTTAACATGTTATCTTTTGATAACCATAGACCTGTGAACAGGACAGTTCACAGACTGGATGATTGTATCAGTCATTATGATTTTAAATTGTGTTCATCTAATGAATGGCAGCTATATAGATCTGTGATCAACTAAGTATTTTCTTAAATTCTTAAGCTACGGTTTTCCTAGCATTAAATTAGATTCTATGGGAAAAACAAAAAGAATATTCAAGATGCAGTAATCATATCACACAGATAAAACTTAAGAGTATAAGCAAGTAAGCAATAACAAGGCATATTTTAGCCAGGTGCAGTGATTCATGCCTGTAATCCCAGCATTTTGGAAGACCGAGGTCAGAGAATTTCTTTTTTTTTTTTTT
>NW_012150729.1:462095-463981 GCF_000956105.1 Propithecus coquereli | reverse complement strand
CTCTTTGCCGATGATATGATATTATATCTAGAAAACCCCAAAGACTCATCTAAGAGACTCCTAGAGCTGATAAACGAATTCAGCAAAGTCTCAGGCTACAAAATCAATACACACAAATCTGAGGCATTCATATATGCCAACAACAGTCAGAGAATTTCTTGAGACCAGGAATTTGAGACCAGCCTGGGCAACATAGGAAGATTCCATCTCTAAAAAAATTTAAAAATTAGCCTGGTGTGGTGGTACATCCCAGTAGTCCTAGCTATTTGGGAGGCTGAGGGGAGAGGATCATTTGAGGCCAGGAGTTCAAGATTACAGTGAGCTATGATGGTACCATTCCACTCCAGTCTGGGCAACAGAGCAATACTCTGTCTCTTAAAAAAATGGCATATTCTGTACAATCCAAACTTTCACCTGGCCTTTTCTGTAAACTTGCACCTCAGTATTAACAAAACAATTCTATACGTACTTGCCCATTTCCTCATTATTATTTAACATGCACAAGATATAGCTAGTGGAATGTCAATAATGGGCATATTTTGGCTTCATATGCTGCCACCCATTACCTCCTAATAGGTAGCCCAAACTTTAATTTTTTCGTTATTAACTAGTTAAAGAATAAACTGTACTATAAAATGAAGGCCAGATGACATTTAGGCAGGGACAGCTCAAAATTCTGAATTGGGTTATGTGTAACTCTTGATTCTAAACTTTAATACCTTTAGATCTTTAATTATTAGATTGGGAAGAAAGAAAAATAGGATAACAAAAATACAAATGTTGTGACTAGTATTTAAAGAATGAGGTTATAAAAGCAAATTGTTTTCACCTTGTCAGTTAAAAATCTCCTGTAACATCTGAAATTATTCTAAGAAACTCCCCCATCCATCAAAGTAAGGAGGTAACACAAATACCACTTGTGTGATTCTTTTGTATATACTACACCAATCTTTTTGATTTGGTATTACCTCAATATATTTTTCTCTAAAAAAATCCCAAATTTCCATTGGTTCTCTAGTATAGAAATCTAATCTTTGTAGTTTTTCTTTATATAAATGTATAATTTAAAAATTCAGATTTATGTAAATTATCTTAATTGTTATATTAATTTTAAAGAGCCATTAGTGTATCATCATAGTTCATAAATGTTTTCATAATATAAGAAAGAATAGTGTTTAGCTTCATGAATAAAAAAGCCTTGTTATTTCCTAGTATTATTCAAGTAGTATGAAATACATCTGCTTTCATTATTACTAATCACTAGAAATAAGGTTGGTTTATGCAACATGAGAAAGTTAACATTTAACTCAAAATCTCCTGTTTCAATTATAAAAACTTCAGACTATACCAGTCGCAAATTTATAATCACTCTATTCATATTAACTGAATAATCAACCATAGTAATTGTAACAGAGTCTTTTATATGTCTCCTCAAGGATCAATAAACTACAAAAGGTTGTTAAACATGCATCGATCACAGAATGACTGTGTCAGCACTTTAGGAGATAAAACCATAAAATAGAAGAGAGTAGTCTAGGTTTCAGAAGCCATCTAATAAACAAATTGAAAGCAGAAAAAAATGCATAGCCCCCCAGTGATTCAAGTCATAAGAATATTTCATAATCCTATGTTTATATGTTATTATTTAATGAAAAATGAAAATAAAAAGTAGAATTGCACAGGTAGACAGTTTTTTAGGCAAACTCATTTTTCAGTTAAAGACACAGTAAATGTACTTAAGCAATACTTATACAAGTGTACTTCATTTCAATTTTAAAATTAAATTGCCTTTAAAAAATGTCAATTATTTTACATATTAACTATTCAATAGAACATTAAATGGCATATAACAGGAGATTTTGAAAAGCATTGTTATTAATTTAATA
>NW_012150729.1:429052-461660 GCF_000956105.1 Propithecus coquereli | reverse complement strand
TTCTTAAAAAATTACCTGATTGTTCTATTCATATTCAATATATGACTCACACATCAGTATCATTTTTATTCTTTATGTCTGCCTTCTATAAATGGCTTGTATTATTAATCTTATTTAAAATTTTATTCTTCTAACACCCTAAGGCAAACCTGTCTCTTAAATTATATTTATGTCTTTTAAATTTGAGTACAAGTTGCTGTCAAAGATATGTATTCTCCTAATTATGCCCAGAACAAACACCTAAGAGACCCAGTAGAATCATAAAATGCAAAAACCATAGGCATCTTTGCAACTTGATCTCTTAAAAATGACCTCTTTTGCAGTCTTACAAGTTGTAAACTTTACAATAATAGGTCATTCTGTCACATTCGTTGTTTGGTTTTTAAACTTAAAGTAGAATAAATTTATTCATTTATTTGTTATTGTTCTGTAGAATTCTGGAAATACTTTAACTTATGCTTTTAGAGTCCCTAAAATAACCTTTTCATGTGAGAAAAAAATTGATGTTTACATTTTCACCTTGTATATTTTAGACTTTTTACGATAATCTAAATTTAATGTGTTGGCTATCAGCAAATGTTTGAAATGAAATTTTAACTGACTTCTTAACTAAAATATTAGTAAAATTTTGATATAAAAATCCCATTGCTATAATTAGAATAAAAAAAGATGTTTAGTTATAAGTGATTTATAATCCCAGAATCCAAATTTATTGTAAGAATTTCTACAGCTGGAAAGGTAGGTAGAAGAGGGAAGAAGACAAAAAAATATGGATGAGGCATACTAATTTGCTTGTAATTACTTATCATCAATCTAAAATATACTCCAGAGCTCTATTTTTTAGTCAATTGTAGTCAGTCTAAGTTATTACCCTGCAGTTTAACCAATATTAACATAAAATATGTTTTAATAATTTTTTCATATTATGGTAGGTAAAATAAGTATTATTTCTGATAAAAGTCTGTTGTGAACTGACTTTGTGGAAGCAGAATATTCTATTGTGAAATCCTAATATTTGGTATAGCAATAAAATATAGTATTACAAAAATTAGATGTAAGATCAAATATGGCAACTTAAGTTATCACGAAAAGGCTTAGGTAAAAAGTGGGTAAGTATATTGCATTTCCAAGCATTATGCTGAGTCTAGAAGGAAAATACCACTCAAATTTCCAAATCTTCAAATTTGGCCTACAGTAGCACTGCCACTTCAAACTTTAGATTCTGGAAAAATTGTCAGATAATAAGAAGTCTGTTTAATTTTTATGAGGAGGACTATTCGCAAGCATATTAAATCACAACATATGCCATTAAAGTGGCTAAGAAGTTAATGTTGGAGTAGATGTTAGAAATATATTTTTGATACTTTAAAATTTCTAAATGTAATCTAAAGATTAATAAATATATTGAACTCCACTTTTGGATTTAAAGTTTCTATGTAACGGAAAATGGAAGACATCAATTATATTTGTCCACAGAACGAAATATAAAAAGTAAAGAAAAAATTGCATATTATATATGTTTAATGAGTGGTTCAAATGTTACCCTATCTTTATTTTTGTGTCATTTGAAGAATTAATCATTCAGCAAATTAATAAATGCTTAAATAAATAATTTTTATATACCATTGCACACTGAATATGTCCGTTAGTCATATGATAACTATTATAGTTGGAAATAAGAAAATATTTATATCAGGGAGATTAGTGAGAGAGCAGAGTTCAACTGATACAGGCTTGAGAGTCAGGGAAAGGTAAAATCATTAAAAACTTTCTTGAGGTGTCCAGCAAATTGTACTGCCAGGAATTGAATAGGTCCATGAAGAAACAGGTGAATAAGTTAGGTCCTCTGCCTTCTAGAAGAGAAGCTCACACTCAACTGGAAGAGATCAACTTTAAATAGATAATTGTTACACAGTACAATAAATGCTATACTGAGTTATATGGAAGCTCAAACATGAGAAGTATTAAAATGCTTGAAGTAGTTGTGGGAAGAATAAAAAAAAAACAGGCATTATACAGATTCCGGGCAGAGCATGTGGTATATACAAAGGTACAATGCTGTGACTAAACAGAACCAGGGAATGAGGCATAGGAAGGGGTTTAGCCAGTTTTAACCTTGTGTGCACACCCATCCTGGCTTTGTTGTTTCATCATCACCATCCATGCATTAACTTCAAAAGGGCTATATGCTGGCTTCTCCACAGGACTGTGTCACACGGTGTGGCTGGAGTGTGGGAAATGCACTGAGAATCATGAGATATGATACTAGAACTTGTGTGGGGCTAGATTGTGACTGGCTTTATATGCCATCCTAAATTTTAGTTGGTGGTTGAGGGTACCCTGGAAGCTCTGATTCTTTGAGAGTCATCTTGTACCAGAACCATAGAATTTATATTAGTTCTAAACCATTCATACTAAATTGAGAGACTCCATATTTCCATTAAAGTACTCCTAACAGTGGACAAGAATGGACGCTTGTCTTTAACTGATAAAGACCCCATAAATTGCTAAGATTTCTTGGAAATCTCCATTTTATCCTAAATATTGGTGCGACCTTTGCATTCTATTCCAATATTATAGCCATGCTTTTTTCATTGGAAAAAAATGTTGCGTATCACCTGGTAAAATTCATAGTCCAAGAATATAATCCATATTTATCTCATGGCATTCAACGCACTCTACCTCATTGCCCATGTATCTATGACATGTGTAGGTACCCCCAGGATTGCTACCAGTGGGAAGCTGGCACAGTGAAAAGTGCATGCATCACTTGGGCTCTTTCTCTCTTTTTGAAAAGAAGTGGTAACTGTTGTCAACAATCTTAGTGATTAGTAGAGTAGTCTCAATTGCTACACTCACAATTGCTGTTGTGAACATCATTAAGTTTGGGTTAGTCCCATATACAGTGTTGCTTAATGATGTGGATATGTCCTGAGAAATGCATTGTTAGGCAATTTCATCATTATGCAAACATCACAGTGTGTTCTTACACAAACCTAGATAGTATAACCTATTACACACCTAGGCTATATGGTATAGCCACCATTGTATATGTGGTTCATCATTGACCAAAATGTCATTATGTAGCACATGACTGTAGTAGAAAACTTTACACCAGCTACTTTGAAATCTGTAAGAGATATTTAATATGCTTGTTTCCACTGGTGACCCTAATTCATTATCCTGTGAGAAACCAAAAATTTAAATCTTTCCTTCTTTTATAAAAGATCTTAGAACAACATTTCATGTGTCTAAGAATTGGAAATCCAATTCTAGGGAAAAAAATTGTTCTACCAATGACTCTACTACCCTTTTGTAAGAGTTAGTAGTAAGAGTACTTCAAACTTTTACCTGATAATTTGATTTGAATATCTCCACCTGCATTGTAGGAATGTTACTGGTATGTATATTTCATGTTATTAAAAGCTCAGAAACTGCTTTTTAGTTTATAATTAATAAAATTAATTGTACAACTTTTTTGGTGTCAACAATCTTCAAAAATTTCCTTATTACTTGTCCTCCCAAATGTCTGCATGAATCAGTAACCCAGAAATTCATAGGCAGTATAAAAATGAACAAGTTAACTTGTGCATTTCATATAAAAAGGCCCTTGTGATGTGGCTTCTGGCTCTCTATCATAATAGTCAGCAACTACTCAACCTGCAAACTACCCTTAGTCTTGAAACTTCTAGAAATTTTTAAACACAGTATACCTTCCCTCTGGCTACATTTCCTTCCCCACTTCTCTTTTTCTCCCTCTTGGCCTTTCCCTCCCACAGCAGTCGGGTGCTTACTTACCAGTGGTAATTGAAATGGAGATGGTTAGGATATGGGCACAAATATTTAATACTAATATAGTACAGAAAGCAATAAGTGTTATGTGAAAATTATAGTTAAGAGCTATGAGAATAAATAGAAATTAGTAATAGGGGCTGGGTGTGGTTGTTCATGCCTGTAATCCCAGCACTTTGGAAGGCTGAATCAGGATCACTTGAAGCCAGGAGTTCAAGACTAGCCTGGGCAACAAAAGATAAAACAATTAGCCGGGCCTGGTGGCACATGCCTATAGTCCTAGTTTCTTGGGAGGCTGAGGCAAAAGGATCATTTGAGCCCAGAAGTTGAAGGTTATAGTGAGCTATTATCATGCCACTGTACTCCAACCTGGGCAACAGAGTGAGACCCTGGCTCAAAAAATAATTAAAAAAAAAAAAAGATGGGAGTAAGGAACTTCTTAAATGGAGTGAACCAATATAAGGAGATAAGGAAACAAGTGTTCATCAGGAATAGCAAATTCTACATCTACACAGAATATAAAAGTGAGAGATAAGGTTGGAAAAGAAGAGAGTCAAATTCAGAAGTAAGGACTTACACCTTGTTTTGGTGGAAAATTGTAAGATTTTTAATCAAGGAAGAGATATGATCATCCTTACAAAAGTAAACCCATCAGCAGTATGTAGGATGTGTGAGGTGGTAGGTAGAATTACATGATGATTCTACTTTCTCCTCTAAATAAATGAGAATTTTATTTGAGATTATGACAATAAAGTAATGGTAATTGTATTATAATAGAAAATCTCTTCTTATAGAAAGTCATTCCCTACAACAGGGAGACAAGAGGATTATTTCCCTATTATGGCCATTACCAAAACATTTTTGAATGCTTTTGCAATTGCCTTCAGAACCCGTTTTACATTCTCTGAAGTGTTATTTATGGTGATGAAGAATATTTTTCTTTCACCACTGGTACAATCTTAAGACTAGCTAATTCACTTTGAAAGAACTGCTTTGCAAATTCAAGCATGTTACTTCCACTTTCCTGCTGTAAATCTTCCTTTGCTTCCTGGAGACACA
Organism: Propithecus coquereli; assembly: GCF_000956105.1. Classification (NCBI taxonomy): domain Eukaryota; kingdom Metazoa; phylum Chordata; class Mammalia; order Primates; family Indriidae; genus Propithecus; species Propithecus coquereli. The sequence continues at coordinate 456,809 of NW_012150729.1, read as the reverse complement.
CAAAAACTTTTGTTAATACTAGTTAGCTTTATTTTATAAATATGTAGTTGCCCACGTGCCTTTTATGTGCCTTCTTTTTTTAATAAGTATTTTATTCTCATAACTTGGCAAAGGATTCAACAAATTTCGAATAATAGAATAGTCTGGGTTGAATCTAATATTAAATATACAGTCATAAAATTTTTTGAAATTCAAAGAGTAAAAATAGTAAAAAGCAAAATAAGTCGTTGTTTCTATGTAACTCTAAGTTTATTCATAAACTTCCTAAGAGAATTCTGTTCATGGAAATAATAACACTTTAATCACTTTTAAAATTTTAACTAGTTTTTTCAAACATGTATAATGATTAAGGAGAATATGTGGACATGATTTTCTTTTTAAGGAAAAAGAACGATTGAAGCAAGAAAAACGCGATGAGAAAAGATTAAATAAAGAGCGTAAACTAGAGCAACGAAGATTAGAATTAGAAATGGCAAAGGAACTAAAGAAGCCTAATGAAGACATGTGCTTAGCAGACCAAAAGGTAATTTATACAGCATGTAAGCTATTTCATTAATAAGTTTAATATTTCCAGTTTTCTCACCTGATTCCTTTGCCAGAGCTGCCATTATCAAAGCCTCTCATTTTTAACTAGAGCAATGAAATTCCAAGTCTAGATCAATTTACTTCTCCACCAACAAACCTCTCTGGAGCTCCTATGCTGATAATGGCAATTCTTAATATGTAAGCGGAACACTCCACACCTTTTAAATTTGAGTAGAAATACTGCAGAAAGAAGAATTATAGAAGTAGATAGGATTTTCATGTTTCTTTTGGTCCTTTCCATGTGTTCAGGCACAGAAAGATCTGACTCCTCCCCATTTCCTCATATATGTTTAAATAAATTAGGATTTATAATCTATAACCGCCTTCAATGCTTTAGTAATGGTAGTCAGACTTTACTGAGCATGTTTACTCTATGACAGGCACTGTGCAAAGCACTTATATGAATTCTAATCCTCAACACAATCCTGTGGAATTGGTATTTATTCCCATTTACAGATGAGAAAACTGAGACACAAAGAGGTTAAGGAATTTGCCCAAGATTATAATGGCAATTTAGATTCAAATCCCAGTTTGTTACACTTTAGAGTCTGTTATGTTTATCATCCTGGAAGCTAAGAAACTATGTCTAACCAAAGCATCTCATGCGTTTTCTCTTCCATGGTGCTTCACAGACAAGTATTGTTGCTAAAATACATAAAAGTAGAAATTTACAAAGATGGCAAAGATCTTGGCAACTGACGTGATTTCATATACTTCTGAGTAGAAATCAATTATGTTTTGACTATAGTTAAGAAAACGGTACTTCCAGAAAATCATATCAATAATGCATATCATCTCTATAATACTGTCCCATAATATATTATTATACTTGGTCAGTAGCATCTCTGTTTACTTATATGTCATAATCATCTTATACACAAAAATGATTGTCTCTTGATTTATATAAGTTCTTTTCTAAAGTGCTTTAACTTTTAATACCCTAGTTGAGATTGAATTATATTAATATTCTATTTATTTACTTAGCATAAATGTTTCTACATTAAAATGAAAGAATACTTACTAGTTCTAATCATTTGGACGCTTAAATTTCCTTAAGCAGAGAATAGTTATATAAATTAATTAACATATTTAATAAGTTCATAGCAAGTTTTTTAAATCCTAAGTAAGCTTTATTTTTCTTGCATCTTTTATTTTTATTTAAATTCATATGCACTATATCAAATACATAAGTCCATTTAAAGCTATACATTAGATTTGTTATATGAATTTTTAGAATTATATGGAAATATATATGTCTTACCTGGTTTGAGAAAAAGGGAGACTTCAAATTAACTGGTTTTCAAGTGGAATATAAAAGATTTGTATGGCATCAGCTATTAGCCATAGTTTTGAGTTTCTACACAATATTGATAGAAAAAATATTTGGTTAATTATTTTTGTATGTGCAGGGTGGAGGAACATTTTTGAGTAAGGGACCACCAATTCAGATAATAGAAATATTTATAAGTCACTTTCTTCCAATTAAAATTTAAAGTATTTTTTTTGAATCACATTCATGGACAAAAATGTTTTTAATTTAGATTACCTATTTATTGAATTTTTAAAATGTCTGTGACAACTGGTACTACAATTTAGTCGTTAAAATGTTCATATGTGAGCATATTTGAGAAGTAGCAACAGAGACAGCTTTCTAATTTTAACACTGAAACTTATACTTGCTAAATATAGGGAAACCTAAAGTTGCATTGTAAGTGGGTTTATGTTCAGGGTCATGGATTCTGGTCACATGGACCTAAGAATTTATCTGCATTTATTAGCCATACATAGCCAGCCATAGAGCCCACAGATGCCTGCTGTTAGTTTTTGAGCTACCAAAAAAGTAGAGCTTCTGTGAATTTTAATTGAATTTTAAATGTCTCCATCATTAAAAGAAATCAGTACACATGCCCCTATTACATATGTCCCTGGTAAAGTACTTTTGAAATATTTATTTCTTGTTATTTAATTTTTGCTCCAGTTATATAATCCATGTATTATCAGTATGTAAGTTAATTAAAATTAATGTCTCTTTTACAGAGATCTCAGTTCATATTGAATTCAACCAAAATTTACTGATGGTTATTTGTGTTCAAGATACTATGGTTAGTACCATGGAGGTTACAGAAATGCCTCCAGGGAATTTACCATCCAAAGGGAAAACCACTGGTACAATATTCAAGAAAAAAAGATAGCAGTTTTTTTTAATTTCAAAAGATACAAATTCATGTCCTTTAAATTTTTTAAGGTTTTTTTTGTCTTATTTATGTATTCTTTTATTTTCAGCCTTTGCCAGATTTGCCTCGTATTCCAGGACTTGTTCTCTCTGGAAGTACATTTTCAGACTGTCTCATGGTGGTGCAGTTCTTACGAAACTTTGGTAAAGTTTTGGGCTTTGATGTGAATATTGATGTTCCAAACCTGAGTGTTCTTCAAGAGGGATTGCTAAATATAGGGGACAGCATGGGTGAAGTACAAGACTTGCTTGTGAGGCTCCTCTCAGCTGCTGTATGTGATCCAGGTCTAATTACAGGATACAAGGTAAAAAAAAAATATATAAAAAATTTTTTAAAAATTGTACTATCAGTGCATTGATAGCTAGCTTTTAGCATATTAGCAGAAGATTGTGTAGACGCATCTAATTTTCCACGTAATGTCTCACAAAGTTAAATGTAGACTTGCGTCAAGTTATATTAATATTTGGTACAAACAGAAAAACCTGGTTATAAACCTTAAAGAATATAAACCATTCTGAAATCACTCTTTTTTCCTCCAGCTATAGGCAAAGACTAAGCTGATTTAAGGCAATACCCAAATGGTATTCATCAAAAACAAAGAATTCGTAATTCATAAGGCAGTTAGAACTTGTTTGTGCCTCCTGAAATTATACTTTGTTTTCTCTCAATCGCTGCGAGTAACTGAGGCTAATCAAGGCACCTACAGACCAGGATGTTAAGACTCTGTGCTGTTCAGTGGATACTCAAGAAGTTCTACTTTATCTTAGTTCCAGTTAAGATATACATTCCAGTTAGCTTTGTTCTTCTACATAATATCGTAGAGAGAGAAGCTTCCGGATGCACCTGTTAGTTTTTCCTCCGTCTCCCTATTCTTTCAGTTTACCAAGCAGTGAAACCTATGAGACTGTAAAGCTAGAAAGCACAATAATAATGCTTTTAAACCTCAGCACCCTACCATGACTAATAAATTGTCTAAATAAATCTGGGAGAAAGCTTCGGATAGTTTTTATAGTCAGAGAAGACTTGATAGATGATTTAAAATTCTACTACCCATAAGTATACATAATCTTCTCCCTGCATGACATTAAACCAATGGTTTGGAGAGGGAATAGAAAGGTATAAGTACTTGAATATTTTTCTATTATCTATTGCCTATTTTTATGTCTACTTCATCAAAAATGTGAATAAAGTTTTAGCTGGGTGTGGTGGCGCACACCTGTAGTCCCAGCTATTCAGGAGGCTGAGGCAGGAGGATTGCTTGAGCCCAGGAATTTGAGGTTGCAGTGAGCTATCATGACACCATTGCACTCCGGCCAGGCAACAGAGCAAGACCCTATCTCAAAAAAAAAAAAAAGTGAATAAAGCCCTTTTCAGTAATATCTAGAACATGTAATACATGCATTTTTAATCTTACTGTTTTTATGTTCTGAATGGCTGTGATCAATACTGATAAAAATGCCAAATTTTTATAGGCCAAAACAGCTCTTGGAGAACATTTACTGAATGTTGGCGTGAATCGAGACAATGTTTCCGAGATTTTGCAGATTTTTATGGAAGCTCACTGTGGACAAACTGAGCTTACTGAAAGCCTAAAGACCAAAGCTTTTCAGGCTCATACTCCAGCACAGAAAGCCTCAGTCCTGGCTTTCCTGATCAATGAATTGGCATGCAGCAAGAGTGTGGTGAGGTAAGAATATACCCAGGCTTTTCTGTTATTCTTTTCTGTTTTGATTTTGTCTAATCACAAAGTATTACTAATCGATTATATAAAATTTGGAAGTTACAGACTAACACAAAGAAAATTAAAATTATACCATTTAGAGATGGCCACTAATCGTATATTAATGTAATTTCTTTGTGATCTATTGGGGAAAAAAATTGGATCATATGGTATATATGTAACTTGTAGTCTTTGTCACGTGTTTTATTTAATAATTTTGTTAATTCTTTATATACTAGAAATTTTTCATATTTTTTCTTGCTATGGTGCCAGAATTTAGCCCCATCATAGGGATCCAGAATTTTTCTTTCCTTAACATCTTTTGAGGACAGATGACTTCCTGATTTTCTTTAGTAGCCATTGATAGAATTATCCAGCCATCGCTTGTTTTGTTATATGCTAGTATAACCTTAGATTATTAGTTTATCAATACATTAATTTGTACTTTTTTAAAAAGTACTTAATCTCATTTAAGAGTCAAAGTAAGTCTTCTACTCTAGTACTTGTTGTTAGTGAAACGTTAATACTAATACCAACATGTACTCTAGTCTTTCAAGGTTTGTGAGCAAATTCATGTTTGTGTTATTTTATACATTTTAAATATATCACTTTTAGTCCTTTACCCTTCTAGAAAAAAGGATCAGTCTGACTATTCAAAGCCAAGCATTTCTACCATTGCTGGACATTATGTTTTTTGTCCATATCTTGGCTATGATACTATATTAATATAATTTTTCATTTGTTTTTGCTATTCATTGACTATCATCCCAAAGAGTATAATGATATTTAGGTTTTATAATTTCATGAAAGAATAATTTTATTAAGCATGAGCATGGTAACAAATAGTAATGCTGAGTGGCAATTGTTTATCACACTCACACACACATGCAAATTCAATGTAAAAGATATACCATAGTTTTTACCTTAGAAGAAAAAAGTACCCTCTTTGACTTCTTACTATCACCAGATGTCATAATATTCTTAATTTGTTTAGACATTTATATACACACACTCAGATTTTATATGTACATATGTATATATGTGTACCTACGTAAATATCCATGTATTAATATGTTCTGATTTCCTGTTTTGATCTTGGAAGTTATCACATCTTAAATGTATGCAACAAAACTTGGAATGCTGTCTTTCTAAGGCAATTGGTGAATAGTTTCTTTTATAGTTTAAGATAGAAACCAAAGTGAATTTTTTAATAATAATGTTGTATCCAATGAAGAAATTATCACTTTTCAACATATATGTGCATACATATGTAAACACATACATATATGTATATATACACACAAAATTGTATCTGTTTTACTTACCAAAAATGCATTAGTTTGCATTCCAAATTAATGCATTGCATAAATGGATTAATTCATATCTTTTAAAAATTTTTACATTGGCAGCGAAATTGACAAGAACATTGATTATATGTCAAACTTGAGGAGAGATAAATGGGTGGTGGAAGGTAAACTCCGCAAGTAAGTCCTGTTTTATTAAAATTAAACTACTGTTTTTCTTTTGTATAAATTCCAGTAAAGCAAACGAATTGCAAAGATAGAATTTAAACTTTAATTGTCTAAAGAAAAGGTAGTGCTTAATTAGGATGGGGTATGAAATTAATAAAACTCAGGGCCAGAGTTTGCAATGGACAAAAGATATAATGAAATTCATTGAGTTTATATTTTCATACTTAGAAGAAAGTCGTTTTCGCCTTTTCTTTCAAAGAAGTCAAACAATCACATTTTCTAAGATTGTTGTTGCTATCATGTCACTTTTATCATAAATAGAATCTGTTTGGAACTACTGCTTTTTTAAATTGCTTTCTAATTAAAATTTTTTACATAGTCTAACCAAACTTATTCAACATTAAGACTAAATTATCTTCCTGCCAGGAAATATCATGCTAAAATTACTCAACTTCCGTGTTAAGAGTATAGTTTCTTTACAGTAATTTGAACTGAAATTTGTTCAGTCAAATAGCATAAGATCAGAAGTTATCACTTGGCCATTGTTAGAGTTCATCTTTTCAGCTTTCATAGTATTTTGAAATGTATTCTAATTCCAAAGAGATATCCAGAATACTCTTGAAAGTTAATGTATTCTGTAATTTATGTAAACATATCTCTTACGTTTCCTTAATTCTAAGTTTTATTGCCATTGATGTATTGCTTATCGTAAAAGAAATACTATAAGGTATTTTTGCTTGAAACTCATAGTTTGCTCTTTAAAAAGTATGTAGAGAAGGATTTTATTCCATATCATTTTTTATAATATTTAAAGGCTCAGAATCATTCATGCTAAGAAAACAGGCAAAAGAGACACTTCAGGTGGCGTTGATCTTGGAGAAGAGCAGCATCCCTTGGGCACACCCACTGCGGGACGCAAAAGAAGAAGGAAGGGAGGAGACAGTGACTATGATGATGATGATGATGATGATAGTGATGACCAAGCTGATGAAGATGATGAGGATGAAGAAGATAAAGAAGACAAAAAAGGAAAGAAGACTGATATCTGTGAAGATGAGGTAATCAAATTTGTGTTGATTTTAAGACTTAATAAAAACTGCATAACATATTAAAAAACAGAATTTGAACTCAAATGAATTTGGATTTGAATTCAGTTTTGACATTTACTTGCCTCAGTTTCTTATCTGAAAAATGAATATTATAGTATTTATCTTACAGGTTTTTTGTGGTTATGTAAATATTAAATAAAATGCCTATACATTAAAAGCACTTAGATTCAACAAAAGAAGTTAAGTGTCTTTTTGTATATAATTACTTGAGAATTCTCCAAAGAGCTATACAGTTTCTTAATTTCAGGTATTCTCTTTAATTCTGTTAACATACTGTGTTACATTCGTACAATGCTTCATGCCTTTAAAAGTGTTTTCAGGTTTAGTGATAATGATATATTTCTCAAACAAACACCAGTTATATTTCTCTAGTTCTAGGCACTTTTAATCAAGGATGAATAAGACACTGAAAGTCCCCTCTCAATTTATAGTCTTACTGAGGAAGATTTACAAAAAGAAAATGTGATATGTTAATGTGTCGACTGCTTTGAGAGGGGTGTTTGCAATGGACTAGGCAAGTACAAAGGAAAGGCATTTAGACCTTTGGTGGAATAAACTCCCACAAAGGGTTTCAGGACCCAAAAGCTGAAGATACAAGCTGGGCTGAATGTTAACCTGGGGAAAAATCTAGGGAAGAGTATACCAGGCAGAGGGAATGGCACAAGCAAGGACACAGGAGCATGAAACCACGACGTGTTTTAAGGGAATTACAAATGCCTCGCTGTTACTGGAGAGTCTTACACATAACAACAATGAACTAGGATTTTATGCTTTTTTAGTAATAGGTAGCCATTGCAGGGTTATAAGAAGCAGGGAATAACATGGTCAGACTTGATTGAGTGGCTCACTCTGGCAGCTTTGTGGAAGATAGAAATGGGGTAGGGCAACATTAGACGTGTAAAGATCAGTCAAGAGGTATTGCAATAGTTTAAGTGAGTTGTGAATGGTAGAAACTAGAACGATGGTGGCTAGGATGAAGGAGGAAAGAATGTAATAAATATTTAGGAGGAAGAACGGGCAGAATTTGAAGATGGACTGTGTAGGTTGGTGGAAGGGTAGGATTGATTTCTAGCTATCAGGCTTGGGAAACTGCATGCTATTGTTGCCATTAACTAAGATAGGGAAATCAGGAACACAGTAAATGAAAAGTTGGGGTAGGAGTAGATAAGGGAACAGTAATTAAAGACATAAAATCATGATAGTTTTATTTTTGAACATGTGGAGTTTGAGGTGCCTGTGCAGAAGTTCAGCAGTCAGTTGGATTTAGGAACCTGAAGAAGAGTTCAGTCTTAGAAATACAGATCTGAAAGTTGTTAGCACATAGATGATACTTTAAAATCACGAAGTAGATGAGGCTGCACAGGAGGATTGGTTTAGTGAACAGAATAGTGGACCAAAGTTTGAACCCCAGGGAACATCCGTATTTAACAGAAACCCACAAGGCTTCTTGCTCAAGAAGGAACAGTCAGAGAGGTAGGAGATTTCTGTAATGGGTCAGAGGTCCCTAAAACCTCCTCCAGTTCAATGGTTCACTAGAATGATTCACAGAACTTAGCATATACTTGTGTTTATGGTGATGAATTATTACAGTAAAAGCAAACAAAGCAAAATCATCAAGGAGCATATGGGGCAAAGTCCAGAGGAAACCGTGTGCAAGCTTCCAGGAGTCTTCTCCCAATGGAGTCACTCAGGATGGGCTTAATTCCCCTCGCAACACATTTTGACAGCATGTGTGAAAAGTTGTCTACCAGGGAAGCTCATTAGAGACTCAGCGCCCAGGTTTTTTATTGAGGGCTGGTCATGTAGGTACCCTCTGCATAGCATGTGCCAAAAGTCCAACTCACTGACGAAAAGCAGGTGTTCAGTATAAACCACATTGTTAGTACAAATACCTTAGGTCTAGTGAGCCAATCTTAACAGTTAGGGTGGAGGAACCCCCCTGAAATCCAAGTTCCCATATGCCAGACAAGAACCAACTTTGTAAGCAGGACTTTCAAAGGATAGCAGTCAGGCCTCCTCTATTAAGTCATTTTATTACACGGGTAGTAATAACAAAAATCAAGAAAATCAAACATTTCAAAAAGGAAGGAGTGATAAACAATGTTAAAGCAGCATAGTAGTCTAGCGTGATGAGGACTGAAAGTGTTTCTTGGATTTGGCAACATAGAGGTCACTGGTAACCAGTGCCAACACAGTTTTATTAGAGGAGTGAGAGCAGATACCAGGCTGTATAATTGGTTGATAACAATAGAAAGTGAGAAAGTAAAGATGACTGTTTTAAATCTTGTGCCTCAGAAGAGGAGTCCACTTGCTCAAGGCTTCTTGGGTGTGGCTCTAGGTAAAAAATTTTAATATTTAAAAAAATAAATAAAATAAAATCAATCAATCAACTGATCTTGTGCCTCAGAAGAAAGGGTAGTTAGTTCCTAGAGGAAGACAAAGAGCCAAGGATTTATGTGAAAGACTTCGGATGATTTTTGGTTCAAGGGAAAGAGCCAATAAAATGAGAGAGGGAGATTTAAAATTAAAGAGATAGAATAATTAATGGTACAAGGTTCTAAAGATATTGGAGCGGTTTCAATCAAAATGAAGGAGCTAACTTTGAAGAGCAGGCCAAACAGAAGAAAACAAGGTCATGGAGGGTGTGTCTGTATGTGTGTATGTTCAGGGAAAGCTACCATAAACCATGGAAATGGACATGTATAAAAGACGGAAGTTCACTTTTTACCAGAAAAGAATGCTAGAAATATTGATAGGGCTGCATAATGGCTCTCAAGAAAACAGTCTACAGCCAACTATTTCTTCTGCCCTCAATGCCAGGAGTGTTTAACTAAAGAAATCTAGAAGTCTTTCTTGCATCAATTCAGTACTGCTAGAAAAATAAAGAAAGAAGGCTTAGAGGGATGAATTTATTGATGGAATGTGTGAAAACAATACCTAATTGGGATAAGTTATTGAATCAAATTTATGATTGAATCTGAATAATGTAGAAGAATTTATAAGATTATGTGCTACATAGTTCTTTTTCTTAGGTAAAAATAGCATATGCAAAATGTTTTCATAAATTATCCCTCCCAATGTTATATTTTAATATCAGAATGATAACAATTACTAGCATGAAATTTACTTCTCTTTTTTTGTTTAAGTTTGGTAAGAACATTTGGCCTGAGATCCACTCTCTTAATGAATTTTTAAGGGTACAGTATAGTATTGTTAACTGTAGGCATGACATTTTACAGCAGCTCTCTAGAACTTATTCATTTTGCGTACCTGAAACTTTATACCCATTGAATAGTATGGGTATACTAATCTAATAGTATGGGTATACTAATCTAATCTCTATATCATTCTAATCTCTATGAGTTTGACTATTTTAGATACTTCATATGATTGGAATTATGTAGAAATTAACCTTCTGTGACTGGCTCATTTCCCTTAGCATAATGTCCTCAAGGTTCATCCTTCTTGTTGCATGTGGCAGGATTTCCTTTTTTAAAACTGAGTAATATTCCATTGTACGTATATACCACATTTTATTTACCCATCCATCTGTTCATGGACACTTGGTTGCTTCCACCCTCTGGCCATTGCGAATAATGCTGCAATGAACATGAGAGTGCAAATACTTCAAGATCCTAATTTTAATTCTTTTGGATAAATACCCAGAGATTGGATTATGGCATCATATTGCAGGTAGTTCTATTTTTTTAATTTTTGAGGAGGCTTTATACAGTTTTCCGTAGTAGTGTAACCATTTTTACATTCCTGCCAACAGTGCATTAAAATTAAGGGTCCATTTTCTCCATATCCTCATCAACACTTGTTTTCTTTCTTCTTCTTCTTCTTCTTCTTCTGCTTTTATACTAGCCATCTTAACAGGTGTGAGATGATATATCACTGTGGTTTTGGTTTTCATTTCCCTGTTTAGTGATGTTGAATATATTTTCGTACACCTGTTTGCCATTTGTGTATCTTCACTAGAGAAATGTCTGTTCAGGTTCTTTGTCCATATTTTAACTGGTTTACCTAGTTTTTGCTATGGAGTTGCAAGAGTTCCTTACGTATTTTGGATATTAACCCCTTATCAAATACATGGTCTGCAGTATTTTCTCCCATTCTGTAGGTTGCCTTTTCAGTCTGTTAATTGTTTCCTATGCTGTGCAGAAGCTTTTTAGTTTGATATAGTGCCACTTGTCTATTTTTGCTTTTATTTCCTGTGCTTTTGGTGTCATATCCAAGAATTCATTGCAATGAATTTACTTTACAACTTTTATGAATACCAATCTAAAAATGAGACTACATCGAGATTTCCTTGCAGAAATAAATTATTTCATAATGCTGTACTTTGGAAACCACTGGATCATATATTAATACATTCATCCTATGACAAATAATATGAAGGATGTATAATTTAGGTATCAGAATTGTAATTACCCAAACAAAAAATACCATTAATAAGCAGTCTGTTTCATTTTGCAAGTGATGCTGTTTTCATAGCAGGAATTAACTTTTTCTCACCAAAATTAATCACCTTTTCACAGAATTAGTATCCCCCTTTGGCACTTAATATTATAAATTGTTTTAAAGTGTTAACTCTAATAAATTTGACAACTCTGTATTGGGTTTTCATTGTATTCTACTGGGTAGTTATCCAACTAAACTTGAATTTATTTACAGAAATGATTTGTTTCACCTGGCTTTTTTTTTTTAACAGAGAATTAACACACCATACATTTTATTCTTTATATGTATACTATTTGAAAATCATTATTAATGTTTCTTGGAGGAGAAAGTAGTATTTTACTTTTTTAGGAGTGTTGAATTATAGAGTTTAATAGATTGTAGGATTTCTTTGGCAAAGTATATCTTTTTATGAATGTGAGGAAACAATTTTAAAACTTTTAAAAATAATAAATATTTTGGGACCTAAGAAGCCAAATGAACATTTCTTTTAAATGATTTGCATTATTCTTTGTAATGAAGAGCTGGCAGACACTTATCAATTATATAATGACTACGTAATGAACTGATTGATAAGATAGGCACATTCGCTCTCAAAAAATGGGTTTGTCCTCTTGATTAAGTTGTACGTGGAGTATTGATGGTGGTTAAATTCCCTAAAGGGTTAGTTGCTGAGAACTTTTCCATTGAGACCCGTATGATCCCTTTCAATTAGAAGATGCTGCCCTTGACTAAGTCATAGACCTTTGTCTCAAAGATGATTCCCTCTCCTCAGTCTTCATTCCTTCAACACATGGAGTCTCGCTATAATACTTAAATTTGTATTGAGACCTATGTGAGCTTTAACTTCACAAGTTGGCATGTAAGAGGTTTTGTGGACAGTTAAACTCTGACACATCGGGACGTATAATGGCCTTCTTTTTTGATTGAGAAACTGTGGGGAACCATGGCAGAGATAGATGCTGTGTTCTTAGTTTTGTTGTTGTTGCTGCTGCCTTTCTCTCTGGTCTTCTAAGTTCTTTTATACTCTGAAAATTATAAATACTATTAGCCAAAACTCCTTTAAATAAAACTTTCATAGACATTTTATTTCTTTCTTATTGTAAGTCTTAAAAATGACTGTTAATTTATTTGGCTTTTATCTGGCTATTTCAAATATTTGATGTCTTACTTCAAATATTTATTGATTGAATTATATTTTTTAAAAGCAGATTATCAAACATTTGCCCTGCTGATCAAAAGATCACTTTGGAATCAATATATAAATATATTTTTGAGAGTCAAGATTTAATTTTTGTGGAGTCTGTTGTCTTTTAAGGTTTCTTTTAATCCCAAATAGAATTTATGTTACTGTTAGCACAAATAATACACCTAAACACCTTCCTAATTTGGTCTCCTAAATTTGGGTAAGGAGTGGATAAATGATAGATAATGACATCACTGTTGGGGACTTCTTTTCATTTCATTTTATTGGGTAGATAGCCATACTGGTCTAGTAATAAATATTCGTGAATGGTTGGTGGCAATGTGGCTTTTTAAAAGTGCCCATAGAAAGTAAACATTAAAAACAAGTTCTGTTTTTTTAAAAACTGAGCTATGACTGTATCTTCTTATTAAAGAAGGGACTCTGTTGCTTTCAGATCTGTTTGTATTTAGTCCTCACAAAAATTCGATGTTATGGATATTATCACCAATTTACAGATAAAGGAATAGTCTTAGAAAAGTTAAGTAATTTGCATGTATCAAGTAGTGCAGCTAAGATCAAAAGAAGACCATGTACTCTCTATTCATGCTTTCCCTCTAAAACATATAATTTGGGGGTGGTTTTTCTATTTCCATATTTTAGAATGAAAAATTATATGCAATCAGATACAAATCTTCTATTTATGAAATTAGTACTGTGTATACTTGGGATTATTTATATTCTAACAGCAAAATGTGTTCAAAATATACCTTATTCACTCTAAAAATGGCCCCTTCAGTTAATGGTAGCAATATTTTTGCAGTCTTCTAGATTTAAAACCTTAACATCATAATTTGCTCCTTCCATCATCTACCCCACACCTCCTTGCCTCAAATTCATGAGTTGCCAGGACTTAACAGTTCAATAACTATGTAATATCTCTTACATCCATTTGCTTTTTTCCATTTTTCTTTCTCTTACCCTAGCAAGGCCCATATCTCCTCTTTCTCTTGAATCATTGCAGCAATCTATTATTAGCTGTTTTTGCCCATTTTATACCTTTCTCTGCTCTAGGACATCTTACAACTGTTGCCAGATTAATTTTGTAAAGCAGAGTTCTGATATTTAACCTCCCTCAAAGGATCATATTATTTTTCATTGCCAAGCATTTACAACTCTTCACAATCTAGCCCAAAACTCATCTTGCCTCATCTCCTACCTTACCTCTCCTTATGTACCTTTCATGTCAAGATATATCAGACTCTTTATGGAATGCCCTATCCTCTTTTCTCATATTGATAAATTTCTAACCATTCTTGTGCATTGTAGGATGTTAAAAAATATAAAAAATAAACTTCTAACTATTCTTTAGTGGCTAATTAAAATATAACTTCTTCCATATAGCCTCTCTTGGTATAGATTTCCACCAAAGGTAATCTCACCCTCCCCTGAACTCCATGGTTTTTAATCTCTATGTCTTCTGAAGTCCTTATAGCTTCCTACTATTTAGGTATTTCTTTTTTCAATGTAATGTTTTGTATCTCCTTACCAGATTGTTAGCTTATAGAGAAAAACTGGGTCGTTTCTTCAGTGCCTCTCCTACTACTTTACATACAATAGATATTCATTAAATACTTGCTGATTGATTGAATAAATAAATCAGAAAAACAGATAAATGATACTGTATTTTCTTATGTATAGGATGAAGGTGACCAAGCAGCAAGTGTTGAAGAGCTAGAAAAACAGATTGAAAAACTGAGTAAAGTAAGCACTTTTCAGATAAATGTTTGCATCTTTTTGCCGTGTTTTAAAAATCTGCATTGCATGGGGGAGTAGTTTTTTCTGACTGCTAAATAAAAACAAGCTTTTTGTTACTAACTAAAATGAAGAGCTCCAGAAATATTCTCACGATTAAACTTTAAAAGTTTAATGCCAAAGTTAAAGGCCTGCGTCTTAACACATGATATTGAACTTAATTAGAGCCTGTGGAAAAACACTCTGTATTCTTCAGCTCTTCATATAAATACAAAGTTTCAACACAGGCATAGTTTTATTTCTTGAAATTAATTACTCAAAAAATTCAGTTGAATTTCATGGTAATAGTTTCAGCATCTTAGGTTTTATTTTACATTTGTATATTTGTGGATTTTATTTTCATTGGATTTATAAACTGTACATATTTATGTGCTTCTCATTAAAAAATAAATTTCAGTAGCATTAGTGAAATTTAAGATGAGCTTTTCATAAAGAAAAAAATGAATTTGTATAATACAAATATATTTGTATTATGAGATGTCTGTGTGTTGTATAAATGTTAAACTTACCACAGATCTATCCCAAAACTTTGTCGTGTGTTGTCTAAGTTTACAGCATGAGTATAAATATAAGCAAATACAGGTTTGGTCAATTACAAATATAAATATTATTTGTTATATACTATAATCAATAGAACTGAGCCAATTTGCTTTGATACAGTAAAATACTGATCACATTATTTATTATCAAGTATAAAACATGTTTTACTGTAAGATACCTGATAAAATAAAACTTATCCTTTTAATCCATGGCAACAAAAATACTTCAATTATCTTAAAATAATTTCTATCTTTATAAATATTACTGAAATTGAAGTCAGGGATGTAATTTAGCTCTTTTGCTGTCTTGTCTCAGTAGTGAAATTTGTCTATTCTAAAGGCATAGTAACTATAAAGTTCCTTTTAATTTTTAAAGCATTTAACATCCATAACTTAATTATATGTACCATTTTTTAACAGCAACAGAGTCAGTACAGAAGGAAGCTCTTTGATGCTTCTCACTCGTTACGTTCGATGATGTTCGGCCAGGATCGTTACAGACGACGATACTGGATTCTTCCCCAATGTGGGGGGATTTTTGTAGAAGGCATGGAGAGTGGTGAAGGTAGGAACTATTAATCTATTACAAAGTATTAAATACGAAACTGTATTTTTAAAAACCCTGTTACTTCTTCAGTATATTTTGTGCTTCCATAATCGTCTCTTTTATTGATAAACATTATAAAACCTTGATTCTCATTTCTTTTGAATTTGTAATGTCCCTTTCAACGATAAATATTTCCTCCCTGCCCTTGATTTTTCCTTTGCCACTCTTTCTGACATAAAACATAAGCTATTTTTTTATTATTTACTGGACAAAGAGCTTCACCTATATTATCCTTTATAGCTGTTGCTCCATTTCTCTTTCTTCCTATTGTCAAAGTTCTCAGTATGTGGTTTATTCTTTAACTTTTGAAAGAAGCATCCATCCTGACAGTACCCCTGGAAGAAACTTGTTTAAATCTAAGATCTTTATTGCAATCCTCATTCCTTTCAAAACATTGTTCATGTTTAAAATTTGTGATCACTTTCTTCTCCTTTAAACTTCCTTCCTTGAATTTTATGTTACCAAAAATTCTTGATAGTCTACCTTTAGACTATTCTTTTGCTGCTCCATTTCTGTTACATTAACTAGCACAGTACAGTGTGCATTTATGTGCTCAATAAACCTTCTTGAACTTTTTAAAACTCCATGTTTGAACATTTCCAAATGTCTGCATTCTGATGAGAACAAAAGTGTTATTTCAGTGCTTACAGATTACAGAATGTAGCTATTGACCCATGGCAGTACATGGAAGCAAAAACTTGTTTCAGTATATTTTTTTTTTACTACCTACTGTATGGTAGGCACTACAGGAGGCAAAAAGCCATATAAAACACAATCCGTGTCATGTAGAGGTTTACAGTCCAGTGGAGAGAGATGATTGGTTAATCACATAGGTAACTCTAATAGAAATTATAAATAAAGCAGTTGTTTTTACGCTTTTTGTTTTTAGCAGTGGAATCACCTCTTTTTTTCTTTTTTTTATTTTAATAGATTTAGGGGGTACAAGTTAGATTACATTACATGTGTATATCGTATCATGGTGAAGTGTGGGCTTTTAGTGTGCCCATCACCTGAAGAGTGTACATTGTTACCCAATTTTTCATCCCTCATCCCCTCCTACCCGCACTCCTTTTGAGTTTCCAATGTCCATTATACCACTCTGTGTGCCCCATATAGCCATAGTTTAGCTCCCACTTATAAATGAGAATATGTGACATTTATTTTTCTGTTCCCAAGTTACTTCACTTAGGATAATGGCCTCCAGTTCCATCCAAGTTGCTGCAAAAGACATTATTTCATTCTCTCTTATTGCTGAGTAGTAGTCCATGGTATATCTTACATATATATACCACATTTCTTTTATCCACTCATCAGTTAATGGACGCTTAGTTTGGTTTTATATCTTTGCAAATGTGAATTATGCTGCCATAAACCTGCAAATGCAAGTATGTTTTTGATAAAACGATTTCTTTACCTCTGGGTAGATACCCAGTAGTAGGATTGCAGGATCAAATGGTAGATCTACCTAGTTCTTTGACAAATCTCCATACTGATCTCCACAGAGGTGGTTCTAATTTACATTCCCACCAACAGTATGTAAGTGTTCCTTTTTCAACACATGTGCACCAACATGTACTGTGTTTTGGCTTTTTCATGATGATCCCTCTTGCCCTTATCAGTATTGGGTAAAAAAGAGAAAGAAAGAATATTGGCCATTTTGACAGGGGTAAGGTGGTATCTCATGGCAGGGGTTGTTTTGTTTTTTGAGTTTTATATTTCATGTGTCTTCATGATAATGAATATTGAGCTTTCGTTTACATGTTTAAGACACATTTGAGCATTTCCTGTAGGGTAGGTCTAGTGGTGATGTATTCTCTCAACATTTACTTGTCTGGAAGAGACTATTTCTTCTTCATCTATGAAGCTTATTATGTCAGTATATAAAATTCTTATCTGACAGTTTTTTTCTTTCAGCATTTTGAAAAATACCATCCTATTCTCTCTGGGCTGTGAGGTTTCTGCTGAGAAGTCTGCTGTTAGTTTGATGGGGTTTCCTTCACAGGTGACTGGATACTTTTGTACTGCTAATTTTAAAATTCTTTCTTTCACTTCGACTTTAGTGATTCTGATTATGCAATGCCATGGAGAAGTCTTTTTTGCAGTGTATTTGCCTGAGAGTTATTGGGTCTCTTGTATCTGAATGTCTAACTCTTTTGCTATTCCTAGGAAGTTTTCATTGATCATTTCCTTAAATAGGTTGTCTAAACGTTTTGATCTCTCTTCCTCCTGGGGAAAACCAATAATTCATAAGTTTGGTCACTTTATTCAGTCTGATATGTCTCAAAGGCTTTGCTCATTCTTTTTTATTCTTTTTCCTTGTTTTTGTCTGACTGGATTATTTCAAAAGACCTGTCTTCAAGTTCTGAGATTCTTTCTGCTGCTTGATCTAGTCTGTTTTTGTAGCTTTTGAATGTGTTTTGTATTTCCTTCAATGAATTTTTCAGCTCCAGAATTTTTGTTTGGTTTCTTTTTTTTAAAGCCATCTATCTCCTTGATAAATTTCTCATTCATGTCCTGAATTGATTTTCTGATTTCTTTATATTGGTTTTCAGATTTCTCTTATATCTCTTTGAGCTTCTTTAGAATCAATATTTGGAAGTCTGTATCTGTCATTACAAAGAACTCTTTTAGCTTGGGATCTGTTGCTGGACAATTGTTGTGGTCCTTTGGTTGTCATATTAATATTTCCTTTTTCTTGTTTCCTGTATCCTTCCATTTATATCTGTGCATGTGATGTAGCAGTCACTTGTTCTGATTTTTTTAAATTGCTTTTGAAGAGGAGAATTTTTTTCCTGAAGAAGTATTTATGTTGTTGGTTGACTAGGACACTTTGGCTTTCATTTTGAGTGCCTTGCAGTAGTGTGATCTTTGTATGATTTCTTAGGAAGTACACAGGGTCAGTGATTTCTGTGATTTCCTTGGTGGCTTAGGGTACATTTATTACTTGAGGCTGTGGTGACGTTTTGCTAGGGACATGAACACCAGCCAAGGCAATCTTCAGGCCCTAACTGTGGCAGCAGTGTGCTGAGTATGCCTGAGCAGTGGGCAGAGCAGCTTACACTGGCTGCAGTGTTAGTGTGTCCTGGGGCTAATTCTTTGGCCTTCAGGTAGCTTGCTCAGAAACTAGTATTTAGAGCAGAGAGGTGGGCATATGGGTGGGTTCTCAGGCCCCTGAGCAGCTGGTGTGATGTGGAAGGTGGCAGTAGCGGTGGTAGAGCCACCCACTAGGACCCAAGTGGTCCGTATTGGTGTTTCTGGTAGCTGCAATGGATTGGGCAGGCTAGTCTCCAGTCCCACAACTGCCTGTAACAGGGCGGTGGGTATATTCCTAAGTGTGCTTTGGGGAGCTTGGTCTCCCCTGTCCCTTGACAGCCTTATCACCTTAAACTTGGCCTGAGGGCAAGGTGGGGCCCAGCATTAAACTCTCAAAATGCCACTGGCTATGGGTTTGCAATCAAAGAGGGCAGGGCCCCTTTCAGGTGAGTGACATGAGCAAGAAACTATGGGAAGTGCAGTCTGCTTGCATCTGAGTCTCACAGGAGCCCATTAGCAGGGTGGTGGGAATTGTCCTAGATGTGTATAGTAGAGCTTGGGCTGCCTTGTCCCTCCTCAGCTGGGTGGAGATGCAGCTGCCTAAACTCAGCCTGAGGGAGGGTACTACCCAGCTTTAAACTTCCAAAATGGCACCTTGGGCCTGGGTCCAGTGAGGGTGGGACCTTTCTCAGCAGGCTGTGTTAGCAGGAAATTGTAGGAAGTACAGTTTGCTGGACACTCAGTCTCACAGCAGCCAGCTGCAGGATGGTAGATTTGTCCCAAATGTATGTTGGAAAGCCTGGTTTCCCCACCCCTCCCTAGCCAATCTCCAAATAGTACATTGGGCATACATCCAGAAAGGCTGAGTCCCAGCTCAGGCAAAGATTGTGGATAAGAAACTAGAAAATGCTGTCCGCTCACATCTCGGACTCAATAGCAACCCACAGCAGGGCTGTAGGGACCTTTCCAGGGGTGCACAGGAGCACCTGGGCTCCTCTGTTCCTCCTCAGAGCTGCACAGTGTCTGTAGACACACCTGCAGTTTTCTATTCTAGACTCTGAGAATGGCGCCCAGCTCAAGCTGCTCTAGGCTCGGTGCCTATGGGATCCTGTGTGGGTTCCCTTTCTGGAGCAACATCTCTGCAATCTCCAAGAAGCTCCCTATGTTAGACCCCAAACCTGCTCAGTTCAGGAGGTTCTCTTGTAGCCAAGATCGTAAAAGCTCGTCTTGGAGTGTGGACCCCTGGGGACTTCTCCCTTACTGGTTGCCCATGTCCAGGACTTTTTGTAGCTCTTAGCCAAGTTGCCCTGAACCTTACCCACTTTTGATGCCTCCTGCCACTTTGCTGGTGAATCCTAGCATTCTGTCCTAGACAATCTGCTTGAAATGTAAGAATCTGCTTACTGTTCTGGTTCCTTTGCGTGGAGGAAGTACATACTTCTTGTGACTAGTCAGCCATCTTGATCCTATCTCAGAATCACCCTTTTTTTAAATGAAAATTTTATGTATATCTAACAAAAACAGAATTGTTCCAATTGATCTATTTGGGGGAACCCCTATACCTCTGTCTTATATACTTCCTTTCCAATTCGGGAGTGGCCCCAGAGGCAACTGTAATGAATGTTAGGACTGTACAATCAGAGCATGCTGAGAGCCATCAAGCGTATAAAAGCAAAGTGCCTGTAGGGCTCAAAGCAGAGAAACATTATACAGCCTACCTAATATTTTGTCGTAATTTTTAGTATACATGACCATCTCTGCCATTGGGCTGTGAGCTCTTTAAGAGCAGAGACTAATTTAGGCAGAACTACACAAAAATAATCTGGGAGAAAAGTACACATTGGATAGGAAGAGGAAGGGGTAAAAAAATCATTCGTGAGATGGTCCAATAGCCCAGCTAAAAGTAGGAAGGCCCTAAACTCAGGTGCAAACGTGGACAATGGGAAGACAGAAAGAGGGATCTTGAAGTTGTTAGGTCATTAGATATGAAATGTCTGATTTCAAATCGAAAGTGTAGTTTATTATATCTCAAACAATAAGCAGTACAATTAATCAAACTATGTGCCTAAACTATCAACACAGTTTTGCCGTCTTATTGGTAACTTGCTTGTGCCAGCAGTGAAGAAGCCTGTAGAGCGAGTGGCAATGAAATCATAAAAGGTGTTTTCCACAACTTATTGACAGTTAAATATTTTTCTTTGCAAGAAAGAGTCCAATGCTCGAAGAAGTGGTAGTCAGTTGGTTCAAAGTTTGGTGAATACAGTGGATGACAGAGAGTTTCCAAGTCCAGCTTCTGTAGTTTGAGCAGCATTATTTTTTGTAACATGTGGTCTTGCAAGAGGATTGGCCTGTCTCTATTGACCAATTTTGGCTGCTTAATCACAAGCATCCTCATCATTTCATCCAGTTGGTTGCAGTAGACATCCGCTGTAATAGATTGACCGGGTTTCATGAAGCTCTAGTAGATGATACCAGCGTTGGACCACCAAACAGACACCATTAGCTTTTTTTGATGAATATTTATTTTGGACTGTGTTTCAGCACTTCCTCTTTATCCAACCATTGTACTAAACAATGGTGACTGTCAAAAAGAATCCATTTTTCATCACACATAATAATATGGGGTAGACATGGTTCGCCTTTATATTGTAACAGCCAAGAAAGGCAAGTGTCAAGACGATTTCTCTTCTGATGCTCATTTAATTCATGCGGTACCCACCTATCCAGCTTCTTTACCTTGCCCATTTGTTTCAAGTGGTCCAATATTGTTGGAATAGTAACATCAAACCTTGTTGCTAATTCAAACGTAGGATCTGCTTCCCACTACAGTTTACAACTCATCATTATCCACCTTGGTCTCAGGTGGCTCATTATCAAGATTAAATTCACCAGAAAGGAACTTCTCAAACCATCAACACACTGTGCATTCATTAGCCACATCCTTCCCAAACACTTCATTGATAGTTCAAGCTAGCTATGTTACATTAGTTCCATGATGGAACTCATGTTCAATAAAAGCACGAATTTTTTCCTTATCCATGGTTTCGCAAAAATTGCTCTAAAAAAATTTTTGAAAGATAATCACAAGCCAAAATGTGTGTTTGAAAGAATGAGGATGTACTTTCACAATAAAAAAAAACCACACACACAAAGTGTCAAAGTGAAATGTCAGAGATATCAACTGTCAAATTTAGTACTTAAGCAAATCGGACATTTCATACTTAATACCTAATAGAATTGCTATAAGAAATCATTGCGTATGAAGTAGGAAAAGTGAAATCAGAGATCAAATCAATAACTGAATTCCTGGTAGAAAAATTGTGATGCTTTAAACTGAATCAAAGTCAACAGGAGAAATTGTTTGGAATGAAATTAAATGAAAGATTTAGTATAGAAATCTAATTTAAAATGACAAAATTGTGGGTCAGTCGGAGGTGCAGAGCCTGGTAAGGCTTAAGAGCGGATGAAGATATACCCAGGTGAGTGGCTCTTTGCTTTAGCTGTAATTAGAATCACCTGAAAGGCAAACCTGAACCCTACCCCAGACCAATTAAATATTATTTAATTTGATTAAGGGCCATATCCTTCTCAGTCACTTGGGCAACTAAACTTGAAGTATCTAGGACATCAACTCTTCCTTCAAAATATCTGAAATCAGTCTCTTTGCTACACTACTGAAATGAGTTCTTATCAGTATATCCTCAGCTTCTCTATATACAATTCCCTCTTTCCCTTACATTCTGTCCTCATATCATGCCTCTACTTCAAAACCTTGAATGACTTCCTATTGCCTATAAGCTGATATAATAAATACATATTTAGCTTGGCATTCAAGACCCTATACAAATCTGACCCCAAACTATCTTTACACTGTTCTCTAATGTGAAATCACCTGGACCAGTCTGTTCGCTGTTACACAACACATGTATATTCCTCCCCGTGTCTGCATGCTATGCCAAATCCTGTTCATTATAATGATGATCTACCTTTTCTTCAACCATCTAAATTGTACCCATCTTTCTTGGTCCAGCTCAAATCCTAGCCCTTCCATAAACTTCTCCAGATTTTTAAGTGAAACTAATTTTTACTATATGCGAACTCCTAGATAACCAAATAATTAATTATACCATTATTTTGGCACATTGATATATGTTACTATTTCCTTATTTAAATTGTATAATGGTTATTTATACTACTTTTATTCTCCTTAGTGTTAAGCATAGTACTTTACATAGCACTTTAAAAATACTTTAATTAAGAAAGTAAATAAATAATTCCATGTCTTTGGTAAGGTTTATAAGAATAGCTTACAGGAGACAGTTATTTATTTTTTTTTAATTTTAGGCCTCTCAGATTAAGTAACATTAATTGAATTTGTACTTATTAGACCTCCATTTCCATTCTGGCCCTACCACCTAACCTCCTTGGACCCTAATTTCCCTCTCTACAAAAGAAGAATTTTAACAAGTTCTGTATAAATTCTTTGGTTGTTATATGGATCATGTCAAATAATGGATCTAAAATAATTACAAAGTGATAGAGAAATATTAATTGTACTTTGTGCTATTATTTGTGGTCATTGCAGAACAGAGAGAAAGTAGGAGTAATTTTTACTTGAAGTTTATTTTCTCAAAGTCTTCATTGTTTCCTTAATGGATGTGCATCTGCAATATTCTATGTGCTGTGAACTTATAAAATAAGTAACAGATGTAGACTACTTCTCTTTATCCTACAGCTAATTAAAATAGGAGGAAATAATTCACGATTTGATCAAGTGTTTATTTGCACCTGTTCTGTGCCTTGCACTAAGTGCTGTGGACATGCAAAAGAATCAATTAACCTATCCTAGCCACAAAGAGCTCACAATCTAATTGGAAAGATCTAGCACAGATGAAGACAAAGCATGAGAGCGTACAGGTTTATAATATGAGCAAGTACTGTGTCTGAGAGCAAGGCTGATAACAATGAATGAGTATCAGCTGGTAGAAAGTACCGTAAATAAATGGATGCTGAAAGTTAATTTAGAATATACATTATTCCCTTCTTATTTATCACTTTTTAAAAGTTCCCTAAAAGCACAATGTGCTCTTAGTAAAAGTAAGGTTAGATTTAACATTAAATGGCACTAGTTTTTTTTTAATTCCTATATCATTATCGTGAATTAATATTACATGGAGAAAATGTTAGACCTTGGATTACCTCCAAAGAAAAATATTAATTAAATCAAATACATGTTGTAAAAGATGCAAGGTAACACACACCGTAAGTAATACACACAGTGTTAATAATAACAAAGTTTACTAGTGATAGTAACTTAAGAGTAGGGAAGTAACAGAGCACATAGGATCTCCTGAGCCCCTATAGTGGTTCCTGAGAGGTATGCCTTGTCCAGTCGCTGAGTGGACAAGCAATAAAACCACTCCAATAGAGAAAACCTTGCCTTCATACCACTGTATATTTTTAGGTTAATCCAAGAGGTGGTAAAAAATCCTTCATTTCTCTTAGGAAACAACATATGTGTCAAAGAACCTTTGGCCCTAGGAATAGCACAAGGAAGTATACATACAAAGGGCCAAGGGCTACACACCAAGGACGCTGGGAACAGTGCCAATATCATCTAAAGACCCTGCTAGCTCTCTGCAAACGAGCTCAATGGCTAAGCTGGTTTGCTTATGAGTCTTGGGGAATAGGGAAGGAAGAGAGCCCGCGTGGCCATTTATCTCATACTTGTCGTCCCTTTCTTTCGTCTGTTTAGATGTTTATTAATACTCATTGACACGTGTCAAAAAAGTAAGGACTGGAAAGAACAGGGGATTGTATGAGATAGGAGATAGAAAACTGTTTAAAATTTTAAAATCTTTTTATACTAAATATCTGGTATATACTTTCAATTTTAAAAAATAATTTTACATTTTAGTTAGAGGTTTAACTGTTTAGAGTTAAGCAATTTGAATATAAAGAAAGGTTAAAGACAGCCATGACTATTAAAATTATCATCAGCTCAATCTACTTTACTAGATACAAATGAAAAGTTATCTACTAGTCTCAAACTAGTAAAAATTTTTTTTTTATTTGGTTTTGAATATATGACAAGTTTTCATGATTTTAGTCCTCAGAATAAATCAAACACGAATATTATTATAGCACACCCTTACTAGCCAATAAATTATATAAAGTTAAAGGAATTTGTGAACACAGGTATGTGAAGAGAATATTTTTAACTATTTTCATGTATACCTAACTGAAGGTGATGAAGTATGGTGGTCTTCTCAAGGCAAATGTGTAGAAGTGCATAAAGATATAAGGCATTTTTTTCTGGCTGCTTTTAGATTTTCTCTATCATTAGTTTTGAGCAATTTGGTTATGATGTATCTTGGTATAATTACCTTCATGTTTATTTTGTTTAGAGTTTGTTGAGTTTCTTGGATCTGTAGGTTTGTAGTTTTCAGCAAATGTGAAATATTTTCACCCATTATTTTCTCACATTTAATGTCCTCTGCTAGTTCTACTGTCTTGTCAGTTCTGGGTCACTTTTGATTGATTGATTCTTCTAATTTTGTATCATGTTTTCCTGCTTCTTTACATGCTTACTACTTTTGATTCGATGCCAGACATTGTCAATTTTACCTTGTTAAGTACTGGATATTTTTAAATTCCTATGAATATTCTTCTTTGTTTAACTGAGACAGAATTAAATTACATACTTGGAAAAAATTTCATCTTTTCAAATCTTGCATTTAGTATTTGTTAGACAGGACTAGAACAGTCTTTAGTCTAGGGCTAATTATCCCTAATTACTGAAGCAACATCCTTCTGAGTATTCTACCTAATGCCTGTGAATCTTGAAGTTTCCCAGTCTGCTGAGTAGGAGCAGACACTATTCTCAGCCTGTGTGAGCACCTGGCACAGTCACCTCTAATCCGTTCAAGTGTTTCTTTCCCCTGGCCTCAGGTAGGTTCCTCACACATACGTGCTGATCATTATTCAGCTAAATACTCAAGGCGTCCCTCTGCAGATCTCTGCAGTTCCTTCTCTGTACAGCTCTCTCCTTTCCAGAATACTTTCTGGAGTGCTCCAGCTACTTTGGTCTCCCTGAACTCTTAGTTCCCACTCCTAATCTCAGGGAGTCCGCTAGGCTCCACCTGGATTCCTCCTCTCTATACTGTAGCCTGGAAACTGTCCTAAGGCAATAAGCTGGGGCAATTGTAGGACTTACTGTGTTTGTTTTCCATCTTGGTTATTCGATGTCCAGTTTCTTGGGAACTGTTCATTCACATATTTTGTGTGGTTTTGGTTGTTTGATACAAGAGGGTAAATCTAGTCCCTGTTAATCTATATTGCTCAGAAATATAAGTATGATATGTAGGATTTTAATTTCAATTTGAAACTAATTTGAAGAGAAGGATATGAGAACTATTTCAAGCATTAATAAAGTACTGGTTGGGTAAATTACAATATATCCATATAGCAGAATGTTATGCAGCTGATTGAAAAAATGAAGTACAATTATATGTTCTGCCATAGAAAGCTCTCTAAGGAATATTGTTAGTAAAAATATTAAATTCATCCTTTTATTTCATCATTCAAGGAATATTTATTGAGCCCGTATTTTATAGCAGCTATTATTTTAGGCATTTGGGATCCAATAATAAGCAAGATAGACATTGCTCTGCCTTTAAGTAGAGCTTGTTGATTTAAATTCTAGTATGAGGGGATAGAAAATAAACAGATTATCATATTTAATGGTAAATTCTATAAAGGAAATATATAGAATGATATTCTAAAATGAATCAAGGGGGCCTATTTTAGATAAGGTGATCAGAGAAAATCTCTGTAAGGAAATGACATTTAATCTGAGACATGGAAGATAAGGATCCAGTCAATAAAACAGTATCTCAGGCAGAAGAAACAGCAAGGAAAAAGACCCTGAGAAAGGAAAGAACTTAGCATGTTTGAGAAGCTGAAAAAAAGGGAGAAAGGAGGAGCAAGGTTATCAAGGACAAGAGTGATGCTGAGGTTGTAGGTTTTCAGATCATAGAATGTTGCAGGCCTTGGGTAGGAGTTTGGATTTTATTTTAAGTTGCAGAAAAGTAAATAGTAGTATTCCATTTATGTACTAGCGCAAAATGATAACCATAGTGTATATAAGATTTCTGGAAGGATCCGTAGACATAATTAACCATGGTTACCCCTGAAGGGTAGGAATAGAGACTGAGGGAGTAGGGCAGAAAGAGTTTTACTTTATACCCTTCATTATGAATATTTTAAATTGAAAGTATATTATTTTTCAAACTGAGTAAAGTAGTGGATTTATGTTTTTAAAAGTTCTTATAAATTATTTTTAAAACAATGGTCAAAAATATGAACCAGAAGTTCACAAAAGAGAAATACCAATAAACCTATGAAAACATATTCAGAATACTAGTGATCAGAAATAATGCAATTTAGACTTTCACCTCTCAGATGCTGGCAAAGACGAAAAATATTGATAGTATCCAGTTTCGTTGAGGGTGTAGGCAAACAGATGCTCTTGTGTACTTCTGGTACGAGTATACACTGATCCAGACTTTCAAGAGGGCAGTTTGACAATATATTTCAAAAACTTTGAAAAGTACGTATTTTGGAACTCAGTAAGTTTTTTTCTAGGAATTTATTTTAAGGAAGTAAATCAGAAAAAAAAGTCATTCATCATTTATAGCATTGTTTATAATAGTGAATAATTGGAACTTAAAATTGTCCATCAGAAGATTGATTACTTAAATTATGATATAGTTCATTGACTACTCTGTAGCCATTAAAATTTATGATATCATTATGTATTTATTGACACTTATGTTTTCAGAGTATTAGTAAAACAGGTAGTTTAGAATATTATGTATATAATAGAATTTCCTTTTTTAGTTATATAGATGAGAGAAAACCTTGCCTTCATACCACTGTATATTTTTAGGTTAATCCAAGAGGTGGTAAAAAATCCTTCATTTCTCTTAGGAAACAAC
>NW_012150729.1:424418-427865 GCF_000956105.1 Propithecus coquereli | reverse complement strand
GCTAATTTTTTCTATATATTTTTAGTTGTCCAATTAATTTCTTTCTAATTTTAGGAGAGACGGGGGTCTCGCTCTTGCTCAGGC
Source organism: Propithecus coquereli (assembly GCF_000956105.1). Taxonomy (NCBI): domain Eukaryota; kingdom Metazoa; phylum Chordata; class Mammalia; order Primates; family Indriidae; genus Propithecus; species Propithecus coquereli. The sequence goes on along the minus strand of NW_012150729.1, from coordinate 427,781 downwards.
TGGTCTCAAACTCCTGAGCTCAAACAATCCGCCCGCCTCAGCCTCCCAAAGTGCTAGGATTACAGGCGTGAGCCACCGCGCCTGGCCTGTAACTCATTTTTATATTGCTTTATGTAATCTTTGACCCCATGAAGATTTTCACTCAAGGGGGATCAGTTGAATAGTATCCCTGCCACAGTTTGAAAAGTGAAACAAGTCAGAATTTCTGTCACAAAGCTTCATTAGAACTACTAATTTCTAGCCCTGTGGTCCTAAACCCCCGAGCTGTGGACCTGCACTACTCAATGGCCTGTTAGGAACCGGCCACACAGCAGGAGGTGAGCAGCAGGTGGGGATCACCGCATAAGCTCTGCCTCCTGCCGGATAAGTGGCAGCATTAGATTCTGCATTATGGTGAGGTGTATTAATATAATTATTTTATTATCTGTTACAATGTTTTAATAATACAAATAAAGCACAATAAATGTAATGTGCTTGAATCATCCCTAAACCATCTACACCCTCCACCACCTCATCTGTGGAAAAATTGTCTTCCATAAAACCAGTCCCTGGTGCCAAAAAGGTTAGGAACTGCTGTGCCTATGACTAAGTCTTCCTTAATTACTTTTTAACGTATTACTGTTACAGTATACCTAAAAGGGAAGTTACTTTGGAGGACAAATAAGAACATAGAATTTAACATTGTTGTCTCAAGTGTACTTAGTTTTCCTCTAATTGTGATAAGTGAAAGAATGTTTTTTCAGAATTTGAAAAATAATTTCAGATCCTAAACATTTTTCTTAACTTATTAAATTAATCTACTTTTAAAATGTTTTTTTTTTTGGTAGATGAAAAGTGGAGTATCTATGATGGGACTTCAGTTTTGTGGGTGGCCCACTGGTGTGCTTACTTCCAATATTCCATTTACGTCACCTTTACCTAGTCTGGGATCAGGGTTGGGATTATCAGAAGGAAATGGTAATTCATTCTTGACTTCGAATGTTGCCACAAGTAAAAGTGATTCTCCAGTACCACAGAGTGAAAAGGTCTCTTCAACTCAACCTGCAACTGTTGAAGTAGCAAAACCAGTAGATTTTCCTAGTCCAAAACCTATTCCAGAAGGTAAGTACATTAAGGTGGGTTTAGCCATTTACTTTATTTCATTATCATAGATTCCTATATTATAACTGAATTTTTGATGGGTTTTTTATGTAGTTAATAAATCTTTTGATTTGTGTTAGGCCCTTTCTTATTCAAAATATTTGTAAAAGATTTACATATTTACCTTTATTTAGAAATGCAGTTTGGTTGGTGGAGAATTATTGACCCGGAGGACCTAAAAGCTTTGCTCAAAGTGCTGCATCTCAGAGGAATAAGGGAAAAGGCATTACAAAAACAAATTCAGAAACACTTGGATTATATTACTCAAGCCTGCATCAAGAATAAGGATGGTAGGTATCTAAAAGAGATTTCTGCTCTCTTGCTTAGTTATGAGAATTAATTCCCTTATTCTAAAACATATTTTAGTATAGTCAGCCCTTCGTATTCATGTGTTCTGCATCCATGGATTCAACCAACCACGGATCGAGCATACTTTTAAAAAAAAAGGATGGTTGCATCTGTACTAAACATGTAAAGATTTTTTTTCTTGCCATTATTCCCTAAACAATACAGTGTAACAACTATTTAGGTAGCATTTACATTGTATTAGGTATTATAAGCAATCTAAAGATGATTTAAAGTACATAGAAGGATGTATGTAAATACTACACCATTTTATATAAAGGACTTGAGAATCAACAGATTTTGGTATCCATGGGGTTCCTGGAACCAATCCATGAATACTGAGGGATGACCGTATATCTTACTTCTTAATTTATTGCTATTGTTTTCTAATTTGTTCAACAAACAGTAACTATTTATATTTCTTAAATTGGTGTTACATTTTTATAATTTTTTATACCTGCAGACATATTGTTTTGTATTTCTTAGAGTGTTTCTATTTTAAGAGTAAGCTACCTACACATGCACAAGTACATTTGTGTATGTTAAGTTAGATGTGCATGGTACTACTGGAATTTTATTTACTTTCTGGAAAAAATCACTGAGGGGAAAAACTTAATAAAATAGATTTTAAAATTAATTTTTTTTCAAATGTAGTTGCTATTATTGAATTAAATGAAAATGAAGAAAACCAAGTAACTCGAGATATTGTGGAGAACTGGTCAGTAGAAGAACAAGCAATGGAAATGGATTTGAGTATCCTTCAACAGGTGGAAGATCTAGAACGGAGAGTGGCATCAGCAAGTTTGCAAGTGAAGGTAAAGTCAAACTTGGAATAAAATCTGTTTTTAGGATAATGGAAGGTAACTGATATTTATTACATGCCTAATATTAACCAGTTACTGTGGTAAATGTTTTTACTTTATCTCATTCAATTGTCAAAACAATCCTGAATTAATTTCCCCCATCTTACAGGTAAGAAACCAGGCTCAGAGTAAGTAACCTGCCAATGGTCATGTGGTTTAAGTGTCTAAAAGGGGATTCAAACCAAGTCAGTCTGACTCCAGAACCTATGTTCTTTTTATTCAATCTTCCTGCCTCTTTAATGGTATTCAGAAATATCATTTCTGGCATACAATTCTTTACTGCAACCAAAATTTCACAGTTTTCTTCATGATAAATATAATGTTCCAGTACAAATCGTAACAAACTCCTATTGCAGTGTTTCACGTAGGGCCAGCAACTCCCTTGTATTTAAGCCATGTTATATGTCGGACTCTTACTGTACATAGTTTAAATTTGGAGAACGATGTAGATATATCCAAATATATGTTATACAGTATTATACACATACACCACCTACATATCTATGTAAAGTTTTTATTTACTTATTCATCTATTGGGCATTACTGTTTCACAAACTGATTAGAACTGGTTTCTAATGGACAGGCAAAAGGAAAGCTTTACCTATGTGCAAAAATTTTTTGTTTTGTAAAGAGGGATGTAAGGTCTTCTCAACTGACAGTAAGGTGGTATCTCTGAGAATAAATGGATATATGATGAATAGTATGAAAGGGAGAGATACCTGCAAAGATGTAGAAAATTTATTTTCCATGTAATTTGATTTGATATATCATGTTTTATTCAGAATGAAAAATTTATGGAATAATACTATCCTATCCATAATTAAAATTTCACTTCCTTATTACTGTAACATAGGCTTTTGGACACTTTTGAGGATCTCCAAAAAAATGTAGTTTTCCAGAGCTAATAAAATATCCCTTTGTTGCCACAAACATAATTACCAATGTTCGGAAGCAAAAATGTATCATTTGCTGAAACTATTGTGCTCCAAACTATGCCTCCTCCTCTTGGTACTAT
>NW_012150729.1:414591-424132 GCF_000956105.1 Propithecus coquereli | reverse complement strand
AATTTAATTATAGTATTGATTTGATCTGGAATAACTAATCTTCATAATGCTTTTTGATTTTGTAGGGCTAGAAGAAATTGCAAAAGAAAGAGAAAAACTTAAAAGGGCAGAAAGTATGCAGATCAAAGAAGAAATGTTTGAGACTTCTGGGGACACTTTAAATTGTTCAAATACAGATCACTGTGAGCAAAAGGAAGATCTTAAAGAGAAAGATAACACAAATCTGTTTCTTCAGAAACCTGGCTCTTTTTCTAAATTAAGTAAGCTTTTAGAAGTAGCCAAGATGCCTCCTGAATCAGATGTTATTACCCCCAAACCAAATGTTAGTGCAAATGGGTGCACGTTGTCTTATCCAAACAGTGGGAAACATTCACTGGGCAGCATTCAATCAACAGCAACACAAAGCAGCATGGAAAAGACAGACTCGAATAATCTGTTTAATACTGGTTCAGGTGGTCCAGGGAAGTTCTACAGTCCTCTCCCCAATGACCAGTTGTTAAAAACACTGACTGAAAAGAATAGACAATGGTTTAGCCTTTTGCCAAGAACACCTTGTGATGACACTTCACTTACTCATGCCGATATGTCAACTGCTTCTTTAGTAACTCCTCAGTCTCAGCCACCATCTAAGTCACCTTCACCTGCCCCAGCACCACTTCTTGGATCATCTTCTGCTCAGAATCCTGTTGGCCTAAATCCATTTGCTTTATCACCTCTTCAGGTTAGTACTGCTAACTGTAACTCATTTTTTTTTTTTTTTTTTTTGAGACAGAGTCTCACTCTTTTTTGCCCGGGCTAGGGTGCCGTGGCGTCATCCTCCTGGGCTCAAGCGATCCTTCTGCCTCAGCCTCCCGAGTAGCTGGGACTACAGGCATGTGCCACCATGCCCAGCTAATTTTTTCTATATATTTTTAGTTGTCCAATTAATTTCTTTCTAATTTTAGGAGAGACGGGGGTCTCGCTCTTGCTCAGGCTGGTCTCAAACTCCTGAGCTCAAACAATCCGCCCGCCTCAGCCTCCCAAAGTGCTAGGATTACAGGCATGAGCCACCGCGCCTGGCCTGTAACTCATTTTTATATTGCTTTATGTAATCTTTGACCCCATGAAGATTTTCACTCAAGGGGGATCAGTTGAATAGTATCCCTGCCACAGTTTGAAAAGTGAAACAAGTCAGAATTTCTGTCACAAAGCTTCATTAGAACTACTAATTTCTAGCCCTGTGGTCCTAAACCCCCGAGCTGTGGACCTGCACTACTCAATGGCCTGTTAGGAACCGGCCACACAGCAGGAGGTGAGCAGCAGGTGGGGATCACCGCATAAGCTCTGCCTCCTGCCGGATAAGTGGCAGCATTAGATTCTGCATTATGGTGAGGTGTATTAATATAATTATTTTATTATCTGTTACAATGTTTTAATAATACAAATAAAGCACAATAAATGTAATGTGCTTGAATCATCCCTAAACCATCTACACCCTCCACCACCTCATCTGTGGAAAAATTGTCTTCCATAAAACCAGTCCCTGGTGCCAAAAAGGTTAGGAACTGCTGTGCCTATGACTAAGTCTTCCTTAATTACTTTTTAACGTATTACTGTTACAGTATACCTAAAAGGGAAGTTACTTTGGAGGACAAATAAGAACATAGAATTTAACATTGTTGTCTCAAGTGTACTTAGTTTTCCTCTAATTGTGATAAGTGAAAGAATGTTTTTTCAGAATTTGAAAAATAATTTCAGATCCTAAACATTTTTCTTAACTTATTAAATTAATCTACTTTTAAAATGTTTTTTTTTTTGGTAGATGAAAAGTGGAGTATCTATGATGGGACTTCAGTTTTGTGGGTGGCCCACTGGTGTGCTTACTTCCAATATTCCATTTACGTCACCTTTACCTAGTCTGGGATCAGGGTTGGGATTATCAGAAGGAAATGGTAATTCATTCTTGACTTCGAATGTTGCCACAAGTAAAAGTGATTCTCCAGTACCACAGAGTGAAAAGGTCTCTTCAACTCAACCTGCAACTGTTGAAGTAGCAAAACCAGTAGATTTTCCTAGTCCAAAACCTATTCCAGAAGGTAAGTACATTAAGGTGGGTTTAGCCATTTACTTTATTTCATTATCATAGATTCCTATATTATAACTGAATTTTTGATGGGTTTTTTATGTAGTTAATAAATCTTTTGATTTGTGTTAGGCCCTTTCTTATTCAAAATATTTGTAAAAGATTTACATATTTACCTTTATTTAGAAATGCAGTTTGGTTGGTGGAGAATTATTGACCCGGAGGACCTAAAAGCTTTGCTCAAAGTGCTGCATCTCAGAGGAATAAGGGAAAAGGCATTACAAAAACAAATTCAGAAACACTTGGATTATATTACTCAAGCCTGCATCAAGAATAAGGATGGTAGGTATCTAAAAGAGATTTCTGCTCTCTTGCTTAGTTATGAGAATTAATTCCCTTATTCTAAAACATATTTTAGTATAGTCAGCCCTTCGTATTCATGTGTTCTGCATCCATGGATTCAACCAACCACGGATCGAGCATACTTTTAAAAAAAAAGGATGGTTGCATCTGTACTAAACATGTAAAGATTTTTTTTCTTGCCATTATTCCCTAAACAATACAGTGTAACAACTATTTAGGTAGCATTTACATTGTATTAGGTATTATAAGCAATCTAAAGATGATTTAAAGTACATAGAAGGATGTATGTAAATACTACACCATTTTATATAAAGGACTTGAGAATCAACAGATTTTGGTATCCATGGGGTTCCTGGAACCAATCCATGAATACTGAGGGATGACCGTATATCTTACTTCTTAATTTATTGCTATTGTTTTCTAATTTGTTCAACAAACAGTAACTATTTATATTTCTTAAATTGGTGTTACATTTTTATAATTTTTTATACCTGCAGACATATTGTTTTGTATTTCTTAGAGTGTTTCTATTTTAAGAGTAAGCTACCTACACATGCACAAGTACATTTGTGTATGTTAAGTTAGATGTGCATGGTACTACTGGAATTTTATTTACTTTCTGGAAAAAATCACTGAGGGGAAAAACTTAATAAAATAGATTTTAAAATTAATTTTTTTTCAAATGTAGTTGCTATTATTGAATTAAATGAAAATGAAGAAAACCAAGTAACTCGAGATATTGTGGAGAACTGGTCAGTAGAAGAACAAGCAATGGAAATGGATTTGAGTATCCTTCAACAGGTGGAAGATCTAGAACGGAGAGTGGCATCAGCAAGTTTGCAAGTGAAGGTAAAGTCAAACTTGGAATAAAATCTGTTTTTAGGATAATGGAAGGTAACTGATATTTATTACATGCCTAATATTAACCAGTTACTGTGGTAAATGTTTTTACTTTATCTCATTCAATTGTCAAAACAATCCTGAATTAATTTCCCCCATCTTACAGGTAAGAAACCAGGCTCAGAGTAAGTAACCTGCCAATGGTCATGTGGTTTAAGTGTCTAAAAGGGGATTCAAACCAAGTCAGTCTGACTCTAGAACCTATGTTCTTTTTATTCAATCTTCCTGCCTCTTTAATGGTATTCAGAAATATCATTTCTGGCATACAATTCTTTACTGCAACCAAAATTTCACAGTTTTCTTCATGATAAATATAATGTTCCAGTACAAATCGTAACAAACTCCTATTGCAGTGTTTCACGTAGGGCCAGCAACTCCCTTGTATTTAAGCCATGTTATATGTCGGACTCTTACTGTACATAGTTTAAATTTGGAGAACGATGTAGATATATCCAAATATATGTTATACAGTATTATACACATACACCACCTACATATCTATGTAAAGTTTTTATTTACTTATTCATCTATTGGGCATTACTGTTTCACAAACTGATTAGAACTGGTTTCTAATGGACAGGCAAAAGGAAAGCTTTACCTATGTGCAAAAATTTTTTGTTTTGTAAAGAGGGATGTAAGGTCTTCTCAACTGACAGTAAGGTGGTATCTCTGAGAATAAATGGATATATGATGAATAGTATGAAAGGGAGAGATACCTGCAAAGATGTAGAAAATTTATTTTCCATGTAATTTGATTTGATATATCATGTTTTATTCAGAATGAAAAATTTATGGAATAATACTATCCTATCCATAATTAAAATTTCACTTCCTTATTACTGTAACATAGGCTTTTGGACACTTTTGAGGATCTCCAAAAAAATGTAGTTTTCCAGAGCTAATAAAATATCCCTTTCTTGCCACAAACATAATTACCAATGTTCGGAAGCAAAAATGTATCATTTGCTGAAACTATTGTGCTCCAAACTATGCCTCCTCCTCTTGGTACTATAATACAATATAAAAATGCCTCATTTATATGGCATCTTCAACAAATGAACTCTTCTACACTAGTCAATTTTCTGTAGAAATAAAAATTATTCCATTTAGTGCCATACGTTTTTAACATGTTTGTTGGATCTCTTATGTTATGCATTTTACTGCCTTCTTAAATTGAGGATAATGAGTGTAATTAAATTATCTTGGTGACACAAGATCAGTATGAACACCAATTATTAGACAATGATTCCCTCAGGAAATGTGAAGAGGTTTTGCCCTTACCGTAAATGATCTTAGTGTGTTTTGCTTTTTAAACTATTACATCTGCTTTCTGTCATCTGTCTTTGTCCTCTCTCATGGTCAGTTATTACTACTTGCTAGTTTAAATTTGGTTGATTCTACGAACCTTATTGTCCTCAAACTTTCTCCCATCTAATTTGCCAATTCTAATTGACTATTGATTGGGAAAGCATATCATTAAGCTTTTTAAAATTATGTGTAAAGTCAGAGTGTGGGCCCGAAACATTTTCCTGGTGACTCCATACTCAGATTTGGGTGTGTTGACCTTACTACAGTGCTGGCTGCTTAAATGATCCTGGCTGCGTTCTCAGTAGCTAAGATAAGTGGAATTTGCTTTCGTAAGTGGGCTGTTTTAACACCTTGGTAATAAGGTATTAATGCATTATTCTGTATTATTCTAAGATTTGAATTGTAATTATATTAGTCTGAAAAGTCTAAGAGCACAAGTGATGAAAATAGCCACAAAACATTATTTTAACATCTATAAATGAGTTAACAGGTTTTTTTCTTTATTGAAAGAAAATAAGAATTATATGTTTAGCCTGGGGAACTAGCCATTGTTAAGACACATTAAGCAGGTGGCCTAGGTGTACTTACATGCATTCATTGCTATTTTTAATATTGCTAATAATTTGAAAGTTCTTTTTTTATATTGTAGGGAAATCTGTGAGTCTCTAGTCCCAGTTCTGTCGTTGAGAGCGTACAAAAAGTCTGATTATTCTTCCAGCTCCTGTAAAGACAGCGCCTATGTTTCTTCTTAAATTTTCTCTTTTACAAGTTAATTAATTCCTTCAATTATTAGTCCTGTGAAATGGTTTCCAGGTCCATGATTTTCTTCTGAATAAGCAGCCCCAGTGTCAGCATCATTTTTAAAATGTTATACCCATAACTGTACCTAGAAACATTTTACTTTCCTTAATCCGGCACTCTACTTCTATTAATGCTGTTTGAATTTGTACCAGCTTTTTCGCATCCACATCATACTATTGTTAATGAGTATACACTGTAACATAAATCCCTGGACCTCATTTAAAGTAACTTTTAAGTGAGTTCTATCACATGTGGTATTTCTGTGATTAGTTTGTTTAACCCTCAAAGTTAAAATTTGCATTTATCATTGTTTTTTTTTTTTTTATCAGTTTCACTTGGGCACAATTTTCAGCATATGGAACTATTTTTATCTTAATCCTATCATCTACAATATTAAAATTCCTTCCTAGTTTTAAGTCACCTGCAGATTTATAATAATCAGCCAAGTTATTCATAAGCATATTCCTAGGACAAGCCAAATATATAGTATTTGGACATTGGCACTAAGGACCTTTTCTGAGGTGACAGAGCTGTGTTAATTGCCTTTTTCTGGATACAGTTTTCAACCATCTATATTTCTCTAACCCTAGTCCTCTTGTTTTTTGATCTTGTCAGCTGCCCTACAGAAATCAAGATATACTATGTTTACAGGGTTCCCTTTATTTAGCAATTTTGTACCCCTTTCAAAATACAGGAATGAGGTTCATTTGACATGAGTTGTACCTATGCACTTATGTGTACTATGCATAATTTCATCCTTCTTTTCTAAATATAAATATTCTGCTGAGTTAAAGGGGAACATTTGATCCTAGTATATAAGATAAAATCATTATATCTAAAGAGATTTAATAAGTTTATTCTGTTTTTCATTTACTATGCATTCACTAAGTACCTATTTAATATCAGAAAGCAAACACCACAAAATTAGATAAAATGTGGTTCCTATCCTTAGAAAGCTTGTCATATAATAGGTAAGATTTGTATACATATATGCAGAATCTAGTAACTGATCATAGAGAAGTACAGAGTAATACATGAATTGAGAAAAAGAATACTGACTTCTGGTGGAAATACGGAAGAGATCAGGGAAAATTCACGTGGAAGTCGAGGTGGAACTTAAGAGGATAAGAAAGGTTGTGACAAAGACCAGGGAATACCATACTATCAAGTGGGAACAGCATGAACAGAGCACCGGGGTTGGTAGCTTATCACATGTTTGTGAAGTGCAAGTCATAGAATTTGCTGCATAGAATATATGAGTGGGAACACGAGAAGAGATAGACTGAGAGGTAGACTGAGGTACTTGAATGCTACGGTAAAGATTTGAGACTTTGTTAAACAGTGGAAATCTTTGAAGGATTTTGAGCTAAAGGATCAATATAAGCAAACTAAGTTATAAGATCATTCATTTATTCAATCAATATATATGTATCGAGTACCCATTATTTGCCTTCCCAGTTCTGAGATAAATGAGTAAAAGCAGACATGGTCCCTGCTCTCATAGAATTGAGAAGAAGAAAGATATAAATCAGAAAATCACACTAGTGTAACTTGCAACCATGACAAGGCTATGGAACATAGTCCTATGAGAGCCCATGATACAGAGATTTAATTCCTAGAGGGGATCAGGGAAGGATTCCCTTTAGGGGATCCTAAATTTAAGGTGAATTTTAGCATAAGAGGTTCAGGATGGGTGAAGTTAACTAGGTGACGTGGAGCAGACAAAAGCTATACAGACAAAGGTAACAGCTTATGCAAACAAAGCCCCTGCAGTCAAAGGAAGACTGGTGAGTACAAGGACCTGTACGGAAGAATAGTAGAAGGAATGAAAACAGAAAGGAAGAGCAAAGTTTAGAGGTACCAAGACATTTCCATATGAGTGATCCCATGAAATTAATAAGCATTTTAGTCTAAAATCCTTCAAAATACTTATTAAAAGTTGATAAATTTTCTTTTTCCAACTTTTCTTACAACTATTCTTTTAATCTTTTTGTTCTTATTTCTACCTAGCATTAGGAAAAACAAGGTAAAAACTTTTAGTAAGGATCCTTGAGATCTGCCAGTGTCCACTGCTGTATTTTAAGTAAGGGCAGTTCACCCATCTGGCATTTTAAGAGGAAACCATAATAACACTATTCTCTTGATATATAGGGTTGGATGTGTCCAGAGCCTGCATCAGAAAGGGAGGACTTGGTATATTTTGAACATAAGTCATTTACTAAATTGTGCAAGGAACATGATGGAGAATTTACTGGCGAAGAAGAAAGCAGTGCACATGCACTAGAACGGAAGAGTGACAACCCCCTAGATATAGCTGTAACCAGGCTGGCTGATTTGGAGCGGAACATTGAAAGAAGGTATCTGAAGAGCCCCTTAAGTACCACCATTCAGATCAAACTGGATAATGTGGGCACAGTTACTGTCCCTGCTCCTGCACCATCCATTAGTGGTGATGGTGACGGGTAGGTTATTGAGATTAACTTGAAAAATTATTGTGCTTCTTTGCTAATTGGAGCCTATTTTCTATTGCCTGTTATCTATGTATCTTCTTGTATGTCTGTGATCCATACGGATCATGCTATTTGCATGGTGCTTTGTAAAAACATTTTTTTTTTTTGTTATGTGCGTTGATAATCCTGCAAAGTGATCTTACATTTACTTGGTTGTGACTAAGCTTTGAGGCACGTAGCCACAGTCTGTGCACTACATCAAATTTAGTTGCTTAAACCTTATATTTATTGGCTGTTACATGTTTTTGTCATTGCTTGGCTTTCAGTGTGATGATTGTTTCACATTCAGTAACCATAAATGTGGACATGACCTACTTAATTTTTCTATATTTCAATGCAGAATTGAAGAGGATATTGCTCCAGGGCTCAGGGTATGGAGAAGGGCATTATCAGAAGCTCGCAGTGCTGCACAGGTAGCTCTGTGCATTCAGCAGTTACAGAAATCAATAGCATGGGAAAAATCAATTATGAAAGTTGTAAGTGTTTTTATTTAAGAAATACTATAACTAATTTATTTTGTCCTGTTTTTTTCCAACCTCCAGATCTTTGTTAAGTATATATTATCTATTGTCACAATAACGTATGCTGTACTTGAGAGTTTGTCTAATTCTTATATACTGTATAGTTTGATACTTTCCTCTTTATTTTGAGCTTTTTGAAGAAACTTACCAAATGTGTTATCTTTTACTTTTTAAAATCGTGCCTCTGCCTCTAACTAATTTCCTGTATTCTGTCAGCATAATAGTTGTTAATCTAAATATTTTGAAGGCCCCTTCACTCCTGTAAACATTCCCATTTCTAACATTACCTACTATTATTGCATTCCTAAAATGTCTGTATCAATTTTCATCTTTTTAATGCTAAGAACTACTTAGATAAGTAAATACAAAATAAGCAGAGAGCTCTTACCTTATGCACTTATTGTGTGTTTGGCATCAAATGTGGTTGACATAAAGAGTAGATCTTTTAGTCTTTCCCCTACTAATTAAAATTGGTTTTTCACCTTCTTTGTATAAGCCCTATTAGTTATTATCCTGTAGTGAGTCTCTACTTCGTGCCAGCAAAATGCTGTGTGCTCAAAATAAGAGCTTTAGTTCATATATTTCCAGAGATACTTATTTTAAATTACAAGTGTCCCTATTGCCTCTTTTATATATCATCTATAGAAGTATCTATTATAGGTAGACTTTTATGAATAACTTTAACATTTACTTATGAATTATAGACTAGCATTAAAATTTAAATATTTAAGATTGTTTCATGAATGGCTAAGGGTGAAATTCTTTTAACTTAAAATAGTTGTTTCTCTAAAGAAAAGAAGTGAATTTTAAATAATTTAGCATTCTTTCCTTCATCTTTACCTCTATGCTTTGACTACCCAAGGCCTTATTAATTCTATACAAATAAATTTGGTTTCTTCTGTGGTTTTTCACTTCTTCCTAAAACATCTATGGAATAATGAATCTACAGTTTTTGCAATATGCTCAAATTTGAGGTCTGTCTCAATTCAAATTAGAATTTACTATAAGTTTTAAAGTATTATTCAGTTCATGACAGCACTTTTACCAGGTACAAATATTTTTTCTTGTAAAAATTA
>NW_012150729.1:408815-412766 GCF_000956105.1 Propithecus coquereli | reverse complement strand
TACTATGATACTAATAGAAGTTTCCTAATTTTGATCTTAAAAGTTACTCTAACTTTTATTTCTTTCCCAGGATATCATGAGGATGCTAAGATAAGCAAAAGATGAAGCACATTAAAAAAAAAAATAAAACACCATGTTCTAAAGCTATTCATTGCTTTATGTGCTCTAATGTCATGTTGATTATTTCATATGTTAATGTGTACATGCTTCTGAAGTGTGTGCAGGCATTCAACCTCTAGCTTTGTTCTTTGCAGTGTACCTGAAATGTGCATTTATCCCAATAGAACTGCTCACCCGTCATGTGGTCCATATCCGTGTAACGAGAGATACATAGATGTGTATGGCTACTGTATATTCGTTAGCAAGCGGAATGTTCATTACTAATATAAATTAGGAATTATGGTGTGTTTAACATCCCAATAACTATTATTCATAGCAGAGGGTTAATTTTAAATGATTTTTCATGTATTATAGTACTGCCAAATCTGTCGAAAGGGAGACAATGAAGAACTGCTGCTCCTTTGTGATGGCTGTGACAAAGGCTGTCATACGTACTGCCATAGACCCAAGATTACAACTATACCAGATGGAGACTGGTTTTGTCCAGCTTGCATTGCTAAGGTAAAACCGATATAAAACTAAACTTTTTAATTACTGGAACAAATGTAAAGTTTTATATGGGGTTTTTTGAGATATAATTCACAAACTATAAAATTCACCTTTTTAACAATTCATTAGTTTTTAACATGGTCATGTAGTCATGCAACCATCACCATTATCTAATTCCAGAACAATTTCATGACCTCAAAAAGAGCCCATTAGCAATCACTCCCCATTTCCCTTTCCCTTCCCCTCAGGATTTATTTTTTATAGTCAAATAATATTCCATTGTATGAATATACCCATTTTGTTTATCTGTTCATCAGTCAATGGACATATGGGTTGTTTCCACCTTCTAGCTATTATAAATAATGCTGCTCTGAACATTCATGCACAAGTTTTTGTATGTTTTCAGTTTGGGTATCTACCTAGGAGTAGAATTGTTAGGTCATATGGTAATAAGTCATTTTCTAGTCACATTTAAAATAAAAATCTATGAATGTCATACCAATTAAGAGAGAAGCAATATGATCAAATAGAAAGAAATGGGTTTTGGAGTTACAAGGCAAGGAGTAAGAAGTAAAAGGATCAGCATGTATTAAAGACCAGACTCTTTCCTAGGTGTTCCCTACCTCAATCATTCTCTCCCATATTTAATCTCTTGACCTCATCACTACCAGTAACTACTGCCTCTCCATAAACTCAATTCAGACATCCATCTGTCCACTGCCTCCTTTCTTCCCAGTGCACTCCCTCTAACAATTCAACTCCAGCAATCCTTTGATCTCACCAGGACCTTCAGTTCTTTTATCTTCAGCTTTTTCATTGTCACTCTCCCCCTTCTTGTCCTTTCTTTCCTCCTAATCTGTTTTACAATGTGTTAGTCTCTCATTATTATAATCATTGCATCCACCATTAGTTCCCTTGCCTCTCTCTCACTTGGTAAAACTATCCTTCTGGTTAATCCAACTCTTTGTTTTTTCCAGCACCTGTACCTTTATATCTGAATGTGGCCGTGGAAAATACACGGTCCTTTAAATTCGAGGCATTAAGAAGGCCTTTAATGATGTCTAATAATTTATCTCCAGCTCTGTCTCTTCCCTCCTCATTCTCAGCTAATGACCTTACTTTAATTCCACTGAGAAAATGGAAGCCATCAGAAGAAAATATCACAGGATCTTGCCACCACATCTACTATCCTTCTGCATTTGAATTCACAAACTTTATCTTTTCTACCGTTGCCATGAACTGCTAGTGCTCCTAACTAAGCCAATTCCCCTCTTATGCCTCAGATCCCATCCCCTCTTACCTCTTTGGGAACATTACCCCAGGAGTCCTCCCTTCTCCTGCATCATCAATTTCCCCTTCTCCTCTGGGTTCCTCTCATCCGCCTACTGACATGCTACTATTTCTCCTATCTTAAGAAAACTAAACAAAAACCTTCTTCTGGCCTCATTTCTCCCTTCATCTACTTCCCTCATTTCTCTCCTTCCATTTACAGAAAAACTCTTAGAAAGTTTTTTGTTCTGGTTCTCTCTAATTTGTTTCCTCCAATTCATTCTTAAACTCACCTAATTAGGTTTTCACCTCTACGGTTTCTCTAAAATTACTCGAATCATAGCCCCAAGTGACTTTCGCATTTCTCAATCCAGTGATCAGTGCTTACCTTATCTGACCTGTCAGTTACGTCTGATAGAGTCGAACACTCCCTCCTGCTCAAAACACTGTTTTTCACTTAACTTTTTTTTTTTTTTTTTTTTTTGAGACAGAGTGTAGCTCTGTTACCCAGCTAGAGTACTAGAGTGCAATGGCATCATGATGGCTCACTGCAACCTCCAACTCCTGGGCTCAAGCAATCTTCCTGCCTCAGCCTATCAAGCAGCTGGGACTAAAGACACATGCCACCATGCCTGGCTAATTTTTGTATTTTTTATAGAGATGGGGTATTACTGTTGCTTAGGCTGGTCTCGAATTCCTGACCTCAAGTGATCCTCCCACCTTGGCCTCCCAGAGTGCCAGGATTACAGGTGTGAGCCACCATGCCTGGCCTCATTAACTTTTAGGATACCATTTGCACCTGGTTTTCTTCCTACCTTTGCTCTTTCTCAGTCTCTTTTGCTGATTTTTACTCACCTCCCTGATCTGTAAACATTGTAGTGCTTTCTTAGCTTCAGGGTTGTCATGTGTAAATAGGATAGTATCTGCTTTGTGAGAATTTGTGAAGATCGAATAAGGTCATGTATGTGAAAATTTTTATAACTTTAGAGTTCTGTGAAATGTTTATTTTAACACTTTATTATATTTTAGACTATATTTTATATGATAGCAAGGGGTCTTATATGGTATCATATTCATTAATATTACTTTTTGATTTCTTATTACTTGATCATTCTTGTTGTATGTAGTTAAGTAGAGTTCAACAGTAATCTTCATTGCTTGTACTTAAATTATCTTTTAACTTCATACCTGTCAAATTATAGAAAGTTTCTCTAATACTTTATGAATTACTAACAGATAAGTGTTTTGACTCTTGGGGGTAATAGGCCATTAGAGGTTTTGTTTTTACTGAATTGGCTGAAATTAGAATTCTGGCCATCTGTCATTCAAGGAGTGGACTTGGAGACTTAAGATCTATGATTTCATCCAAGCCCTTCTATGCGAATACACCTTTCAGAACCTCTGCTTTTAGTGAATTGTGCTGCCATAAACATTTGAGTACAGATGTCTTTACTATAGAATGACTTGTTCCTTTGGGTAGATGCCTAATAGTGCTATTGCTGGATCAAATGGTAGTTCTACTTGTAGCTCTTTGAGATATCTCCAAATTCTTTTCCACAGAGGTTGCACTAATTTGCAGTCCCACCAGCAGTGTAAGAGTGTTCCTATCTCAAACAACCAAGTGCCCATCAATCCATGAGTGGATTAGTAAAATATGGCATATGTATACAATGGAATACTGCTCAATTATGAAAAATGACAGTGATCTAGCACCTTTTATATTTTCCTGGATAGAGCTTGAGCCCATTCTCCGTAGTGAGGTATATCACAAGAATGGAAGAATAGGCACCACATGTACACGCCATCAAACTGGCACTGACTGATCAACACTAGGGTGCTCACACAGTAGTAATATTCTTTGGGGGTAGGGGGGTTGGGGGTGGGTAAACTCATAACTAATGGATGTGCTGAGCATTGTAGCGGGGGAAGGGCATGTCTCAAATCATGGTTGGGATGTGGCAAAGTCATAAAATGTAACCAAAATGTTTGCACCCCCATAATTTCCTAAAATAAAAAAAAAAGGATTGTTCACCCTAATGTTACATCCTAATGCAAAGCTTGAGCTATTATTTT
>NW_012150729.1:407297-408765 GCF_000956105.1 Propithecus coquereli | reverse complement strand
TATGAAACTACCTTGAAAACAAGGCAGAGTTTCATCTTCAAAGGTTAAGAAGCACTTGGTAACCTTTAATTAGAACATAATGATGCCTATAATAATCCTCATAATAAGTCCTATCAGAATGTTTAAGTGTTCAATATCTTTAGAAATACTCTCTTGGCCAAAGACCGAGCTTAACAGGAAGCAAGGAGCTGTCATAATTTGCCTCCAGATAGTTCTCTGCCCACAGTCTGCTTTATTATTGTTGTTAATGTTAAACAGTAGGGAACATCCACTGGTTTTTACTATAGTAGTAAAGGAGTTAAAAGCAAATATTAATTCATTTGCTCTAACATATTGTGAGCTATTGCTGTGATTTTTCAAAAGTGTTGAGTTTGATATCTGTCACCCTTTCTTTAAAAGTCTTTAAAAGTATTTGAAAATCATTTTATGTTTAAATCATCAATGTGAAATGTAAGACTTTGTAGTATTTGTATCTATCTATTGTAGAAAACAGTGAGAATTTACTTATGTTCATGAATCTGATTTTTAGATTTTGTTGTTATAGGGATTTAAATATAACCTTCCAAATGTTATCTCTCAATGTTTTTACAGTAGAAGTTTTAAAGGTGTAACTCAAATTTGAAGAAATAAAACCATCTTAAGGTATTTAGTGATGTGGTATTAAGAAAAGTCATACAATAGATATTTATTGTTGGAATGTTAAACTCTGCTGCTTTTGCTCTTGGTATACATATACATGCCAATTTTAGTATTGCATATATAATGTATGTATTTGATAGATATTTGTTAACTTGAATAGTCTGTATCGGCCATTTTGTTAAGATTCTAAAACTATTATTGGTATACGTATTAAGTTATATAAGACTATTTTAGACTTTACCAAAGATAAAATGTTGTATTGAAAATTAAACAAAGTAAGTTTGAATAGTTAAGCTATTTGGTTTTTAAGAGTATATAAATACCTAACTTTAATATAAATGATTTCCACTTTAAATGTTTTCATTTTTTAAGATATTGATTGGTAGGGCATTTTCTATTGTGATTAGAATATAAACTGGATGTCAAAAAATAATGTTAGTGCTTACTATTTTTAAAAGCCATCTCAAAAGTTTTTACTTGTCTAACTTTTCTTATTTCCTTTGTAAAATTTGTTATATAGGATATGAATGCATGGAAAAAAATCTTCTCTTTATAAATTTAAAGTTTTTGATAATGTCAGAAATTTTTTAATAGAAAGGAAATAATTTTTAGGTCTAGAAAATAAATCATGACCTGTTAAATTCCTTAATTTATTGTATCTATTTTTTGACTTAGAAATCATTTTGTAAGATCCATTTTCTACACTTGTGACACATGTTCGATTTGGGTTGATTTTCACAGTTTCGTGGTTTGGACACTTTTGGACATTTTTCAATCAATGGCAAAACATAGCTGAATAATTTAGTCAAAATCTCAGGATATCTTTTTA
>NW_012150729.1:400526-403077 GCF_000956105.1 Propithecus coquereli | reverse complement strand
TTTGATGACTATTTTTGCATATATCATCCTGATTAACTGCTTTTACTGTTGTGTATGTGTGTATATGTATGTATATATGTGATCAGGATCACAGAATCAAAAGGCTTGTATGTATGTGTATGTATGTATACATATACACACATATACAATACATATATATGTGTACATACACATAGACATATATATGTATACGAATTCAGAATTTTTACAAATATTATCTAAGCCAAATAGCACATACCAAGGAACAGTCACACACATACACACACGTTCCTTGGTACCTGCAGGGACTTGGTTCCAGGACCCACCTTCAATGCCAAAATCTGCACGTGCTCAGGTTCTTTATGTAAAATGATATATGTAGTATTTGCATATAATCTATCCACATCCTACCATATACTTTAAATCACATCTAGATTACTGATAATACCTAATACAATGTAAATGCTGTGTAAATAGTTGTTATACTGTATTTTTATTTGATTTTTTTTATTGTTTTGGGAGGTTTTTAGAATATTTTTCAATCCATGGTTAGTTAAATCCACAGATGCAAAACCTGCAGATATGGAGAGGCAACTATATTTATACACAGTCATAGATACACACACACAAACTTGCATATTAAAAGTTTCAAAATCCAGTGCCTACAAAAGCCAAGCAAATAACATAAAAGAGTTCATCAAACCCCTGGTAGGAACTGTGGCAAACAGGAGAGTCATCCCCCTATTTAAATGTGGTAACAATCCTCACTCAACTCTAGCCAATTGTTGTCATGTAGGAATGTGAGCCCTGTGTTCCAGAATCTTCTGATATTTCAAGGAAAGTCAAGATTATGGATCTTTATGCATATCCTCCTAAATATTAAATATTAGAAACAAATTCAGAATTTTTACAAGCATTATATGAGCCAAACAGCACATTCTGTGGACTGTTTATTGCCTGTGAGCCACCAGTTCACAACTTATACTAAGAAGTATACAAATATAACAGATACGCACCTTTGTACATGTAATTCAATAGGTTTGCTTAAGATCCAACTGAGGTTCCTCTTTGAATTTGTGCTCTAGCAAGAAGAGGTGGGTCTCTGCCCAAGAACAAAATAATCAGGTACTAGAGTAACTGTATAAAAGCTTGTTTTTAAAGTATGTTATATGTGCACTATCTAATGAGGTAAGCTGATAAGCATCATTTATTAAAGAAATAATAGAGACTTCATTATCTTTATTGAAAAATCACTGAAGTTTTTGGTTCTATGATTTGAATTTCACATTTTCTTAATGTGAATATTATTTTTTTTAGAAAATGATCCCAAGTAATATTTTAGTTCAAATAGAAACTTCAAGTTTTGACCCATTATATTAATACATGTAACATTGTTCTTTTAAATAACACAACTATTCAACTAACTTAATTTTCATTAAATGGACTTTTTCTTCATTATATTAAGCATTCTCTTAATGATTTCAGAGTGCTAAAAGCCCAGTGTGATATGAAAACCCAAAATAATCACATTTTAGTGAATAAAAATTAAACTAAATGGAGAAGAGACTGAGTAAAACATTTTTCATTGTTTCAGTTAGTGCTGTGGATAGTGATTCTTTAATATGGTATGGAGAAGGTATTGAGTTTATGGTTTGCCTTATTTAGTCAATTAATGTATCTCTTTAACCATACTTTTAACCTGACATTAGAGAACCAAATAACTTTAACTGCTTGATTAAGAGCATTTTTTAATAATGTTGCTGGCAAGGGTCATGAAATCCTCAAAGAATTGCTATGAAAACTCCAAAGAAATATCTTCAGCAAATTTCAAGAATGTAGCCAACTTTAAATTATTGCTGGACTGGTTATATCATTCTGCAGTCCAGGATTTCACAATAATAGTCTGGCTAAAGGAGAAGTAGTTTTCTGTAAGAATTTAGTGTGCACTTCAGATTTGGGAAAATCAAAACAAAAACCATACATTGCCAATGACTTTACATATCTCTCTTTTATGGTCTATTATATTTATTATAGCATCTAATTCTCAAAAGAGAAATTTATTTTCCTAGTTCCAAATTCAGGATTAGAGATCCTTATTGTTTCATCAGTGTGCTACCTGCAATTCGTGGTTAGATTGCATACAGCCACATTGAGATTTTTTTTTTCATGTAATTCTAGAGCTAGAATGACCTTAGCAAATAACATGGTTTATCTTTCTTATTTTACAAATGAGAAAACAAGGCCTCACAGATATTTTTCCCCAAAGGTCCATAGCTAGTTAGTAGCAGAGCCATAGCTGGAATTTGATTCCAAATATAATGTCTGTTATACCATTTCTATGTTGTTTTCCTCAAAAACAGACATCTTTTCCCCCATCTTTCACTGTTGCTTTTTTCACACCTGGGAACCACAAGTTTGTGGGACCCTCTTCTTATTGCAAATACCTTTTATTCTTTATCCAGAAAAAAAAAAATCAATTTCTAATAGATTTGATCATTTAAAAAGGACTTCTTTCTTTGATACATCATGAGCTCTTTTTCATGCTTTAGCCTAGCTTTTTATTACCTCTTCA
>NW_012150729.1:399380-400476 GCF_000956105.1 Propithecus coquereli | reverse complement strand
TAATCAACCTTTTCTTTATAGTCAGGAACAGTCTGAAGAGAGAAATAGTCCTCAAAATAATTTTAAAATATTTTATAAAAATAATTCCCACATGTTATCCAAGAAAAAAAAAATCAATTTCTAATAGATTTGATCATTTAAAAAGGACTTCTTTCTTTGATACATCATGAGCTCTTTTTCATGCTTTAGCCTAGCTTTTTATTACCTCTTCAACTTTCTTATTAATAGTCTCTATGTTTTTGTTTATATTTACCTTTCTTCTTAATTATATTGTACTCTAAAAGAGAGTCCTTTTTGTATCTTTAAACTCATTCAGTTAGTGACCTAGACTAAAGGAATACTACTAACAAGTTCTGTGGTACCCAACAATGAATTACCATGAGAGCAGCATCTTCAAGTTTTAAGAATTCTTAAGATGAATAGACTTTTCATGCTTTATTAGATTTTAGTCATATGTGAGAACAAATTCACAGATCTCTCTTGAAAATAATAGAATTATCAACCTTCTAGGTCAGAGTTAATATTATTTTATTATAATAAATTATATTTATTATAATATAGCCTGTCAGACTTTCATAATTTAAAATAATAGAAGGTATGTAGACAGTCATTTTCTTACACTTCATTTATTTTTTTTAATTAAAGGCAAGTGGTCAGACTCTAAAAATCAAAAAGCTTCATGTCAAAGGAAAAAAGACTAATGAGTCAAAGAAAGGCAAGAAAGGAACTTTAACAGGGGAAACTGAAGATGAAGACTCTGCATCTACAAGTAGTTCACTAAAAAGAGGAAACAAAGACCTCAAAAAAAGAAAAATGGAGGAAAACAGTTCTATTAACTTGTCAAAACAAGAAAGTTTTACTTCTGTTAAGAAACCTAAAAGAGATGACTCCAAGGACCTAACTCTTTGCAGGTACTATTTCAGTTTTCATATACTATATATTTATAACATCCCATTTATTTGTTTAGAACCTTTTACCATATTAAAGGTTACTTTCTGACAATTTTTGTAAATAGCAAAATGTAAAATATAAGTGTAAGATATAAGTAAAAGTATATGTAAATGTATTCCTTTATAAAGAAATTCCTTAATAAATT
>NW_012150729.1:380284-399330 GCF_000956105.1 Propithecus coquereli | reverse complement strand
GTAAATGAGTTAGAGTGTCTCATATCACTTAAGAATATATAGATAGAAAGAAACTTATCTGGCACAGATTCAAGATAAACTAAACTTTATTTCAAAACACTAATTCTCAAAAATGCATAATTATTGAAGCAGAGTAGCTCAAGTAAATGAGTTAGAGTGTCTCATATCGCTTAAGAATATATAGATAGAAAGAAACTTTTATCTGGCACGGATTCAAGACAAACTAAACTTTATTTCAACATTATTACAGATTGTAAAGGAATATGGAGACGTCGGTATTTACGTATATTTAGCGGGATGCAGTGGTGAGTACAGTGGAAATTTTTCCCTTAATTTTTTAATAAAAATAAACAATGTTAACATATAGATACTGATTCCAAACATTCTTTTCTTTAGTATGATTCTGACTGAAATGGAAACTCATGAGGATGCATGGCCTTTTCTACTTCCTGTAAACTTGAAACTTGTTCCTGGTTATAAGAAAGTTATTAAGAAACCTATGGATTTTTCCACAATTAGAGAGAAACTAAGTAGTGGACAGTAAGTAAATCATTTCACTTCAATGAATATTTATTGAATATCTGATATGTGCTGGGCACTTTTCTAGTGAGCCAAAGATATTAATTAACAGCAAGACATAGGCCTTGCCTTTGGGGGGGCAGTGTGTGTGTATGCATTTGGTTAGGGTGGTATAGTATGGAAGACAAGTCAATTAGAATTATGTAAGAAATGAAAAAGCAATGTGGTAAACCTGCCTTTGACATTGAAAGGCTACCAAACCCAGATTGGGAGGTAAGGAAAAGTATCAGGGAAGCTTCCCAAAGCAAGTAGCTTATTTGGGAGGATCCCCTGATACTCATACAATATATATTTAATTCTTCCTGGACATTTTTTTGGTGAAAATCACTATGTACCATGATTTATATTCAGTTCAAAAGAGTTAAGTAGAACCTATCTCATATGATTAGTGTCTCTGTCACATATATGAAGTAATTTACTAGATTGACCAAATGATTAATTTTATTTCTTTGGAGGCTGGAATACAGTCTTTCAAAGGTTTATGTCCGTTTTGTTTTATTTTTTAAAAAAAAAATTACAGAGGGGACCTGCCTAAATTCAGAAAATAGTTAAAACCATTAAAACTATCAGTTCTAAATATGAACCAGACAGTAAAAGTTGTCTGGATATGTACTAGTTCTTTTGCTTTTTCTGTCAAAATAGTCACATGTGGGTAGCACAGTGAAATTTATCATTAACATGGCCAGAACAAAGATGCATGAAGACTTTACCAGCGTTTAATAACTCTTGATTTTAACTTTCATGATCTTCTAATGCCTGGATAAAGGATGAACCTACACCTCAAAATCCCTAAAACAAGTAAGCTTAGAAATTAACACATAACCAAAAATGCTACAAAATCAGAGCTCCCTTTCAAGCACGAGTCCTGATGAATGAGAAGGGTCGCAGTGGCGGGGCAGACAGGGAAGCGGTCCGTGTGATCCTGTTTGTGGTGCCAGCTGTGTGAGAGCAAAAGCCAGAGGATGCAGGCTTCCTACCTGCAAGGCGTTTGGTTAAACCCAAACCAATGTGGTGGGACCAAAACTCACAAAAGATATTTCAAATCTTTCAACTAGAAATAGAATAGAGGGAAGGAAGTGCCTGCTTTTAATGAATCTTTCTGAGTTCCATTAGCAGCCAAATCCTTCTTCCAAGGACAGGCATAGATACGAGTAGTGTGCTTATCTCACCTGGAATTCTCTCCCGGATGCCCGTCTCCTGGATGTTAATCAACCTTTTCTTTATAGTCAGGAACAGTCTGAAGAGAGAAATAGTCTTCAAAATAATTTTAAAATATTTTATAAAAATAATTCCCACATGTATTATATGATTCCATTTATTACTCCATTTCCAGAATAGGTGAATCCATGGAGACAGAAAGCAGATTTGCGGTTGCCAGGAGCTGGGGGAGGGAGAGGTGGGGCATAACGGCTTTATGGGTATGAGCTTTCCTTTCGGGGTGGTGAGATAGAGGTGGTGGTAGTATAATGTTTTGACTGTTAAATGCCACTGAATTGTCCGCCTTAAAATGCTTAATTTTATGTTATGTGAATTTCTTCACCTCAATAAAAATAAGTAAATAATTCCCAGAAGAACAGGAAAATGGATAAGGTTACGTAAGAGCTGACCTAACTCTCGTGAGCATATTACAGACAGAGAAATTTTAGTTCTTCTATTATTGCATGTATTAGAAGGAGGGAGTGACAGGCCATACAAGGTATTTCATCAAAGAAACAGAATTCCACTTTTACAAGGTCTCAAAGCTTCAGTGTCTCATGGGGTATTTCTAATGGTTAAATTATTTTAGCATCCAGCTTGTCATAGGTTAGAATTAATTTAAAATTTGAATTTCCAAAAGCCCTCTTTCAAAATATGTTGAATTGGCTTGAGTTGGCTTGAAATGACCACTCCCTTCTTACTAATAAGCGTGGGCAGATTCATTCACCCTTCTGTTCTCCTCTCTGTATTCCTACAGAGAAAGAGAATTGGGATTATCCCACCAGAAAAGCACTGAAGCTACAGTGCTTCTTGTGAAAGTCAGTCCGTCATAACGTCATCTCTGGTAAAAAAAAAAAAAAAAAAAATAGAGCACATGCTTTTTTGCCTGTTTTGTTTCATCATACTCCAGTGCTTGAGCAAAAGAGCATATCTGAAGAGAGAAGAAGAGAAACGGGAAATGGGGAAGGTTTAACACAGAGAGAGATGTATGTAAAAGCTACAGGGCAGGTGTAATTTTTATAGCGCTTAAGAAGCATTTACACTGTTTCTACTGCAACTGTGGGTAATAGGGTACTATAAGTGATGTAGTTGGTCAGAGGAGTTAATAAACTAGTCAAGTGGGATGAGTCCTGCAACAGAATTGTGATATAGGTCAAGCAGGAAATGGCATGTAGGGAAAATGCCAGTTAGTTGAAATGCACCTTGATCTTCAGAGAAATCTGTTTTCCATTGAACCTGCTCTAATCCAATATGGTGTAGAACATAAGAAATTGTTTTTAAATGCTCCATTTATAAAAGGGTGTCATATATTTTATATCAGTTAATGCAGTTATCCTTTCAGTTTTACTTTTTATTTTGTCTTTTATTACCTCTTCATTTGTTTACAGAACAAAGCCACCCTATGAAAGCAATCTCTAATTATGTGTTTTCTTTCAGATATCCAAACCTTGAAACCTTTGCTCTAGATGTCAGGCTTGTTTTTGACAACTGTGAAACATTTAATGAAGATGATTCTGATATAGGCAGAGCTGGCCACAGTATGAGGAAATATTTTGAAAAAAAGTGGACAGATACTTTCAAAGTGAGCTGAAGTTATAATAATCTTTTTTTTTTCCTTTTAAACAAGGACAAATGAGACCAGCAATGTGAACTGTATTTACTTACATAAACGTGCAAGGCACATACATAATGACTTTTTTTTTCTTAAAGTAAGTATCAAAAAAAAAAGTATCAGAAGAATGATACCATTTTTAAAGGCTTCACTCCTACAACAACCAAGGCCTTTGGTTATGGGTTTGTGTGATTTATCAGCTAATTTAGGTAGAACAGGGAAGCACACCCAAAGCATTTTCAAAGGAAAGGGTGTTATAGTGCAATAGCAATTAAAATATATCAAATCGCACTGAATATTCAACACCAGAGCTCTAATGTGGGAAATGGTTCTCCTTTCCCTTCAATAAATATCTATTTTTCATTTTTTTACTTTGTAGTTTATTTTTTAGTGAATGTATTTAATTTTATGAATTATTTATGATTAAACCACATCCAGAATCTTCGTTTTCTGTGAAAAGGAAGAACTAGAAAATTGCTTTAAATCTTGAAAATACAACAAGGAATGTTTTAAAATATAAAACAAAGCCAAGTTAAACTGTTTACACTGATGTGCTATAAAAGCACCAAAAATAAACTTTACTGTAGAGTTACAAGTACATTTATATATATATATATGTTGCTGCATCACTTGTGTAGTTAAATTGTATTTCAAGACAGTGAAAAAAATTGACGTGTATATACTGTTCATTATTGTTTATATTGTCTTGTTTTAAATATGTATTATGTGTATATATTGTTTGCAGACATTATTGTTTATGCCTTAGACGGATTGTAGCATTTTATTTTAGTCCGAAGGTATAGCTATACAGCCTGTACAGTAATTATCCTCTACCAACACTGTGGCGTCTCCTTAATCTTGGTAGTGCCTGCCTTTGAAACAGGGTGTAGGGGATATTAGTTTTCCATTTTTCTATTTTGTTATATAATTTTAAGCCACCAGGGCCTAAATTAAAGTATAATCATTTGTATCCATGTGGAATAAAATTGTGACAATTTCCTACGCACACAGTATTTTTTCATAGAAACATTTCCCTCCCATTTGCCTTGTCTCAGAAATAAATTTAAAAGACATTTGTAACCACTGTGTTTTATCTACTGTGTGTTGTGGTGGCCTGTTGGAGGCAAATAGATCAGAATTTTTTTTGTACCTATGTAAGAGTACTTGAAGTTTTATTTAAAATAAAATGTTGTGGAAAAGGTAGCATTCTTTTTTTAGGAGTGTTATTTTTCACTACTATGTGTGGCACGGATACAATAAAAGACTTTTACAAACTAGTTTTTTAGTTTTTCTTAATGAAGCTGAAAACATATTCTTTTCAAAAAGTCAGTTAGGTTAAATTTGATTTTTACAGAGTCCTAAAGGAGGAACAGTGTATGGAGTGTGGTTCATAGAGATCAGGCTGGGTAGAAGAGGGTGGGTTTAAATCAAGTGACTAAACTTCAGGAATCACTAAGCTTCACAACTCTGTAAACTTCTCTGGACCTTGTTTTATTTCTTATTTTGCGTTGTCAGTATGAAAATATTAGAATACGTTTTTAGGATCTTGTTCCAATATAAGAAAAGTCTCTATTGGTGGACATAATAACCCGGTTGTCAATAAAAAATCTGATCATATAAATTAGTCTAATAAGCTATGACATACAAATTCAAGCAGTGAAGAAATGCAGTTTGATGCGTTGCTGGGCCCTCCACTGGACTCTGGGCAATCACTGGTGAACAAGACAGGCCCTACCTTCAGGGGCTTATAGCATCAGGTAGTGGGCCTTAGATAATGTCCACTGCTTTTAACAGTGAGAGAGAGAATAGAAGAGTTTTGAAGAAAACATTCCTAACTTTAAAATGTTTCAAAGCCACAGAGTATTTTCCGAATCCCTAGATTGTTTGTGAAGACTTATGTGAAAATCAGCTGTTATTATGTAACTATGTCAGTTTCTGTTAACCAAATATTGGGGTGATGCCTTAGGGGGCTGGTGCTTAATCAAAAATACCACGTGGAGAGAGAACAAGGTGGCACTGTGGATACAGTGTCTGGTTTTGTGTATATAGAACTGCCTGGTGCTCCATGGGGATTCTTTTTCATAAGGGTTTTTTGCCTTAGGGGTTATATATGCTTGTGTTAATTTATCTTAGATGGTATATAAGGGGCTTAATAATGACATACCTGGTGTGTGAGGAGCTCATAAATGAGAAAATACTTAAACACACACAAAAACAGTTTTTCAAGAGTGAGAATTTTCTTTTAGAAACAAATAAGATCTCCCTGGAAAAAGGAAAGCTTGGTAAATATTGGCTGCTTTGGACTGGTGTCTTCGTTGTTGTTCCTCAGCGAAGATAGCTGTTCAAGAATTAGTGGGCATGATCCCAAAAGGGCTGCAATTGGAGCTGGTGATAGTGGTTTGTTACTGTACCCATGTAGATCACTTGTTATGTAAACCACTCATGCACTCACAGTGCCTTATTCTCAATAAACCAATATCATTGTTCTCCTCAAATATATATATATATATATATATATACATATAAATTACCCTAACCCTCTGCTATCATGTAATTGCAAATATACACAACATACTTTCATTAAGGTAAATTAGACTTTACCAGGAACCTTCTTCATTTTAGTCTTAAATGCTCTATAAATTGAAAAAAAAAAAAACTGGCCTACTTTCAAATTTATGTAGATTATCCCTCAATTGGTGATCAACCAAGGATAACCAATCCAACAATTCACTACTGTTAAACACAGAAAATAATCATCAGTTTGAAACAATATGTAGACAGTAAATCAATATTTCTTGAATTGTTAACCACAGTGAAAACTAAACAGGTGAAAATTTATAGGTACACCATGAACTCAGAGGAAGTAAATTACCGTAATGCAAGGTGATCTTTTTCTTGTTCCAACCCCAAAATAAAATTGTTATAAGTAATAATTTTAATCAAAATTATGAAGAATCTAATCTGTCTTTGGTACCTTAATGCACCCCTCCATGCTCCTTCTCTTTCCTGTCCGCCCTGCCCCCATATTCTTTAAGGAAATTCAAAATCTTGTTCCTTTGGCCTCTCCCATTAAACACATCCTCAACAAGGAAATCTGGTATCAATTATTTACTCCTTATTGTAAATTTAATTTATGAGTTACCTCTTCCAAGGTTATTTTCATTTTAAATATCTCCATTTGAGAAATAAAAGAGGTTTGTGTTCTATTAAAAGGATTTCATTCCAACAGGGAGATAAGCAAGGTATTTTAAGAGAACTGAAATTTCCCTTCCACAGGTATATGACTCATAAAAAATACTATATAGGGGGCAGGTGCAGTGGCTCATGCCTGTAATCCTAGCATTCTGGGAGGCTGAGGCGGGAGGATCCCTTGAGGTCAGGAGTTCAAGAATAGCCTGAACAAGAGGAAGACCCTGTCTACTAAAAATAGAAAAAATAAGCGGAGCATGGTAGTGCACACCTGTAGTCCCAGCTACTTGGGGGGCTGAGGCAGGACGATGGCTTCAGCCAGGAGTTGGAGGTTGCTGTGAGCTATGATAACACACTGCACTACTGCACTCTTCCCCAGGGCAACAGAGTGAGACTCTGTCTCCAAAAAAAAAAAATTACAACACAGGGAAATGAGTAGAACCTTATCTGCTAGGAATCTTGCTTCGGTAAGATCTCTTAGACTTGCTTAGGCCACATTACAACTCTACCAGGAAAATAAAAATTTTTTTAAACCTCAACTAATTTCAGTAACTAATTCTTCTCAATTCATGGCACAATCTTCATTTTGTTCTTGCAAAGTCCTTCTTTGTTTCTTTTTTTTTTTTTTTTCCATTTCTTGCTTCAGCTCCTCTCCACTTCCCTTTCCCCCATGTATAATCACTTTTAATATGTCTTTCTAGTTGGCCTTTTATGTATTTATTTAGCAATATATATATCTTCATATAATGTGAAAAACTATATATACACAGTGGTTTTTAAACCTATATCAGTTAAATTGTGCTGTAAATCTTATTCTGTTTTTTATTTTTCTTCTGAGTTGAAAAATCTAGTTCGTTGCTTTTAATTGCTGCAAGGTAGTCCATCAGAGGCACATACCACGTTTTGCTTACAAATTTCTCTGCGAATGAAAACCTGTTTCCTGCAACTCCTTGTCACTGCAGATAATAGTGCAGTGAATGTTGTAATCCATAGACCTGTGCATGAAAGCTGGTTTCCAAGATGGCCCCCCAAACAATCCTTGCCTTCTGGTATTCGTGCCCTTGTACAATTCCTTACCACATTGTATCAGATTTACCAACACAATATGGCAGAATGATGGCATGTGAATTCCCAGACTAAACCATAAAATACATTACTGCTTCTACCTTGTTCTCTTGGATCACCTGCTCTGGGTAAAGCCTGCCACTATGTTGTGAGGACACTCGGCTACGGAGCAGCCAGTAGCTATCACCAACTTGCCAGCCATGTGACTGAGGCATCTTAGAAGTGGATCCTTCAGCCCAAGTTAAACTTTCAGACGACTGGAGCCCCAGCCAACATCTTGCCTGCAACTTCATGAGAGAACCTGAGCCAGCACTACCCAGCTAAGCCACACCTGAATTCTTGACCCACAGAAACTATGAAATAATAAATGTTTATTGTTTTAAACCACTCAAGTTTTTGAGTAATTTCTTACGTAGCAGTATCTATAAAAGACAAATCTATAAAACAAAGACAAAATCTATAAAAAGGCAAATCGAAGTTGAAGCTGCTCATATAATTGGAAAAATTGCTTAATACTTTTCAAAAATCTGTAATAAACTTAGTGAAAAATAGTCCAAATATTGAACGTTGGTTGGAAGGTAAAGAAAAAGAATCCTCTTCCACTACTGGAAGGAGTGTGAACTGGTATAGTCATCTGAAAATTGGTATGCCAATATCATAGAAAGTTAACTATACACGTACCTAATAACTTGGGGATTTTCCCCTATGTATGGATCCTAGAGAAACTCTTAAAACAGCAGCAATCTAACACTATCTCCTTTATAGACTGTAGAAACTGCCCCAAATTTTATTTTCAGTGAGTGATATTCAGGAAATGAAATGTTAGCTTTTGCTATGGTTAAGGAAAAACTCAGGTGCATGCAGGTTCATAGAAAATATTGAGAGTTCTTAGATAATACTGGGGCTAATATAGATTTATCAGTTACTGTAGCAAAAGCAGTATTTACAAGTGTGGTAGATAAGAGGTTGGCTAAATCTAGGGTTAAAGGAAAAGCTTATTTGGATCTTCTGGACCCTTCATTGAAAGAGAACTTTGCATCTTAGCATTTAAACCCAGGGATATGGGGTGGCAAAATTAATATCTGATATCTATTTGTAGCTCCTCTACTGCACTCATATACATATGAAGAGTATTTGGGTTCTCACTGGATGTCTAAAGAAAAGCATTATAAGGGTATACTATACATTGCGTGTTGTTCATTCTTTAAATTTTTTAAATTAAAACTTTAAAAAAAACCTAAGCATTAAGCTGAATTTCTAAGAATACCATTATTCTCCCTAAAAAGATTCTTCATTATGTCCTTCAGTAAAACATAACCCTAAAAATCATGGTAGTTGATATCAAAGAATGTGGCTGAATGTTGAAGAAGAATTCAGTAGCGAGTGATAAAGAGAAATAAGGCTTGTGCCCATTTGGGAATAGACCTTGGGCTGAGGTAAAAGGAAAGCTTAGTGAGATCACCAAAAGCTAGTGCGGCATTTACCCCACACAGGTTTACGTGGAGACAGTAAAAGGCCTTGAGAGGCTGTGTGCTTCCTCTAGTTACTCCTCTTGATTATCAAAATCTTTTTACAACTTTTTCAATATTGCAGTCAGCATTCATGATACACTTTTTTGCTTGTCTTCATTGTACCAAATCTCAATTCATCTGAATACAGAAGTGACTTTTTTTGAGACAAAGGCAGATTCTATTCAGCCATTATAAATTATCATGGGAATCTATGTAAATATGAGTAAATTAAGTGAAAAGACTGTTTATAGTACAGAATGCATAGTATTTCTGTAAAAGTCAATTTAATGCACTTAGCATGGGGAAAATTCTGAAGAGATTATATATTAATATTTTAATGTTAACTGTTTCTCTGGTTAGTAGAATTTGGAAAGACTTTAACATCTTGTCATCTTCCTTATTTGTATATAATATCACTGCAGCAAATGCACATTGTTTGCTTTTTTAACAGTTAAAAAGTCGTTTACAACCAAGCATGATAAATTTAGCTGATAGATATAACTGTTACCGAACCCAAAAGTATCTGGCCTAGGTCCAGTTGCTGACCACACAGAAAGCCAATCACTGAGACAACAAGGATTGCCAAGGAAGAAAGGAATTTTTTTTTGAGACAGAGTCTTGCTTTGTTGCACAGGCTAGAGTGCAGTGGCATCATCATAACTCACAGCAACCTCAAACTCCTGTGCTCAAGCAATCCTCCTTTCTCAGCCTCCCAAGTAGCTGGGACTATGGGTGTGCACCACGACACCTGGCTAATTTTTCTGTTTTTAGTAGAGACAGTGTCTTGTTCTTGCTCAGGCTGGTCTGGAACTCCTGAGCTCAAGCGATCTTCCTGCTTTGGCCTCCCAGAATGCTAGGATTACAGGCGTGAGCCACCATACCTGGCCAAGAAAGGAATTTTTAATGCAACTGATGTCAGCCAGGAGAATGGGGGAAGCAGCCTCAAATATGTCTTCCAAACAGAGAGTGGGAGCATTTAACAAGGGGCAGGTTACTGAGGGATGGTGAGTCTTGGCATCAGGAAGTCTGCACAGGGGCCTTTGGAATCTCAACTCTTTTGTTTTGCAGAAATCCTGCCATTTCTCAAAAACAAAAAGTCAAGTAGTAAGTTAAAAGTTACCGAGTTCTGATCATCAAGCTCTACTGTCCTGATATCTAAGATATGAGAACAAGAGGATTATAAAAAACATATAAGGGTCATTGAAATTTGTTATAGAAGCAGTTACAACTCTCTCCTTTTTAGTCTATTCCTCAATCTTGTGGAATCAGGATGTTGATCTAGCTGCTTCCTGCTGAAATAGTCCGGGGGTATGAAGAAGAATGAAAATGTTAGACGTGCAATTGGAATTTCTTAGTACATGTTGAGGTGCCACAACCACCCCAATAAGGTAGTAAAGTATGTCCAAAGAAGTACCCATCCCCATCTGGGATCCCTCCCAGGAAATATTGGCCTGGTGTCCCCTAGATGGAATCTCCATCCCAAAATCCCCTAGTCAGTTGTGAAAACAGTTTTAGGAGCTAATCCAGCAGAGAGATAGTTAGTGGAAAAGGCAATAGATTAAGAGATCCTAACTGAAGAGTTATCCTGCCAGGTAAATGAAAATCCCCAAAGGCCAAGCAAGACATACAGGGTATATGGTTTCAGGTGTCCCAGTGGGGCAGGGCTTGCACCTCAATTACCTGTTGACCGGTAACCACGGCATACCCAGCTTTGTGTTGTCCCTGTCCCTTTATAGCTGCACCCAACTACAAAAAGCTCCTCATCTGGGTCAGACAGGGGCTGATCAATCAAATCCAGGTGACTAGAATACACTTGGTCAATAATTTGAATACAATCATGGACTGGGGAAAGAGAGTCCATAGGTAGCAAGGTGGCTGGATTTGAGATGGACACCACCTTCAGAACTACATTAGGATTATCTGACAAAGTAGCCTGATATTTACCCAACCAATCAGCCGTTAACCAAAAGCCTCCCTTTTGTTCTAGTAGGGGGAATGCATGGTGTGAACAGTTACTGGTTGCCCGAGGGTAAACTTTTTAGCTTTCTGTAAAATATCACAAGTAGCAGACAAGTGGGCCATCCTTTCGTTATCACATCCAATTATTTAGAAAAATAAGCTACAGGTCACTTGGGATCTCCCAAAGTTTGTGTCAGTACCCTGAGTCCAATTCCTTGACTTTCATGAGTGAACAAATCAAAAGGCTTATGTAAATCCGGGAGGCCCAGTGAGGGGGGCAGTCATTAATTTAATAGTCAAGAAAGCCATGTGGCATTCCCTGGTCCAAGTTAGGGGTTCTTTTTCTTTTAAGGCTTCACAGAGGGATTTTTCCCTTTGCCCAAAGTCAGAAATCCAAATCCAGCAAAACCTGGCCAAACTCAAGAATCCTGCCATACCCAAGAATCCTCACAACAGCTTGTGGGTGGCAGGGACTGCTGCTTAGGCTAATCTCTCTCCGCTCTAGGAGGAGGTTTCAAGTTCTCTGAGACAATCCAAACCCCAAGTATGTGACAGTGGGAAGTGAGATCTGAGATTTTCCTGAGACACTTTATACCCTTCGTCAGCCAGGAAATGTAACAATTACAGCACGTTGCCTTGATTCAGCTCCAGTCTCTCTGGCCATCAGGATATGGTCTACACTCTGTAAAATCGTTCCCTTCCCCAAAACTATTTCCCTCAAGATCCCAATGGTAAACACAGCAAAAACGAAAATAAACAGGATTTAATTAAACTGAAAAGTTTCTGCATGGCAAAGGAAATAATCAACAAAGTAAATAACCTACAGAATGGGAGAAAATAGTCACAAACTATACATCTTACAAAGGATTATAATATCCAGAATCTACAAAGAACTCAGACAAATCAAGAAAAAAATCAAATAACTCCATCAAAAAGTGAGCAAAAGACATGAAAAGATTTTTTTCAAAAGAAGATATATAAATGGCCAAAAAACTTATGATAAAATGCTCACATCACTAATCATCAGAGAAATGCAAATTAAAACCACAATGAGATACCACCTTACCCCTATCAGAATGGCCATTATTAAAAAGTCAAAAACCAGGCTGGGCATGGTGGTTCACGCCTGCAATCCTAGCACTTTTGGAAGCTGAAGCAGAAGGGCTGTTTGAAGCCAGGAGTTCAGGACCAGCCCGAGCAAGAGCAAGAATCAGTCTCAACAAAAAATAGGAAAATTAGCCTGGTGGTGCTCACCTATAGTCTTAGATACTTGGGAGGCTGAGGGAGGACGATGGCTTGAGCCCAGGGGTTTAAGGCTTCAGTGAGTTATGATGACACCATTGCACTCTAGCCCAGGTGACAGAGTGAGACTCTGTCTCAAAAAAAAAGTTACATGAGATATTGAACACTTTATTATAAAATAAGTTTTGTGTTAGATGATTTTGCTCAACTGTAGGCTAATGCAAATGTTCTGATCACATTTAAGGTAGACCAAGTTAAGCTATGATGTTCAGTAGGTTAGGTGTACTAAATGTATTTTCAACTTATGATATTTTCAACTTATGATGGGTTTCTTGGTACATAACCAAGTTACTCCATATCCTTCTTCTGACCTCCAGGTCTGTCTTCAAACCCCTAACAGGATATACCACAGGTAACATAAACTCAACATATCTAAAATTGAGTTCATAATCTTCCTACTTTCAGATTGGCTCTTTCCCCTGCATTTCATACCTCAGTTAACAGAATCAACATCTATCTAGCTACGCAAGGTAGAAACCTCAGTGCCTTTGGACTTTTGTTTTACTTCCTATCTCCACAACATCCTGTGGAATCTTCCTCTAAAATTCCTACAGTGTCAATTCATGTGTAATTTTCCATTCCCAGTGACACTCAACTAGTTTAGTCCTCACCATCTGCTGGCTACCATTTCTCTATTTTTCCTCCTTTTATCTTTTTAAAAATTGAGGTAAAATGCATATAATGTAAAATTTATTGTCTTAATCATTTTTAAGGGCACAGTTCAGTGGTAATAAGTACATTCCATTGTTGCGCAACCATCACCACCATCTGTCTCCAGAATTCTTTTCATCTCGCAAAACTGAAACTCTATATCCATTAAATACTAACTTCCCATTCTTCCTTTCCCCAGCCCCTGGCAATGACAATTCTACTTTCTGTGTCTATGAATTTAACTACTCTAGGTACTTTGTGTAAGTGGAATCACACAGTATCTGTCTTTTTGTGACTGGCTTATTTCACTTACCATAATGTTCTTGAGGTTCATCCATGCTGTAGCATGTAGTAGGATTTCCTTCCTTTTAGAGCTGAATAATATTCCATTACATGTACATATCATATTGGACACTTGAGTTACTTACATCCTTTGGCTACTGTGAATAATGCTGCTGTGAACATGGGTGCACAAACATTTCTTTGAGACCCTACTTTCAATCCTTTTGGATAAATACCCAGAAGTAGAATCATTGCATTCTATTTTTTTATTTTTTGAGGAATCACCATACTCTTTTCCATAGTGACTGTACCATTTTACCTTCCTACCAATAGTACAAAGCGTTCCAATTTCTCTACATCCTCCCTAACACTTTCTTTTTTGGCTAGTATCTTTATAAGTATGAGGCAGTTTTTATTTACATTTCCCTGATGATTACTAATGTTGAGCATCTTTTCAAATGCTTGTTGGCCATTTGTATATCTCCTTTAAAGAAATATCTATCCAATTCCTTTTCCCATTTTAAAATCAGATTATTTTTGTTCAGTTCTTTATATATTCTGGATATTAACACCTTGTCAGATATATATAGATATATGATTTACAAATATTTTCTCCCATTCCATGGGTTGCCTTTCTACTCTGCTCACTGTGTCCTTTGATACCTGGAAGTTTTAAATGTTGATGTAGTTCGATTTATGTATTTTTTCTTTTGTTGCCTGTGCTTTTGGTATCATAGCCAAGAAATCATTATAAATCCAATACCATAATGCATTCCCTCTATGTTTTTTACTAAAAATTTTATAGTTTTAGCTCTTATACTTAGGTCTTTTATCCATTTTGAGTTAATTTTTTATGAGGGTCCAACTTTATTCTTTTGCATGAGAATATCCAGCTTTCACTATACCATGCGTTAAAAAAAATTCCTTTTCCCATTGAATGGTGTTGACATCCTTACTGAAAATCATTTGACCATATATGTGAGGGTCTACTTCCAGGCTCTCTATTCTCAATTCCATTGGTCTGAATGTCTGTCCTTATGCCAGTACCACACTCTTTTGATTATGTAGCTTATTTATAATAAGTTTTGAAATCAGTCTAGTCATCCTCATTTTTCCCACCACTCTGCCATGATGGTTATCTTCTTGAACCCAGATCTATTTCTGTCAGTCCCCTCCTGAAAACATATCCGTGTAGAATTAAAGGCTCTTTAGATATGGCCACAAGCTATTTTCTTAGCTTTTCCTCCCCTCATAGCCCCATCCTCTCCTCCCTACAGTCTAATTATCCCACAGAAGTACCCAGAACACAATATATGCTCTGCCTCCACCTGCCACATCCTACACATCTGTGCCTTCCCCTACTGTCCTTCCCATCCTCCACTACCAGGTGACAGTTACTTTTTCCTCTGAGATCCTATAGCATTTTGTCATTATCAAAGCCATCGTCACATTATATAATAATAAATTGTACACAGCATACCTACTTTCACCCAGGAACTGTTAAGCTTCATGGTGCCTTTGTGCTTGTCTTGCCCAGAGCTACCACATCCGTCTGTTGCAGTTACACAGTGAACGTGGTGTTGATATGTAAAACCTATGCTCAAGTCCTATGCTAAGGATTTTATGTGTGGTATTTTATTTTATCTTCAGAACAGTTCTATGAGATAGATACTATTAGCAGCCTTATTTTATATATGAGGAAACCAAGGCTTATACATGGTTAGTTACACAG
Source organism: Propithecus coquereli (assembly GCF_000956105.1). NCBI lineage: Eukaryota > Metazoa > Chordata > Mammalia > Primates > Indriidae > Propithecus > Propithecus coquereli. The sequence goes on along the minus strand of NW_012150729.1, from coordinate 384,251 downwards.
CTAATTAGGTGTCAGAACTAGGGTTCAAACTCATAATCAGCTGTCTCCCAACCCATGCTGTTAGCACTAATCTGTGGAGCCACTAAACAGGGATGGCTGGTTAGTGTAACACAATAGGATCCAGAGACTTACCTACTTTCTTATAGGCCTAGAAATGATTTTATCAGGACCCCAAAGTTGATCATACTCGAGGTTGTTGATATGTACCAACCTCACTAACTAAACCATAAACTAGAGTATCAACTAAACTATAATGGGAGGATTCCTTTCCAGTGACTAAGGTGCCATGTTTTGGTTTCCAATGTCATGGTATCTGGGAAAGAGAATAACTCTCCTAAAAGACGCTAGGAGTCAACACAAGGAGAATATGATGAACTTGAAGAGTGTTTTATACAGGCATTGGTAAGAACCAGCCCTTCTCCACAACACTGCAAACTACAATGGAGCCTCTATCTGTATCTGACAACTTGTGGTGCTCTCTCCTGGACAATGCAAATTAAACAGTATATTTTGCCCCTCAAAGTCCCCTTCTGCATGGTTCCATGATGCTTATCCTCATTTTTTGCTCCTGAGAAATTGAAGTATCTCAGCTTTCTTGATTATCACATTTTTCAGTTCTGCTGCTTTATAATTATATCTGGCCATCTGATTGGAATTATGGATATTTCAAAGCTCATCATGAGTCATGTGTTCATTGACATGCTCTTGGTGTACACATGAAAATTCTCACTATTATGTGTGGATTTAATTGGCTCTTATTTCCTTTCAAATTTCCAGTGAGCAGCCAGAACTCACATTCCCCCTTAACTAGGGGTATTGCTATTATAGGCTGTGTGTCTGTCACTCTTGCTTGACATAGTTCCATAAGAGATTGTGTCTTACATATTGTTAAACATACAGCATTTAGTATAATGTCTGACATATTAAAGACACCCAATAAAACTTTTTCAATAAAGCCTTCCCATCAATATCAAGGGAGATATTGAAAAGAATGAGTCAAATGCTCTGAAAGCAATGCCAAAATTGGGATTCTAAATATCTTTTAGATAGCAGGTACACTAGAATAAATGTTTGATTTTCTAAAACAATTGCTTTAAAAAGGATACTCTTATTTACATGTATACATTGGACTATATTTCATGAAATATGCAATTATATTAATTTATAATATATCATCAAACTTAATAATGTTCTGATAATGTACAGTTGTTTCCTGCATGTGTAGAAGAGGCTCATGTCTATAATAAAGGACCTAAGTAAGAGGTCCCAGGTGAATTCAATAGGTAAAAAAGAATGGACTGATACTAAGTGGAACTTCTTTGTAGTTTTTCACATTGCTTCTCTCTGGTTTCTGACTTTGATCTCACTCCCTTTGAAGGGGGACCTCATCTACCATCTGGTATAGTCATTAATGCCATAAAATCAAAGACTTTCAGCATTCTATCTTCCTCTACACATGGTGGAATTGTATTTTCTATCCCCCTTGTGGTTTACTGGGACCGTGTGACAAGCTAATTCTGACCCAAGAGTTCAGAATGCAGGTATCATGTGTCTATTCCTAGTAAAGCATTTAATTGCTCTCTTTTTCCCCTAGCATAGCAACTATCAGTGCTCAAAATGACTCCCACTCTGTTGGCCTAGGTCCCTGATTAACTATGATGAACACAATTCCCTACTAATTTACAATGGATGTATACCATGGGCAAGAAATAATTCTTTCTTATTTTAAGACACTGAGATATTGGTTTCCATTGTAACTGTTCTACATCTTAGGCTATCCTGACTGATACTCACAGATTGGCTATCAAACCATTGGATTAGAAGGGAAAAAAAGGAGGCTCAATAGAGTTTAACATCCTACTGCTCTATGCACCATCACTTAAGAAGAGGTCCTAGAAAAGAACTAGAATGCACAATAGAGGAATATGTGATAAAAGATAAAAATGATCTTTAAAAAGCAAGTAGATTAAACTGGAGTAATCTGTTCTGGTTAGGAAAGACTGCAATATATTTCAAAGGAGAAACACTACTTTCAAGAAATGTCTCAATGAAAGACACAAAGACACCAAGAAAAATGGACAGACTAGAGTCCCTTTTGACCCAATGAAACTTTGGGATGCTGTGGATTTGTGTGGATATGCCTTATGCTATTAGAGAGAGTCAAGTTGTGATCCACCTAGAAAAGAATGGTAAAAGTAGTAAACTTTGTTAAAGCAAAGAGTTACTGGGTTCTAGCCAAAGCAGTGCTTAGAGGGATTTTTATAGTTGTAAATGCCTATATAAAAAATAGAAAGATTACAAATTAATAATTTAACCTATTATTAGGAAATGCAAATCAAAACCACAATGAGGTATCATCTTACTACAGTTACGATGGCTATTATCAAAAAGACAAAAAATAACAGATGTTGGCAAGGTTGCAGAGAAAAGGGAACACACACACTGTTTGTGGAAGTGCAAACTAGTACAGCCACTATGAAGAACAGGATAGTGGTCCCTAAAAAAACTACAAATAGAGCTACTATATGATCCAACAACCCACTGGGCATTTATCCAAAGGAAAGGGAATCAGTATATCAAAGAGGCATCTGTACCTCCTGTTTATTGCAACACTATTCACAATAGCCACAATATGGAATCAACCTAGGTGTCCAAAAATAGATGAATGGATAAAGAAAATGTGATGTATATACACAATGGAATACCATTCAGTCATAAAAAGAATGAAATCCTGTCATTAGTGTCAACATGGATGGAAATGGAGGACATTATGTTAAGTGAAATAAGCCAGGAACAGAAAATTAAACACCACGTGTTCTCATTTATATGTGGAAGCAAAAAAATGTTGATCCCACAGAAGTAAAAAGTAGAACAGAGGATCCTAGAGAAAGAGTAGGAAGGGTAGTGGAAGGGAGGGATAGGGAGAGATTTGTTAAAAGGGTCCAAAATTATAGCTAGATAGGAGGAATAAATTCTAATGTTCGATGGCAATGTAGGATGACTATAGTTAACAATAATATATAGTTTCAAATGGCTATAATAAAGATATTGAATGTTCCTAACACAAAGAAATGCTAAATGCTTGAGATGATGGATATAATTACCCTGATCTGATCGCAATTCATTATATGTACAGAAACATCACTATTACCCCATAAATATGTAAAAGTATGTGTCAATTAAAAATAAAATTTAATAAATCTAACCTTCCACTAGAAAAAGAACAAACTAAACTTAAAGTAAGCAGAAGGAAAAAAATAATGATTAGAGCAGAAATTAAGGAAGTAGAGAATATAAAAAGAATAGAGAAAAATCAATAAAACCAAAAATTTGTTCTCTGAAAAGATCAACAAAATAGACAAAGCTTTAGCTAGACTAACTGATATAAAGGAGACTCAAATTACTAAAATCAGGAATGAAAGAGGGCACATTACTACTGACTTTACAGAAATAAAAATGATTATAAGTGAATAATATGAACAAATGAATGCCAACAAATTAGATAACTTAGACAATAATGGAGAAATTCCTACAAAGTACTGCTACTGAATCAAGAACAAAGAGAGAATCTGAATAGACCTATATGAAGCAAAGAGATTGAATTAATAATTTTTAGAAACATTTCACAAAGAAAAGCTGAGGTCCAAATGGCTTCACCATTGAATTCTACCAAACATTTAAAAAAGAATTAATATCAATTCTTCATGACTGATTCCAAAAAAAATATGAGGAAGAAATACTTCCCAATTCATTTAATATCAAAGTCAATACCAAAGTCAAAGGCATTGCAAGAGAAGAAATCTAGAGGCCACTATCTCTCATGAATTTTGATGTAAAAATCCTCAACAAAATATTAGCAAACTGAATCTAGCAACATATGAAAAAAGTTATACACCAAGACCAACTGGGATTTATCCCAGGAATGCAAGGTTGGTTTAGTAGCCAAAAATCAATTAGTATAATATGC
>NW_012150729.1:371723-379304 GCF_000956105.1 Propithecus coquereli | reverse complement strand
AAAAAAAAAATTGATTCCTGGCTGGGGCCACTGTCCACGTGGAGTTCACATGTTCTCCTCGTGTCTGCATGGGTTTTCTTCAGATATTCCCATTTCATGTTGGCATGTCCAAATCATCCCAGTCTGAGTGAGTGTGGGTGTGTGTATGAATGTGCCCTGTGGTGGAATGGTGTCCTGCCCAGGGTCGGTTCCTGCTTTGTGCCTTGAGCTACTAGGAGAAGCTCTGGCTACCTGAGTCCCTGAATGGGAATCAGCAGGTAAATAATTTTTTTACTTGTTTTTAACAAATTTTCTTGAATGTATGTATAGCTTACATTTATTTTAGTGTTTAATATTAAAAGTGTTTAGGTCTTTATTTAGAAGTTTGGTGATATTTTTGTGACTAGAAATATGCCATGGGAACTTATTTATATCAATTAGTATCAATTAGCCTATAGTAAAATTGGTTTCGTTATATGTTGTTTTGCTTAAAGTTGCAATTTGCAAGAACCTATCGATGGTATTAAGTGAGGACTTACTAAACTAGCAATGAAAAATCTGCAAATGAAATTAAGAAAACAATTCCATTGATAATAGCATCAAAAAGAATAAAATACTTAGAAATAAATATAACAAAATAAAGGTAAAACTTGTGCCCTGAAAACTATAAATCACTGTGGAAAGAAATTAAAGCAAACCTAAATAAATGGAAAGATATACCTTTCTCATGGCTTGAAAGACTTAATATTGTTAATATGACAATAATCCCCCCAAGTCTACTGATTCAACACAATCCCTATCAAAATCTCAGATGGCTTTTTTGAGGAAATTGACAAGCTGTTTCTAAAATTCATGTGGAAATGCAAGAGATCAAGAATAACCAAAATAGTCTTGAAAAAAAAACACTTTCATGAAAGTTGGAGGATCACACTTGCTGATTTCAAAACTTACTAAAAACTTTAGTAATTAACGCAGTGTGGTAGTGGAATAAGGATAGACATATATTGATGAAACAGAACTGAGAGTCCCAAAATAACCCCTCGTCTTTATGTCTAATTAATTTTGAAAATGGTACCAAGGAAATTCAAAGAGAGAAATAGTCTCTTCAACAAATGATGGTGGGATAACTGGATACTCACATGCAAAAGAACAGAGTTGGACCCCACCCTCACGCCACACATAAAAATTAACTTCAAATGGATCACAGACCTAAATGTAAGAGCCCAAACTAGAAAACTCTCAGAAGAATGTATAGGAGTAAACTTTGTGACTTTGGGTTAGGCAAATCCTACTTATATACTATACCAATAGCACAAATGGCAAAATAACAGAATAGATAAACTGCACTCTATGAGATACCACTTCAGAACCATTAAGATGACTATAATGAAAAAGACAGACAATAACAAATGTTGGTGACGATGTGGAGAAATTGGAGCTCTCATACATTGGTGATGGGATTGTAAAATAGTGGGCTGCTTTGGAAAACAGTTGGACAGTTCCTCAAAAGTTTACATATTTAGTTGCTGTATGACCCAGAAATTCTACTCCTAGGTATATACTCAAGAGAATTGAAAACATATGTCCACCTAAACATTTGTACACCAATGTTAATAGCAGTGTTATTCATAATAGCTAAAAATTGGAACCACCCCAAATTCTATTAACTGATGAATGGATAAATAAAATGTGGTATATTTATACCATGGAATGTTACTTGGTAATAAAAAAGAATGAAGTACTGATATATGCTATAATATGGATACATCTTGAAAGTATTATGATGAGTGATAGAGCCAGCTGTAAAAGATCATATATGATTCCATTTACATGAAATGACCAGAATAAGCAAAGCTATAAGGAGAGAAAGTGGATTAGTGTTTGATCAGGGCTGGGGGGGATTGGGCAGTAACTGCTAATAGGTATGGGGTTTCTTTTTATAGTTATAAAAATGTTCTAAAATTAGATTGTGGTGATGGTTACACAACTCTGTAAATATACTAAAAACCATTGAATTTTATACTTAAAATGGATGAATTGTATTGCATACAAATTATATGTCAGTTAAACCATTAAAGAAAAAAGACTTGCTGCCTCACTGTTGAATTTCATGGTGATAGAGTTATTGTGGGTATGGATACAAGTATTGCCTGTTCCCTAAAGGAATACGCTTGAGAAATTAAGAAGTCACAGGAAAGATGAGGCATATTAAAGATGATCCAGGCAGGGAAAAAAAAAGTTCAGGCCTGTCATATATTCGTATGATAGGAAACTATCTCCTGGGTATGATTATTCTATTAATAGATAGGTAAAAGTGGAGAAGATTCATTTAAACAATAAAGGCTGTGAGAGTTGTCAGTACCAAAATGGAGTCACTCATGCCAAATCGTAACAAAATGGAGCTAGGAGGTCATAAAGGAAGAGCCCTCAGGCATATGCGCCTTAACAGGAACTGCCAGGAAGAACTTTCCCAACAGGAAGTCCCAGTTAAAGCTACTTCTAGCAACCGCCAGTACCACCAATGAACAAATGCCACCAACTGCGATAAGCCCCTGTAGCCAATGGTTTTTATTTCAAAACAGCTTATGTGGATTTCTCGTTTTTACCTTTAAAAGCGTCCCCTTTCCCCAACCCCCTTGCTATTCTCAAACAACCTCTTTGGTTTTTTTGAGTTGGTCTCTCTCTGGCTAAATTTAGGTTGATGATGTTTGTGGCAGTTCTAGAAATACTGATTTCATAACCGTCACCATGTGAGGAAAAAATACAAGTTCCCCACCACACAAAGAGGAACACTGTGCTGTGCTAGCTTTCAGTGCTCAACAAGAGTGTTACAAAATAGATTAAACAAATGCCAAAAGATAATTACAAGGCACGAGAGCTGTGCCTCAGCACGTCCTTGAGGCAGAGGCAAGCGGTGTAAACCAGCCCTGACTGCTGTAGAACTGCTTTAGCTGACCTACAATACCCTTTAACTAATTGTAATTCTAAAATCTCCGCCTAATGAAGAATTATAATATCGTTAACATAACATGGGTTATGTAAAAGCACACGATGATTGGACTGCCCATGCTCTATTTGCTTCAGTGTAAATATGCGATGATATGAGATCTCTAAGTGACTCAGCGGGAAAGGATTTAAGCCAACACCTGGGTAGGTGGGGCGGATCTCACTCTGCAAAGAACTTCTGCCGCTGCGCAGGAGTGAGTGCGAGAGTCCTGTCTCGCCCAGAGGTGAGTGACCTGTGAGTAACCTCCCATAAACTCATCCAACTGGCCAAGCTGCTTTTGTCTGAGTCATTCTTTCCGCTCTTGGCTCCATCTCAGTTTGGGATCGGGGGAGGAGTGTTTCTATACTTAATAGTGACCTGGGATTTTCCCAAAATACCATGGAGGACTCCACAAGACAAAATCTATATACGTCAGAAAAACAAATATTTGGGTGTTTTTTTATTTGGACAAGAGAATTTGATTTTAACTTAAATTCCTTTGAGTTTTTGTATCTTTGGACTTCAATTTTCAAGAAGATTTAACCATGGGCCTTTAATTTCACCTTATTGAATTCCATAACAGGAAGCAGTTATAGTCACATTTTGGTCGTTTTGTTGCTGGAGTATTTTCATTTAGTTATTTGCTCTCACTGCGAGTGCAACCGCTCCTGAGCCAATGTGGACAATATGGCTGCACATAATTAGAATGGGAAGGAGACTAGGGAGTAACTGTTCAGCTTTGGGTACCTAATGGCCCTAGAATTGATTTAATTAATACACTGTTTTGGCCCGTTTCAGAGCTTTCTGGGGCAAAATTAATATTGACCTCTGTTGATTCAAAATGACCCACAAAAGAACAGTAGTTGGTGTTAGGGGAGTGACTTAATGAAGGTTAGCAGCAAGGCAATCTAGGAACTCCGGACCTAGGGTGATGGCCACGCTCCCGGCTGGCCTTGCTCAGTGAGTTAAGTGGAGAGAAGAAAAAGCTGCAGAATGTTGGCATTGGAAGCACGTCTCCTGGGTTCCTGTTTCCCGTGAAAGGACCAGCACTTTTGGTCTTCCCGCCCCTCACTCATGCCTCCCCTCTCTGCCAGGTGGGCTAAGGGTAAGTGACCGGCTTGTGTAGCTCGGTGCCTGCTCCAGCCTCTCCGGCCTGCCACACCATGTGTACGGGCTGGCTGACTTGGGCTCTGCTGCAAGCCTGGCAGTAAAACCTCTGCCCTACCGGTGGAAGCCTGCGATTTTCCTGCTCTTACTGAGTGGGCACATCTGCTTAATTGTGGGGTTCAGAATTAAGAAGTCCATAGTTGTGTTTCCCTCACTCATGTCTCTAGCTTAGACTTCTTCAATGCTAAAGGGAATAATTTGATTTCTCTGTATTGTCTCCATTGCCTCTGTTCAGCTGGCATGGAATTCAGGTGGGGAAAACAGAGGCTATTTATTCACTTCTTCAAACTGTAATGTATGTAGCTGGAGCACATCAACTGATATCATATCATGGAGTCAGAGAAGACTCTTTCACAAATGAGACAACCATTGGTCTCAGTCTTGAAAAATGATTCAGACTATAATAGTCAAAAAAGAAAAGTGGCTCCAGATAAAGGCACACATGTTCATGGTGTGTTCAAGAGACGCCAAGTGTAAGAAGAGAAAGAGGCAGTAGATAAAGCTGGACAGGAATTCAAGGAACAGAGAGCTTATAGCACAGAGGACTATATCAGGGTCACAAACAGTTCTTGCTGAGAAGCAAGCCTGGGGAAAGACAGAAAGTAGGACAGTTCTCTGGGTCTCAGTAGCAGGAACTTGAGCAGAGCCTCTTTAAGGCCCTTGCTGTAGGAATGACACGAATCCAATCACCTGCATCCTCTCACAAAGCCACTTAAAGTCTCAAATTCTGGAAGAGACTGACTATATGCTTAACCCTGGAAACTTGGATAGTGGAAAGGGAGGTGTCAGGGAGGGCATTTTGATAGTTCTACTAGCACCCCATGGAATGGGAGAGGGGCAGTGCCCCACGGGAAGAACTGGAGGCTATTACCTGAAGAAGAGGAAGAATGCTCTGCAGGAGAAAATGTCAAATGTCCACTACAACAGTTTTGTAACATGCTAAAGCGTTTAGAATTTAGTCGGTTACCACTTATTGAGTTCCTACTTGCACAAAGGGTGTCCCAAAATCGTGTCCCATGAAACTCTTCCCATGAGATGTTCTTGAAAAATAGATCCCAAGATCAAATTAAGTTTGGGAGACACTGCATACAGTGTTTCTCCTCTAAGAGAATTATGGGCATTTGCAGGATAAAGTCTAAGAAGTTCCTTAGCAAAGAGTCCTGTTTAACTTTATTTAACTTAATCATGTCCAAACTTACTTGACTACAAAAATCCTTTTTAAAAAAGTCAAATATCTATTAACATCCCACAAAACTTATTTGAAATGCCCTTGGGAAGTATCAAATCCTCTCATTTGATTCTCAAAGCAATTGTGCAAGGTATTTTTATGCTCATTTTACAGATGAGAAACCCAAAACTCAAAGTTATTAAAAACAAATCAACAACCACCACAAAAACCCCCTCAAGTTTTCTGACCCCTTAAATGGGACACAGCCTAGGTCACAGACCCCCCAAACGCATGCTTTACCCACCATGCCATAGCCACCCAGCCGTAAGAAACACCAGAGGGGTTTGCCGCAGGGGAATCCATGACTGCTTTTGTGCTTTCCTAGGATCCTCTGTCCGCGATATGGAATCCACTGCTTGTGCATAAGTGGGATGGAGGAGTAGGAAAATAGGTTTGGCAATCATTGTGGCAATTTAGAGAGAAGTGGTAATGGGAAAGCTGAACTTAGGCAGCAGCGGTGGAGATGGAAAAGAGGTTGGGGAAGTTGGGGAGAGATGCAGAAGTCCGTGTCATCAAGACTTGGTTACTGATTGGATGTAAGGAGTGAGGGAGAGCTCCTAGGTTTCTGGTTTGGATGACTGTACATGTATAGTAGCGTCATTAAACACATAAGCAATTCAGGAGGAGAAGCTGGAGGAGAAGCTGAAGTAAAAGTTTCCCCAGAGTCAAAGTGACACTATCCTGAAAAGAAAGTAGTCAAATTACAAGCATATTATAATTGTCCCATGCCCTAGTAGTTTTCAAATTTTGGACAAATAACTATATAATGAGATTTGAGTTTAATCTAACTCACTTTAAGCAAAGAGATATTGTGCTGGCATATTTCTATTATTAATTCACTGAAGTGCTAAGGGAATTCTAAACAATTTAAGTTCAGTCTTGGTTACTACACTTAGATCTATCTGACAGTTACCTAGTTGCAAAACCAAACACTCCAGAATTTAGTGGCTTAAAATAACAATCTGCAATTTAGGGCTTGACAGGAAGGCTCATCTCTGCTTCATATGGCATCTGCTTTGGTGACTCCACCAAGAACTGAAGGACCCTCTTCCAAGAGGGTTCACTCACAGGTACTGGCTATTGGCTGGGAGGTCAGCCTGGATTAAGGGTTGGGGCCTTCCTTCTTCTCCACGAGGGCCTCTCCCTGTGGCCTGGCCTTCCTCACAGCACGGTGGCTGGGTGCTAAGGGAAAGTGACCCAAGAGCTGTACTGCCTTGTGTGATCTAGCCTTGGAAGTTATACAGAATTCTCTATTACCTGAAGCAGTCATAATGACCCAGCCAATTAAGGGGAAGGGGACATAACCCCCTCCTCTCGATGGGTGAGTGGCAAAGTTCTGGAAAAGCATTTGGGATGGAAAATATTGTTGTAGTCACTTTTGAAAAACCCAACTGGGCACATTAGTTATCACATTTATTGTATTCTTTTAAATGTAACAATTCTCCTTCCCTCTTCAACTTACAAACTAAAGAAAAAGTCAGTAAAAACTAAAGGAGTATCTTGATTTTCTTTTTTTTTTTTTTTTGAGACAGAGTCTCACTCTCTTGCCCCGGCTAGGGTGCCGTGGCATCAGCCTAGCTCACAGCAACCTCAAACTCCTGGGCTCAAGCGATCCCCCTGCCTCAGCCTCCCAGGTAGCTGGCACTATAGGCACGCACCTCCATGCCAGCTAACTTTTTCTATTTTTAGTAATTTGGCCAATTTCTTTTTATTTTTAGTAGAGACGGGGTCTCGCTCTTGCTCAGGCTGGTCTCGAACTCCTGAGCTTGAGAAATCCACCTGCCTCGGCCTCCCAGAGTGCTAGGATTACAGGCGTGAGCCACCACGCCCTGCCTTTTTTAAAATTTTATTTCAGAATATCGTGGAGGTACAAATATTTTGGTCACATAAATTGCTTTTGTACTATTTGAGTCAAAGTTATAAGTGTGCCCATCACCCAGATAGTGTGCATTGTACCCATTAGGTGTGAATTTACCCATTCCCCTGCCACTTGCTTGATTTCCGGTTAAGTGTTATTTCCATATGTGCACATAAGTGTTGATCAATTAGTTCTAATTTAATGGTGAGTATATGTGGTGTTTGTTTTTCCATTTTTGTGATACTTCACTTAGAAGAATGGTCTCCAGCTCTATCTAGGATAATGCAAGAGGCATTCGTTCACCATTTTTTATGGCTGACTAGTACTCCATGGTATACATATACCACATTTTATTAATCCACT
>NW_012150729.1:348873-370355 GCF_000956105.1 Propithecus coquereli | reverse complement strand
CAAGGGAAAATATTTCCTGTACATAGAGGAAGAAAAGGGCACAGTTGGAACTGCAAAATTTCTCTAGTATGTACCAAATACCAAGTGTCATATGCACCATCACATTTCTTTCTGATATTATTACTTCCAGCCATATGTGTGTTTTCTATTGCCAGGCAGTTCTCACTGTGCCCAATATACTCCATTCAAATTCCCACCCTTTGCTTGGCAGCCCCTGGATGTTCCCTTTTTCTGTATGGAAATACAGCTCTTTCCAGAATTCTAACTCTTACTACTTGATTGCCACAGTAGGACTATGGCTAGTTTAATGAAAAGATGGCCAGTTAGAAGGTGTAAAGTTTATATAATGGCAGAGGTTACAGGGAATTGAAAGAACATTTCATAATGCAGAGGATAACGAAGCAAGCTCCCAGGCAGAGTGACAGCCTCCCAGATCCCCAGAGTTCTCCAGGAGGTGGTGGCACTGCGGATGATACTAGTTGCAGAGAGCGGATGATTGCATCAGATATGAGAATCTCTGGGCAATTCTCAGGGACATTTTAAAAAACTTCTTTTGAAGTATAATATACACACACAAAGATGCACATATGATGTGTCAAGCTGCATATGTTTTCACAAACTGAACACCTCAAGGGAGTTTTTATACTTTAAGCTCTACCCTGCCCAACTGTTCTGGAAACTCTGATGTCGGATTTGCGTGCAAAGCAAAACAACCTCATACATTTCTGAGTATTTCCTGTGAAACTGGTTATTTCCCAAGCTCATCCCTCAGCTGGCCCAGGCTTCAGGCCTATTTAGGACACATTCCTACACCCACCTTTTCCAGTTTTACCAGCTCCTATCAGTTCTCCCTCTCCTTTGAGTGCTTATTTACTCTCGACCACATGTTTTAGTAATCAGTGGCTCACTGATTGCTTCACACCTGTTCCCATTGCAAATATATTTTGAGAGCATGTATTGCTTACTATTTGATCAAAAAGTTAGTTTTCCTTTAATATATCACTTAAAATTGCTTTCTATCTTCCTGAAGTAGCATTATTACAAGGAGCAGAAGTAGAAATTAATGATAAAATGGGATTTTTATCATTAATAAGATTTTCAACAGCTACACAATTAAAGCAAGGAATGAATAAAATATTCAAATCTTTAATATTCTGAGTCAAAGTTCCAACTACTTTAACACTCTGTCCTGTGAGATAAGATAACCAGTTCACTCATGTGATCAAAGATCTCTATAAATTCTTATAAATTTATCTTTATAAATTCTGTTTCTATGGTATATTGGTGAGATATTCTAGTTATCATCTCCCAAACTGCAAACTCGTAGACTGGAGACCAGCTATAATAGGGCTTCCCTCTCTGAAAATGCCTGTCTCTGTAGGATAGGCAAAGCTGACCATATTGGCCTTGAGGTCACATGCTAAACTGCTGGAGTATGTCGGCAGGGATTTCTTTTACACATTTTACTTAAACAATATTATAACCAATTTTGCTCATTAAATTAGTGAAGATGAAAAAGGTATTACTCAAGTTGGGCAAGAATGTGGAGAGACAAGCACAACCACATGTTGCTGAGAGCATAAACCATACTACCTCTCTGAACAGCAGTGTAGTAATACTAAGAATCTTTACACCCTCATGCTGAGTAATTCCATTTCTGTTTAATTACATCCTAAGTACATATTCGTAAATGTGAATAAAGATTTATGTACAAAGATGTTTAATCCAGCATTATTTATACCAAGAGCAAAAATGTTGAAACAACCATCCAGCAACAGGGAAGATGTTAAATAAATTACGGTATGTTTCCACGTGGACCATTAGGCAGAAAAAATAAAGCCAATGAAGAATTTTAGACATGGAAAATGCTCATAAACTTATGTTTAAAAAGGCAGTATGCCAGACTTTTTGTAAAATTATTGATATGAGTGAAAGGCTGAGAGGAAATATTATCTCTGAGTGGGTTATCTTTGAGTGGTGTGAATATTGGCTATTTATTTTCATGTTTGTATTTTCTATTTATGCAATATAAAATTTGTTTTTTAGAAAAATACTATTTTGACAGTGCTTTGGAACATAATTAGGTGTTGAAAGTCTTAATCATGATGTACTCTGTTAATTTAAAAATCATAAGGACTTCACAAAATCATGAATTTTTTGTTTTTTGTTTGTTTTGAGACAAAGTCTGCTCTGTTGCCCTGGCTAGAGTGCAGTGGCATCATCGCAGCTCACTGCAACCTCAAACTCCTGGGCTCAAGGGATCTGATCCTCCTGCCACAGCCTCCTGAGTAGATGGGACTACAGGCGTGCCCTGCCACACCTAGTTAATTTTTCTATTTTTGGTAGAGATGGGTCTCGCTCTTGCTCAGGCTGGTTTCGAACTCCTAAGTTCAAGCAATCCTCTCCCCTAGGCCTCCCAGAGAGCTAGGATTACAGACGTGAACCACCGCACCCATCCCCTTTCCTTGTCGTCTTTTTCATTACAAATCATTTTCCACGATCTCAAGTTCATCTTTAAATATAAGCATTTTAGGTTATTACTTTTCAAAGATATGATCTTGATTTCCTTAGGTTGACATAGTTTTAATGTTTCCTCATGGATTAAAAATAAAAGCTATCTGTATCTTTGGTTTTAATGCAAACATAAACCTACACGATGTCATGCATTTAGTTAACAAGTAGTAACATGCCTAGGAACTTTTTTTCTGGGTAACTTTTTATCTCAAAAGGGACTGACAGGACCACTTCGTAGTCAATTACACATGGAAACCAGTCTACCCATGGGACACCGAGACACACTCGGGAAGGCTGGAAGAAAGACCATCGGGCTCCGATGATACCAGGATACCCACCCAACCACACGACTGGGCCCAGGGGCGAGCAGCCAGCCCTGGAAAGAGAGCTCTGGGAACCCTAAGCACAGAGGCGATGGCAGAAGACACCGCGCCACGGACCGCCCAGGGCTGGCCTTGACAGAAAACACCACTTGTCAGGGAGATTGGTTTCAGAGAAGAACAAAGTGCAGGGAGGAGAGAAAAGAGATTTTAAAACTTTAAGCTGGGATAACCAGATAGTTGATGCACTGCCCCATTTTAAAGTACATTTTAGGCGTTCACCAGGTCTTGGGACCTCAGCTCCATCAACAGAAAAAAGTTGCACCTGAAGGTCCTTCTTAAGTCAACTCAGCTTGCCCCCAGAGCCAGCTGGAGTGAGGCCCTCAGGGCTGGGCCGAAGGGCGCGCATGCGCAGCAGCGCTGACCGGCTGCCGGGAGGGCGGGGCCTGTCCCCTCTATTTGTAGGTCTCCGCTGGAGCCGGCCCCACCCGCCTCGCCTCCACGTCACGTGACCCGCACTGCCAGTGGGGCACCTGAGGGCGGATCCCGCGCGTCCTACGTCCTCCAGGTGAGAGGGGCCACGCCCACGGAACAGCTTAGCGGCGGCGACAGGTAGGGGAGCGCCGCTGGGTTCAGCCCACGGAGCCGCCTCGCTCGGGGCGTCTGAATTTCCCGTTCCCTGGAATCCTGTTTTAAGCGTGCGGTAGGGCCCAACTGGGACTCTAAGGGCTCCGCGGCGCGGTCGTGTCGCCTCGGCCCGGGGCTGGGCGGATCCTGCCGGCGTCGGTAGAAGCCCCAGCTGGGTGTTGCCCAAGCCCGCCGCGGGGTGACCCGGCGTCCGAGGCCTCCCTTTTGCCTCGGACTCCTCAGTCCACAGAGGCCCGGCTGGTTCTGAGAGTTGGGCACATCTTTGGTCATTTGGTGCCGGGGGGAGTAAGTCGCGGGCTTTAGCGTGGGGCGTATTTGGGGTTTGCTTCGGATTAGGTGGGATGAGTGTGTTTACACTGGCCGGTTGACCCGCTTCGCGCAGGGGGTCAGCGTTTGGCGTGGCAGCCGAGGCCCAAGTGGACGCCCACACCCCGGCAGGTAGGGGAAGGCCTGAGGGCGCTTTTCAAAACTGTTAAGCTGTCGATGGCCACGGTGTTTCCAGCTGTCTGGACTCAAACTGCAGAGGGAGCTGAGTGCCACAGGGGAGAGAAAGCCAAAGTTTGTTTGGAAAATCACCTGTGTGTGCACTTGCACAGTTGGGATTTGGGGAGTTCTCCAGAAAGCACCACCTGATCTGTTGTTTTCAGTGCGGTAATTCAGGCGATAATCTCCCAGAAACTTTTGTGTTTGTTTTTTTAGACCTTATTGGAGTTTATGTTTGACAAAAAGAGGCTGAACTTTTGGGGATAAAGTGAAGGTGGGAAAAGGCATGTTCCATTTGTAAATTTTTTTTTGTAGAGATTTCCATAAATAAGATTAGGACAAAAGATCATGTATTTTACAAGTCAAAGTTATACTTATCCCTTCAGGGCTGATTACTGCTTCATTCCAAACCATTTTTTCATTGTCACATATACATGTGTGTATATTTATATTTTGATTTTGGTAGATTTATTTTCTAATCATTTCATATTGTATTCCATATATAATATTTAAAGGTTGGAACTCAGTTGGGTTTGAACAAAATAAAAAATATTTATTTGAACATGTTAGGTGCTTGACACAGTTTTACATAATATGGATACAGAAATGAACAAAAGTGATAAAATACCCACTCCTTTGGAATTTAGGGAAGAAAACAAATATCTGATGATGGTGGTAATTGCTATGCTGAGAATTAAAATAGAATGTGCTAGCCTGGAGAGTGGGTACTTTAGGGAAACCCTCTCTGAAGATGGACACTGAAATTGAGATCTGAATGACAAATAGGATCCCAAGAGCAGAGGGAAGAGCATTTCATTTCAAGAAAACTGCTTTTACGAAGGTGGAAGACTGGGATGAATTTGGCTGGGGAGGATGGAAAGAAGTGAGGGAGGGTGGCAAGAGTTAAGGTCTGAGAAGTGGGCAGGCAAGAATCAGATCACAGAAGGTTTTATTTGCCATGGTGAGGAGTTTGGATTTTATTTTGAATTTGTAAGTTTATTTTTGCGTGCACTCTGGCGAAGTCCGTTTTTTGTCTCTCTGGTTTTCTTCTCTTGGTTTCCTTGATTTATCCAGAGTAGGTTCATCACCTCAAATCTTTTATATCATTTTATTATTTATCAGACAAATGACAAACCATGACAAGATAGCTTTCAACACTGCCACTTAAATTTTCAGTGAGACCTTTGTTTTTTATGAGCAAATCCTACAGTTGCATCTTAAAGGCAGAACAAATAGCCTTTGCTCCACCCTGTGGAAGGAGCAGCTGAGACAGTTTGTTAAAATAGAAAATTTGTTTTTGAGTTGAGATTAGATCTGGAACGAGGCAGTGTTGGGAATTAATTAGTTATGGGAAAGGCTTTGAAGGTGGAATAAATACCTTAGGTTTTGAAAGTTCAACATCAAATCAGTTTGAAGTTATTTTACAAGTTTCTTTTTCAGGAGTTGTGGTACTTCATTGGTATGGTAGTGGTGACTGTCATCATCGTCAGAGGTTATAGTCTTACAAATGTTTTTTGTCTCTCCAAGTTATCCTTATCCCAAGCAATAGATTGTCCTTTAAAAATATTATAGGAGCTTTCATTGAACAAATTATTACATTGATTTTGGCCTTTTTATATGGATTTGAGTTGCATTTTCTGATTCCTAGGATGAAGTAACCTTTATCTACTTAAAAATTACAGGCTGTTTTATTTCCAGTAAAGAACATGGTGAAACTAATTCACACATTAGCTGATCATGGTGATGATGTCAACTGCTGTGCCTTCTCCATTTCCCTTTTGGCTACTTGCTCCTTGGACAAAACAATTCGTCTGTACTCCTTAAGTGACTTTACTGAACTGCCGCACTCTCCATTGAAGTTTCACACCTATGCTGTCCACTGCTGCTGTTTCTCCCCTTCAGGACATATTTTGGCTTCATGTTCAACAGATGGTACCACTGTCCTATGGAATACTCAAAATGGACAGACTCTGGCAGTGATGGAACAGCCTAGTGGTAGCCCTGTGAGAGTCTGCCAGTTTTCCCCAGACTCCACTTGTGTGGCATCAGGGGCGGCTGACGGAACTGTTGTTTTGTGGAATGCACAGTCATACAAGTTATATAGGTATGAATATTTAAATCCTTCCTGTTTTTAATCTTATTGAGTAGGTATAAAACACATACACACACACACAAAACAGAAAGCAAAATATTTTGGTGGCTTTAGGAAGCAGACAGTTTTCAGACAGCACAAAGAAAAATATTTTAACCTGTCTTCTAAAGGTCAAAAAACTAGAGAGGTGTTTAATGTGATTCTGGGGCTGGGCGTGGTGGCTCATGCCTATAATCCCCTCACTTTGGGAGGCTGAGGCCAGAGGATCACTTGAGACCAGGAGTTGAAGACTGGCCTGGGCAACATAGACCCCATCTCTACAAAAAATTAGCTGGGTATGGTCGGGTGCGCCTGTAATCCTAGCAGCTTGGGAGGCTGAGGCAGGAGTATTGCTGGAGCCCAGGAGTTTGAGGCTGTAGTGAGCTGTGATTGCACCACTGAACTCTAGCCTGGGTGACAGATTGGGACCCTGTCTCTTAAAAAAAAAAAAAAAAAGAAAGAAATTTTTATAGTAGATTTGCTTGGCTCTGAGAGTTTTAAATTTCAGTCTTTTTTTTAAAATAAGAGTTCATCTTCTTAGACTCTTCTGGATTTTTACTGTAAGAGTTAGGTAAAAACAGTCTTTTGAATAAAGTTCAGTGATTTTAGGCTTTATTGGTGGGTCACTTGTGGCTCAAGTGTTCTCAATAAGAAAGTAATGATAGGTAAATCAAACTTCAGAGGTAACAGCTATTTCCCTGACTAGGATTCTTGCTGGATGAATGACCAAGACCAGAAGAAAGAACTTCGTGACTGGTGTGATGGTGTGTAATTTATCATTTCTACAAAAAAAAAAAAAAACAAAAACCTCAGCAAAAGTTTTGGAAAAAAATGCATCAATTAATTTACATTGGTAATGTTACGTTGAAACGTACCAACATTGTAATCATACATTTTTATTTATAGTGTGATAAAAAATACATAACAAAAGTTATCATTTTAGTCACTTTCAGGTGACATTAAGTACATTAAAGACCATTTAAGTGTTTTCAACTACAATAACCTAATGTACTTCCCCCTACTCCTACCTCCCAACATCTTTCAGAGCACAAATGCCAGCTGGTCAACAACTGATGCTCTCACTTAAGCTTAGTCTTCCAGTTGAAGAAGGTGATATGTTTTAAATTCTGTAAATAAACGCTTAGTTTAAAGAGAAAGAACGGAAGGAACAAAATGTTTTATATGAATGAAGTAACAGCTGGTAGCCAAGGAAACTTTTTCTTGTTTTTTCATTTATCCTGTGATGATTTCTGGCTCTATAGCCTAACTATCCCTAAAGTATTGTAGTTAATGGTGTATTATAAAAATGATTCCCTGCTGGATGGGACACTGCACTAATTGTTGTGTTAACAGCCTATTTTTCCTAATTGAGAAAATAATATTGTCAGCACAGTGCTTCCCTGTCTTCCTAAGATAACTTGTTCACAGCATTTTCTTTTCTTAAAGAATTTATATTTGCAGATGAGATGAAAAGCGTTAGCATTGCTTCTGTGTGATTTTAATACAGAAGGTGAGAGAACTTTGACTCCAATAACATGTTTTTCAACGAAAATAGTTTTTGTCTTACGTTTTTAAAAAAATGTTTGGCTACAGTTGATATTGTTGGTTGTTGCCTTTTTTTTTTTTTTAAGTTTTGTAGATTTTAATGTGTTTATACTGACTTGCCACATGGCAAAATATGAAGATATGTGGACTTTGGAGCCCTATAATTACATGTAGGCATATTAAGATGTATAAATCCTCACTTCCTTTTAGAAAGCATATTTCAGTTTATAGCATATAAATGATATTTTTGTAGACATCAGTTGTCCTTTCTCTCTATTTCCGTGATAGCCATTTATTCATTTTACTATATCAAGCTGCTTTTAGAAATTGGGCAATAATGTAAAAGATGCTCTAAAATGAAAACCCCCTTTTTGCTTTTGTTTCAGATGTGGTAGTGTTAAGGATGGTTCCTTAGGAGCCTGTGCATTTTCTCCTAATGGAAACCTCCTTGTCACTGGCTCCTCATGTGGAGATTTAACAGTGTGGGATGATAAAATGAGGTGTCTGCACAGTGAAAAAGCACATGATCTTGGAATTACCTGCTGCAATTTTTCTTCACAGCCAGTTTCTGGTTAGTTATTTTACTCTTTTAAGCACTTGAAATTCCTATTCATAATTTGTACTATATATGACTTTTATTCTGTTTCATTTCGTCATTAGTAAAGTGAGGAGCCCTCCTAATTTATTCCTTTGAAGGGATTATCCTTCTCTCTTTTTTTGATCAAAATGAAATCATGAAGAAATACAGGGAGAAATCACCTTCTTTAGTATGTGTAGGGGGTGATTTAACTTGGTACAAAAGATTCGGATTCTTCGAATATAGCAACTTAGAGGATTAACCCTATTGGTTTTATTATGATTTTTAAAAATACACTGTAGGTATTCAAATAGAAATGTGACATTAAAAAATTGGAAAAGAAAATTGGAAACAGATGCCACATTTTCCATTTGCTAACTTAATCTTCCAGAGGTGAAATTTATAAAATAAGATGTTTGACAACACAATTACTTTTTCAAAAAGAAGGAAAAAAACCTCCTGAATATAGATATAATATCTTGGGTTTAAATAGATAAAAGGAATTTGAAAGGTTTTTTTTTTTTTTAAGAGATAGGGTCTTGCTCTGTCACCCATGCTGGAAGTTTTCTTTTTTAATTTTTATTTTCTATGTTAGGATGGAAGTTCTGCTTTTGCCCCTTCCAGTCCTGTTGCCAGACTATTGCTGTCCATAGCAATATAACATGAGCCATGTAGGTAAATTAAAAATTTTGTAGTAGTAGATAAAATTAATTTTAATAATATATTTTTTACCCAGTGTATTTATGATGTTTTTTCAATAATTGATAATCAGTAAATATTAATAAGATACCTTGCCCTTTTTTGTACTAAATCTTTGAAATCTGGTGTGTATATTATAGCACATTTCAGTTTGGACTAGCTGCATTTCAAGTGTTCAGTACCCACATATGGCTAGCCACTGCCTGCTGGATAGCACAGGTCCAGACAGCAGACAGGATGGTTTTGGCATTCCCTTGTTTCAGACGTTATCAATGGCTTGTTAAAATACCATTAAGGTAAGATAAAATCCCCAAAGCAAAGCTTATAAGTACTTTGCATGTTCTGTTTCACCCTAATATCAAATGACTCTTGGCCTCATGCATTCTTTTTTGCCTCACTGGCCACCTTTCATTCCCAGAATGTTTCTAAGATTTTTCCAAGGGTTTTTACATGTGGATGCTTCACCTGGTTTGCTTCTTCATCCTTTAGATTTAGGCTGAAAAATCACTTCAGATGAACCCCCACCCCGCTCTTACAACCCCTCTCCCCACTAAATCTGTATCATTTTGATACAATCTTTTATTTGAACACTTTATTTTTCTTTTACAGTACTTACAGAAAGATTACAGTTCTTATTTACATAGATAACGTTCAATAGTGTTTTCCTGTTAGCTTGTAAGCTCCTTGTAGGCAGGACCTAGGTCTGTTTTCTTCAGTGACTGGTACACAGTGGGCCTTGAAATGTAGATTGATGGGTAAGATTCCTTTTAGTGATTTGCTGAAATGATAAATTTTCTTTTCATTAACCTGTTCTTATATTAATTAAGACAATTCATTCGTTTAATATATTGTGTGCTATTTTATTCTAAGAATAGTTTGTAACAAACAAGAACCATTTCTTCCATTTCTGTGGTAACTTTTCCACATTTTATAGGCACTCAATGAATCTTTGATGAATTATATAAACATGGAGAGATTAGGTTTCTTTTTTCATTCTAAATGATCTGAAAATAGATTTCCAATAAAAATACCATTATTATTAATATATTAGTTAATATTAGAGTAAAACTAGGGCTTCTTTGTTTTGCTTTTCGAGAGATCAGCAGCTTATGGAGTTAGGAAAGGTTCACTAAACCAGGCAGAGAATTCTATGTGAGATTCTGAAATAAGTAATACCTATATCCCTACCCTGCCTTTAGAGCATATTTCAGTATACATTTCTCTCAGTATAATTTTAATCTGTGCTTTCTTTAGTTTGTTTAGTGCTTCTGTTGAAATAGATGTTAACCTTATGTGTAAATTCCCTGAAACAGATTGATACATGCTTTAAAAATGATTTATAGAAATTTTTGAGAACTACTTTACTTAAAAAAGTATATAATTTTGTTATTTAATTTGGTATTAATATCTATAAATAGTTACGACATTGACTTGTGACATTTTGCTTAAATAAGGACAAATAATCCCATTTGCACCCAATGAAAATGATCAATTCTCTCGTTTTTAAATGGTAAATCTTGGGCTAGGTTATTAATGCAATTTAGATATTTTTCCTGAAGAAAAGTCTATTTCTAAATATTATATTTAGATACCGAACATAGGCATATTTTAAGCTCCGCAATTTTCCATTGTCTTAGCTGAATTCTTACCAAAAGAACTTCAGAATTCAAAGAATCTATTTAGTCAAGAAACAGTGAAAAGAAAGTTTTGCTAATCAGGTCTAATATATAAATGTTTTACTCTCAGTCATTTATTGAGTAAAATGTTTTACCTTAAAAAGACTTAATGATTATCAGAAATTGCTTACATCCATCAAGATCTCTCATAGAAAGAATACCCTTTGGGGAATCTCTGTTACAAAAACAGAAGTGCTGTTGAAATCCCATGGAGTTAGAAAAACTTTCAATGAAATGGAAGTTAATTTGTTGTTTGTTAATGAACTATATGTACTTCAGTGAGGCAGAGAGCATCTTTATAAAAAACTTACATACCCAGGTATATAAATTAATACCGTATACTGAATATTTGAAAAGTAGAGTGCAATCTTAAGATGTGTATTAGCTTTCTTAATTGTGTTTTACTGCATATAAGTGTCAAACTCCCTTTGATGAAACTACATGTGTGGTATGAGGTGGAATGCCTGTAAAACTGAGTTGATGATACCAATATTTACATTACCGACACATATTTAGGAACTTAATTTAGTAGATATGTAATTATACACTGAAATTATTTTAGGCATAAACTAGTAGGGTTTTTTTTTTTTTTAAACACCATTGAACTGATTGCTTTCCCTAAATTGTATAATATTTTTGACCGAAAGGGCTGAGTTGATGTTATTTTGGATTTATATAATTTCAGCCTTTGCCATGATTAAATCAAATGGGAAAAAGTTCCCATTATTATCCATGTGAATTATAGATCAGGCTTTTAAGAAATTGATATGTCTTAAAAAAAAAAGTTGAGAATGATTAAGCATTTAACATTCTTAATCATAGCTGGCTTTTCTTCCTAATTTTTCCCATCAATGCTAGTGTCGCAGGCTTTAAAATTGAGTTGGAGGGTACTCTCCTTAGTGGTTCAATATTGGTACTTGCAGCCTTGGGTTGTATTCTTAGTGGAAGGTAAATAAAAGGCATTTTATGGTAGCAACTTCAGGACTAAAATTGTAATCCTATGTAGTACCTTGTTTAAAAGAAATTCTTTAATTGACATTTCACTAGATGGTGTAAGTTACTAATATTGTTTAAGTCAATAGAATTAACAAATCTCAGTATAATAAATTGAAAATATTTTGGTTTAAATGTTTTATTAATTCTTTGCATTTATTTTTAACAAATGTTTAGATGGAGAACAAGGCCTCCAGTTTTTTCGATTGGCATCATGTGGACAAGATTGCCAAATCAAAATTTGGGTTGTTTCTTTTACCCATGTCTTAGGTATGTATACAACTAGTACTTCTCTAAAATTATTTGTGATCTGGATAAAATTTCTATTTAATCTTTTTACTGAAGGTATCCTAGATACCTAAAAGTGATTGTAAAATATGTTTTAAGAAGCTTTTGATCAAAGTAATACACGATTTAAAAATCAGGTGCTCACTGCTGATTATGACCTTACCCCTCCTGCTACCATGCACATTCCTGCTCACCAGAGGTGACCACTTTGCTTTTGGTTTTCCACTCTTTTGGTGGTTTGCAATTTCTGTAAACATTGTTTGTATTACTATTTATTTTTTTGTTCACTGTTGTTACTGCTTTTTGACAGTGTGTGCATCTTTTCCCCATGCATCGTTCTATTCCCTCAGGTGACCCTTTCAGTTAAGAAGCTTATGATCAGTTTCGGAATACAGTATTCCTTTATGTTATTTCTTTAATAATTCCTTCTGTACTTTCTTCTCTTTTTATAACTCCCATTAATTGAGTGCTGTGTTTATTTTCCCCACATTTATCTCTCTTTTCTACTTTATGGAAAAATTGCTCAGCTTTTTATTTTAACCTTCTTTTGAATTTTTTATCTCATCAATCATATTTTCAGTTTCTAAAAGCTGATCATCCTCTTTGTTTCCTTTTTGTAATGTCCTTTTATTTTACAAATGTAAGATTTCAAAACTCTCAGGATATCACTTAGGAGTTTTTGTTTTAAGTTCCCTTCTGTTTCCTGATCATCTTTGTTTGCTCTTGGTCTCCTTTTTTGCTTAATATTCTATTTACATTTAAGAATTAGATAATAGTAAGATGTTTAGAAGCTCTGGGCATATGGGTGGTTTATTGTTGCTGGCTTCCCTTTAGCATGAGGAGGTAGGTAGTTGGCCCTAAAGCGGGAGGGCTTGGGGGCTTAAGAGAGTGGTGGATGTCCATGTGGTCCAAGAGCTCCCTAGGCAATTGGTATTTTCCTTAGAAAGATTTTGCTGGGGGATAAGCACCTGGCTTTTGTGTAGTGTACTAAGGGTGGGGTTGGGGGGGATTAGAGGTAGACATTGAGTGTTCCACATACAGACTTTTCAGTTAATTTTCCTATTTTCAGGTCATGTTTGTATCATTCTAATTTTCTTTTCCCCTGACTGTTGATAGTCCTAAATCATGGGGGATTTTCTAGGGCAGAACAACTTTCTTCTTGGCTATAGCCCCCTCCCTTGTACTCTGGCTGCTGTTCTGCTGTACTACCTCATCAGTTCATCTGCTTTCTGCCTTCCCAAAGTTGCTTTCAGTTTTCTGGTTTGCTGATGCCTCTTCCCTTTCTTCATCAATGTACATTTATATCTTTATTCCCTCTGTAGCATTTTAATGAGAACTGAAATTTTGTGGTCAGTTGGCCATCTTGATTCAGATGCCTCAAAATATTATTTGTTACCTACTAAGCTTTGGTTAAATCACAAACTACATTTTGATTCCTAGTTATGGTAGTGTATAGAGAAGAGCCTACTATCAGCAAATAAATACATTTCTTTTTGGGTAGTAATTTAGTTTTATTGCCTATTTATGTTTAGTAATTCTTTTAATGGATGACATGCTGGTGAGGGTAAGAGTTCCTTTACTTCTCTGGTCTATCCCACCTCTTCCTTCTGCTTCGTTCTTTACCAGAAGTAAAACTCTGGTAAGCAACTATAAGTAGTCACTGGATGTCCTAAATACAATGTCTTTAATAATTGTTCAGAACTGAAGACTTTCATACATTTGTTGGAAAATTTTTCTACACTGACTCTTTTAAAAAACATGTAACAGTTTATAAATATATAGTTAAAACCTTTTCATAAAGCATTTATCATCATTTGTACCTTAATTGCTTATTTGTAAGAGGAGTAGATAGATGTATGGGTCTTCTATTTGTATCCCCTTTGATTTCTTTCATCAGTGTTTTTGTAGGGTTTTTTTAATAGCTATTGTAAATGGGATTGCTGCCTTGATTTCTTTTTCTAGTTTGTTCTTCCTGTGTAGAAATGCTACTGATTTTTGTATATTGATTTTGTATCCTGCAACTTTACTGAATTCATTTATCAGTTCTTAAGAGTTTTTTGGTATATCCCCCTCCCAACTTCTTAATAATTATTTTTATTGGTTGTCACCAAAATATATTGAATTCCCTCAGTTTACCTTTAAAATTGTTGTGATATTTATTTTCAATAATTCTGGAAAGTATAAAAAGGATTTTCGTGTTCATATTTTGTAGGAGTGTTATAAAGATGTATTGGAATTACAAGATGTGTAAATTGCCATTGATTATTTTTATAGAATGAGAATGTATTTTCTTAATGTTTAAAAAAATATAAGCATTAATTTTTTTAGTCTTTTGGACAATTGGCATATTTTCTTTTTATCAGATCCTAAAATTGTTGTATGGTTTAAATGTTTAAAAATATTTTGTTGGTCATGAAATCACCCCATCTAGCCTTTGCTGAGCACATTATTTTTTAAGTCCATTGCTGGACTTTTGAAACCACTTAATCATACTGCATTCCAATTATTTGCTTACATGTATAGATACCTGAGCTGCATAAGAATTTTTAATTTTGTGTCCTTTAGGCAAAGTTTATTGAATAAATAAGTGGAATAGTGTTGACTTAAAAGTAAAGTCTAAGCATGGTCAGTTTGCTAATTTTTCTTACCTTGTTATTTGCAGGTTTTGAATTAAAACATAAAAGTACATTGAGTGGTCACTGTGCTCCTGTTCTGGCTTGTGCTTTTTCCCATGATGGGCAGATGCTAGTCTCAGGGTAAGCTATTTAGTTTAATTTTCTTAAGCCATTTTGATATGAAATAGAACAAACAGAATAGTACTTAAAGCATAAAAGAACAGCTTGATGAATTACTATGATGTAACCACTATTCAAGTCAAAATAGAACATTGCTGGTTCTGCCCTAGAAGCCCCTCCAAACCCCTTCCAAGTGCCCCTTTCTGTTTACAACACCTCAGGTCATATGCAATACTGTTTTTTTCTTTGACTGACTTAAATCATACAATATGAATTATTTTGTGTCTGGCTTCCTTTACCCAACAATTATACTTGTGACATTAATTCATATTACTGTATTATGTAGCTGTGATCTGTTGATTTTCATTGCTGTGTAATATTCCATTGTATGGATATAACATATTATGATCCATTTTAATGTTGATGGGTATATGGATTGTTTCCAGTTTAGGAACATTGCAGTAATAATTCTATGAATATATTGTATCTCCTGCTGCACATATTCATGCATTTCTGTAGGATAAATACCTATATAGGAATGGTGTGGCTAGGTCATAGAATATTTGTGTTTTCAACTTTGGCAGATATAATAACATCAAATTGTTTCCAAATAGTGGAACAATTAATACTTCTATAGCAGTATTGTTTCATATCCTAGCCTATACTTGGTATTGTGGGTCTTTTAAATTTTAGCCATTCTGATGGGTGTGTAGTATTACCTTACTGTGGTTCTAATTTGCATTTCCCTAAAACAATGAGATTGGAACCTTATTACAAGTTTATTGGCCTTAGGTATTTTCTCTCTTACAAAGTACCTGTTTATGTCTCCTGCCAGTTTTGTTTTTTTTTTTATTTCAGCATATTATGGGGTACAGATGTTTAGGTTACATATGTTGCCCTTGCCCCCCGCCCCCTCAAGTCCGAGCTTCAAGTGTGTCCATCCCTTGGATGGTGGTGTCCTGCCAGTTTTTTTAATGGGTAATCTTTTTCTTACTGATTTGTTGTTTGTATTTGTATTTTTATATTTGAACCATTTGTTGGTTATATGTGTTGCAAATATCTTTTCCCACCCCATGGATTTGCCTTTTCACAGTTCATAGTTTTAACATAGTCAGTTGCTTGCTTGCTTTTTTTTTTTTTTGGAGACAGTCTTGCTCTATTGCCCTAGGTAGAGTACAGTGGTGTCATCATAGCTCACTGCAGCCTCAAACTCCTGGGCTCAAGTAATCCTCTTGCCTCAGCCTCCCGAATAGCTGGGACAACAGGCACATATCATGATGCTTGGCTAATTTTTCTATTTTTAGTAGAGATGGGGTCTCACTCTTGCTCAGCCTGGTCTCAAACTCCTGAGCTCAAGCAGTCCTCCTGCCTCAGCCTCCCAGAGTGCTAGGATTATAGGCATGAACCACTGCACCCGGCCTGAAGTTAGTTTCTTTATGTTCTGAGGTCATGAAGATACTTTCCTATATGATCTTTTAAAACCTTCATTGTTTTGCCTTTCACAAAATTGACTATGTGTGTGATATGCAGTAGGAATCCAGTTTCGTTTTTTTGAGTCAGAGTCTCACTCTTTTGCCCGGGCTGGGGTGCCGTGGCGTCATCCTAGCTCACAGCAACCTCAGACTCCTGGGCTCAAGCGATCCTTCTGCCTCAGCCTCCCAAGTAGCTGGGACTACAGACATGTGCCACCATGCCAGGCTAATTTTTTCTATATATTTTTAGCTGTCCAGATAATTTCTTTGTATTTTTAGTAGAGATGGGGTCTCGCTCTTGCTCAGGCTGGTTTTGAACTCCTGAGCTCAAACAATCCGCCCGCCTCGGCCTCCCAGAGAGCTAGGATTACAGGCGTGAGCCACCGCGCCCGGCCTCATTTCTTTTCTTATGGCTATCCAGTTGTCCTAGCACCATTTATTGATAAGACCATCTTTTCTCCACCATTTTGTTATGCTCCCTTGTTAGAAATCACTGACCATGTACATGTGGGTCTGTTTCTCAGCCTGTTACTGTGTTCTGTTTTTCTGTTTATCTGTCCTTGCTCTAATACCATCTGTCTTTCCAACGCTTTATATTTTGGCTATTCCTGGCTCTTAACACTTTCTTACAAGTTTTAGAATCAGCTTGTCAGGTTGCCGCAATTCCTACCTTCACACACAAACCTGTTTGGATTTTGATTTGGATTGCATAGAATCTGATGAATTTGGGGAGATTTGAGATCTTTATGATATTGGGTCTTCTAATCCATGAATATGGCATATTTCTCCATTTATTTGTCTTTTAATTTCAGTAATTCTCTCTAGAGGTCCTGTTTATTTTTTAGTAGACTTATTTCTAGGCACTTAATTTTTTTATTGTTGTGATTACAAAAGATATGGCTGATATAAGGAAATATATATGCAAATAAAATGGATTTATCTATACAGTTTCTTATTTTGGATTTTCTGTGTACAAAATCATATCATTTGTAAATAATGATGGTTTTGTCCCTTCCTTATCCTTACACCTTTGCTATCTTCTATGCCTTACTGAACTGGCTAATGCTACCAGGATAATGGAAATAGTGATAACAGGCCTCCTTATCTGATTCTTTACTACAGAGAGAAAGCTTTCATTATTAAGTATGATGATTGTAGGTTTGGGGAGATAGGCTTTATTAGCTCCTGTGTTCTAGTTTGTAAGAGTTTTTTGTTTTTTAATCATGAAAGAGTGTTGTATTTCATCAGATGATTTTTCCTGCATCTTTTGAGATGATATAATTTTTTTTTTTTTTTTGCTCCATTTGTGGGGTGAATTACACTGATTTTCAAATGTTAAACCAGCCTTGCTTGCTTTGTTGGAACAAAGACAACATATTATTCTTGTGAATTTCTGTAGAGAAGTTAGTTTCACTCTAACAGTTGTTCCTTTGGATGTAATTCATATTTTTTTCTCTGGTTGCTTGTGAAGTTTTCTATTTGTGGTTTTCTGCACATTCACTTTGATGTACCTACATATGAGTTTCTTTTTATTTAGTTTGCTTGGAATTCATTGAGCTTCTTAAATCTGTGGAATGATGTTTAATCAGTTTTGGGACATTCTTATTTATTATCTCTTTAAATATTGCCTCTGTCCCTTTCCTCCTCTAATTCTGGGACTCCAATTAAATGCAGGTTATCCCTTCTCACTCTAAACTTTGCCTTTTATTCGTTTTTTTTTTTTTTTTTTGAGACAGAGTCTCACTCTTTTGCCCGGGCTACAGTGCTGTGGCGTCAGCCTAGCTCACAGCAACCTCAAACTCTTGGGCTCAAGTGATCCTTCTGCCTCAGCCTCCCGAGTAGCTGGGATTACAGGCATGCGCCACCATGCCCGGCTAATTTTTTCTATATATTTTTAGTTGTCCGATTAATTTCTTTCTATTTTTAGTAGAGGCAGGGTCTCGCTCTTGCTCAGGCTGGTTTCGAACTCCTGAGCTCAAACAATCCGCCCGCCTCAGCCTCCCAGAGTGCTAGGATTACAGGCGTGAGCCACCAGGCCCGGCCTGCCTTTTGTTCTTACTTTTATGTTTTTATTCTATTTCTGTTTTCTTCTGTTTCTTATTCTTCATTCTGAATGATATCCCCTTTACTAATTCCCTCTTCAGCTAATGTGATATTAAACTGGTGCATTGAGGTTCTTAATTTTGCTTATTTTATTTTTTGGTATTAAGAATTTCTATTTGGCTATTTTTTCAAGTCTGTGTCACTGTTTATGATTTCCAGTTCTGTGTTGAAATTTTTAATTAAGCTTTATTGTGTTAGGTAATTGTATACTCTTTTCGTTTTGAATACTTCTGTATGTTTTCTCCTTCTTGCCACTAGATAGATGTTCTAAAACTTTCCTGTCTGATCTCTCAGGCCGTAGCATTCCAACCCCTAACATTCATGGCTCTTCACAGCAGCTTTCGCCCCAGCAAAGACATTTAGGCTCCTAACCTCTGCTTGAAACATCTGGATTAAGCCTATTGGTTCTTTTCCGCATGTGCTCCAATTCTTGTCAAACAGTCAGCCAAATAATTAGTTATGTTGCCATTGTTTTAGATGTGGCTTTTTCATCTCAAAAGATGAATATTGTTTATCATCAGAAAGCATTTATGTAATTCCCCTTTGACCTAGAATTTAAATCAGTGGAAAATTTAAGCAAATAAAACTGATTTCCTTCCGTTGTTTTGGGGGACAGGTTAATTGACAAATGATTATATGAAATTCAACAAGTATTTGTGGTTCTCTTGTGTGCCCTGCTGTCTGCCAGTTGCAATAGGGCATATAAAAGGAAGTATAAGACACTGTGCTCTTGAAGATACTTTAAGTCTCTTTCCGATAGTTAATGTTCATGGTGATAACCTAATAACACTGCCAGATCCTGACATATCCTTACCCTCTAAATCATGGAAGAAGTATTAAGTAATATTCAATATTGTTTTGTGTTAAGTTCATTTTATAGCATTGTAATTCTTTGTCAGTTTGTATATATGTGACTCTTGGGTAACTAACCTTACATTAACTGGAATATACCTTTCCCAATCATTCTGGATAAGTGGAAGTTTACACTGTTAAATGATTTGGGGTGTGTATTGTTGCTCAAGGTCACATTCAAATATTTTTCTGAATAGTCTTAGTTTATTTGATAAACATACAGGAAAATGAATTAGTTGGAAATATAAACAGTTTTTTAGAAGAATTAACAGACATGTTTAAACCATACTTGGTGAGTGGATACATAAGAACAAATCAATTAGTTAACAATAAATTCCATTTGTAACTAAAAGTCATTGGTAAGATAGATTGGATACATATGAGAAAGAGGGTGACTGGAAAAAAAGTGAGTAGGATAAAAGATGGATTAAATGGCTAGATAGGAAAAATGAATGAACAACAGAGTGCGATTGTAGGTCAAAAGGTATGCTAAGGAAGGTGTATAAGGCATAGATAGATACCGTGTAAAAGGCAGTATAGAGTTCACATGCAGATATGGGAGGATTGGCAAACAGGGCATTCCAAGAGGCAGGAAATTCTTGAGTAGATTAAAATGTGTGATAAACATAAAAAGGAATAAAGGGAAATGAGGCCAGAAAAATAGGTTGTAAAGATGATAGAGGACCTAGGATGTTGTTAGAACTTGTTCAAACTTTATCTAGCAAATTTAGAAGAACTACTGAAGCTTTTAAAGTATTTCTAACTTGCTAGGCCTGGCTATGGGAGATGGGTGCTAATGATGAAGTAAAGAACTGACGCATGATTTAGATCAGTGGTTCTAACTTTTTGGTCTTAAGATTCCTTAACGCTCTAAAAAGTTATTGAGGACCCCAAAGAGCCTTTTGCTCATGTGGGTTATATCTATCACTATTTATAATATTAGAAAATAAAATCAAGAAGATTCTAAAGTATTTTAAAATTCATTTAAAACCAACAATAATACACTTATCGCATATTAGCTTTTTTAAAGGAGAAATTAAATATAGTGAGAAAAGTGGCATTATTTTACATCTTTGAAGGTCTTTTCAGTGTCCGGCATAGCAGAAGGCACCTGGGTTTTCATATCTGCTCACATTCCATTGGCCCTCAGAGCTATGATGGCATCACATGTCATGTAGCAAAACATGTAGGAAGTTTTTTTACCTTCAACTTTCTCCACATTTCTGATAACTTTCCTCTAGCCCCTTAGCAGAATTTGTCTTTTGTTCCACCCTACTTCTCTTGATCCAACCAGATAAAACAAATATGTATTAGCTTCTATTCAAACAAGAAGGGCCAGTCCTTAAGATAGAAGGTGCCCCTTTCCATAAAGTCTCAGTAGTTCAGATTCCTTGGAAACCAGTTCTTAAAATGCCCACGATTGTTAGGGTTTTGAAAGTTTAATAACTAACACCCTCTTTTCTTCTCCTTAAGTTGAAAACCAATGAGAGAGAAAAATAAAGGACAGATAGACTGACAGAGTGGATAACCTGACTTTCAATCTGCAACCAACTTGCCCACCTACTCTTGGTCAGCACAGACCACTGCAAATGCCCCTGTAGGGGGCAGATCAGAAGAAAGATCAGAAGGGGCTGAGCCACATGGCCCAGCATCTTCCCCCAAACTCTCCAGTCCTCTGTAATTCCTTTCTTGCTAAGCAAGAGAGGGAGGAAGGAGGCCAGAAATCTTACTCCAGAAGGGATGAGAAGTAAATGTTCCCTCTCTCCTCAACAAGATGCTTTTTATATTTTACCTGTTTTGTAAATATGTGAGAGTTTTATTGTCATGTATCAGTGGCTTTAATGAACAACTCTCTGTTGCTCAGTAATGACTACCAGAAGAAGATTTAAGGTCACCTTTCCCCAAATCCAAATCATCTTTTTTTCCCCCCTACTCTCTGCAATTGCTACAATTGAGTAAGTTCATTTAGTAACTTGAAAGGACATTTTGCAATTTGTTTGTCATGGAAGGTTATCAGATATTGTATTGCTTGAAATTAGATGTCTTGTGAGAACTTTAGGGAAATTTGAATAGCCATGCCATCTGCTTTCTAAGTTTTTAGGATAAAACTATCGGGGTATGTGCCTATTATGAATCAGTTTTAATGTATTCATGGGGGAAGATATTCTAGCAATTAATTGTAAAATTCAGAAACATGGGTTTTAGGATCATATAGAACCGGGTTTTAATCCCAGCTTTGCTGTTTACTAGCCGTGTGACCTTGAACAAGTTCTAGTTCCATGTCTTCTCTGCTTCGTTGTCTGAATTATAAATGAAGTATATGATAGCATTTCTGTCATTAAATTGTTATGAATTTTAAATAAGAAAATGCAGGTAAAGCATTTATTGCTTATGTTTGGGATATAATTGATATGTTTATTGAATATTACATATAATATACATATTT
>NW_012150729.1:329966-348823 GCF_000956105.1 Propithecus coquereli | reverse complement strand
ATGTTCTCTTCCTCTCCAGATTCTTCATGTAATTTTTATCTTGTTTTTGCTACCTCTTTGCAAGAGACTGTAAACCCTTTCGGAATGATAAGAAAATACAGGAAAATGAATTAGTTAGAAATATAAACAGTTTTTTAGAAGAATTAACAGACATGTTTAAACCATACTTGGTGAGTGGATACATAAGAACAAATCAATTAGTTAACAATAAATTCCATTTGTAACTAAAAGTCATTGGTAAGATAGATTGGATACATATGAGAAAGAGGGTGACTGGAAAAAAAGTGAGTAGGATAAAAGATGGATTAAATGGCTAGATAGGAAAAATGAATGAACAACAGAGTGCGATTGTAGGTCAAAAGGTATGCTAAGGAAGGTGTATAAGGCATAGATAGATACCGTGTAAAAGGCAGTATAGAGTTCACATGCAGATATGGGAGGATTGGCAAACAGGGCATTCCAAGAGGCAGGAAATTCTTGAGTAGATTAAAATGTGTGATAAACATAAAAAGGAATAAAGGGAAATGAGGCCAGAAAAATAGGTTGTAAAGATGATAGAGGACCTAGGATGTTGTTAGAACTTGTTCAAACTTTATCTAGCAAATTTAGAAGAACTACTGAAGCTTTTAAAGTATTTCTAACTTGCTAGGCCTGGCTATGGGAGATGGGTGCTAATGATGAAGTAAAGAACTGACGCATGATTTAGATCAGTGGTTCTCACTTTTTGGTCTTAAGATTCCTTAATGCTCTAAAAAGTTATTGAGGACCCCAAAGAGCCTTTTGCTCATGTGGGTTATATCTATCACTATTTATAATATTAGAAAATAAAATCAAGAAGATTCTAAAGTATTTTAAAATTCATTTAAAACCAACAATAATACACTTATCGCATATTAGCTTTTTTAAAGGAGAAATTAAATATAGTGAGAAAAGTGGCATTATTTTACATCTTTGAAGGTCTTTTCAGTGTCCGGCATAGCAGAAGGCACCTGGGTTTTCATATCTGCTCACATTCCATTGGCC
This sequence comes from Propithecus coquereli, assembly GCF_000956105.1. NCBI lineage: Eukaryota > Metazoa > Chordata > Mammalia > Primates > Indriidae > Propithecus > Propithecus coquereli. The sequence continues at coordinate 347,800 of NW_012150729.1, read as the reverse complement.
CTCAGAGCTATGATGGCATCACATGTCATGTAGCAAAACATGTAGGAAGTTTTTTTACCTTCAACTTTCTCCACATTTCTGATAACTTTCCTCTAGCCCCTTAGCAGAATTTGTCTTTTGTTCCACCCTACTTCTCTTGATCCAACCAGATAAAACAAATATGTATTAGCTTCTATTCAAACAAGAAGGGCCAGTCCTTAAGATAGAAGGTGCCCCTTTCCATAAAGTCTCAGTAGTTCAGATTCCTTGGAAACCAGTTCTTAAAATGCCCACGATTGTTAGGGTTTTAAAAGTTTAATAACTAACACCCTCTTTTCTTCTCCTTAAGTTGAAAACCAATGAGAGAGAAAAATAAAGGACAGATAGACTGACAGAGTGGATAACCTGACTTTCAATCTGCAACCAACTTGCCCACCTACTCTTGGTCAGCACAGACCACTGCAAACGCCCCTGTAGGGGGCAGATCAGAAGAAAGATCAGAAGGGGCTGAGCCACATGGCCCAGCATCTTCCCCCAAACTCTCCAGTCCTCTGTAATTCCTTTCTTGCTAAGCAAGAGAGGGAGGAAGGAGGCCAGAAATCTTACTCCAGAAGGGATGAGAAGTAAATGTTCCCTCTCTCCTCAACAAGATGCTTTTTATATTTTACCTGTTTTGTAAATATGTGAGAGTTTTATTGTCATGTATCAGTGGCTTTAATGAACAACTCTCTGTTGCTCAGTAATGACTACCAGAAGAAGATTTAAGGTCACCTTTCCCCAAATCCAAATCATCTTTTTTTCCCCCCTACTCTCTGCAATTGCTACAATTGAGTAAGTTCATTTAGTAACTTGAAAGGACATTTTGCAATTTGTTTGTCATGGAAGGTTATCAGATATTGTATTGCTTGAAATTAGATGTCTTGTGAGAACTTTAGGGAAATTTGAATAGCCATGCCATCTGCTTTCTAAGTTTTTAGGATAAAACTATCGGGGTATGTGCCTATTATGAATCAGTTTTAATGTATTCATGGGGGAAGATATTCTAGCAATTAATTGTAAAATTCAGAAACATGGGTTTTAGGATCATATAGAACCGGGTTTTAATCCCAGCTTTGCTGTTTACTAGCCGTGTGACCTTGAACAAGTTCTAGTTCCATGTCTTCTCTGCTTCGTTGTCTGAATTATAAATGAAGTATATGATAGCATTTCTGTCATTAAATTGTTATGAATTTTAAATAAGAAAATGCAGGTAAAGCATTTATTGCTTATGTTTGGGATATAATTGATATGTTTATTGAATATTACATATAATATACATATTTTTATGTAATCCAGAACATCAGGGAATTGTATAACATAATCATTTTATCCTCTTTTTCTGATTTCTGCTTTTTCTGAATTGAGCTTTTCACCATTGGCTTATACTGAGGGGCATTACAAAACAACTTTTTGAAACTTATGTTCTTTCAGGAAGAGTTGTTGAGGACTTTGTGTTTCATAGTATCCTCTCTATAACCCACCTTGAGGGAAATAGTTCTGTCAGATCTCAGTCTAAGGAATTGATGTCTTTTTTTTTCTAAGCAGTAGGTTTGTGTTTCTATCTTAAATTGTGTAACTGATCATAGTGCCTTTGTTACATTGCTGTTGAAGAAGCTCAGAACCAAACTTGCAGCCCTCCTTTAGCAAAGTGGACTGTATCTTATGGCATGTGTTCTGGATACTCATCTTAATCTTCGTTTCTCTGCCCCCACCTCCTCTTTATGTTCTCTTCCTCTCCAGATTCTTCATGTAATTTTTATCTTGTTTTTGCTACCTCTTTGCAAGAGACTGTAAACCCTTTCGGAATGATAAGAAACATAAATACATTTAAAGTAAAAATGCTGAAGTGTAAAATTCTTTAAGCCTTAGGAACATACTTGACCTCAAGAAATAATTGTTGGTAATTTAATTTGATTAGGGTTTTTTTTGGCCATTGTACAAAGGTAGTTTGGAATAAAATGCTTCGCGTGCTTTCTGACGTGGGTGGCGATGCCACATCACTGCAGTGCCACAGATCTCCCTGCAGTGTGTGATTACATGTTTTTCCATATCAAGCACATAACTGTATGTGTTGTTGTTCTTGTCCAGTAGCTGTCTAGATATAATATGTTTTCTCTTATATTCTTGAGTGAGCAGAGTTGTGGTTTAGAGTACCATGAAACTGTAGGAATGGAGTATTAAAAGGCCTGAATACTAGAACCTGCCTCAAAATGCAAGTCAGGTAGAGATGATAGTGCACATTGTGGTAGAATGTGTGTACTGAAACGTCAGGGGAAGAGCCATAGCAGGGCAGAAAATGTATAACCAAGGGCACCAAACAGTTGTAGTGTTTGGTGTTGGTTCCACTTCAATTTAGGAAATATTTTGAGGTTTTATACTGTTTCAATAGTTTCGAAGTATTATATTTTGTATCTATTTATAGTGAGGTATTATTCTCCTAGTTTCGCAGACTCAAATCTCAAAATATTGAATACTAATCCCTAATCTTAATTTCCCTCCCTCAAAATCTAATGAGTTATCAAATCCAATTGTGTCTTCCTTTGAATCAATATTAGTCAAATTAGAGGTGGTAGGAGGTGAGTTTAAAATCCTTTCTATCTCCAGAAGTTTTCAGGTCTCTGTTCATAGTCTCTGTTCTGCTTGCTTGGATCTAGCAGACTCCTAATAGTTTCTTCACGTTTGGCCTTTTGCTACTCACATTTATTCCTATGTCTCATCAGCAAGTGAATCTATTCTATTGCCCTGATGACTGGCTATCTGTTGCCTGTGAAATTGTCTGAATTCCTTGGGCAGGCACTCAGGGTGCTTTGTATTTTTGTTCTTGTCCACATTTTCAGCCTTGCTGCTTGCTGTTCTCATATGTGGACTCTTGCTTGTTACCCTAATTTCTATCTTCTCGATACAGTGCTTATAAATATCACTAATGATGACCCTGCTTCTCAGGTGACACATCGAGGATTAGTTTTAATTGCATACAGTGGTAGTCTCAGAAGGTAGAATTTCCCTTTAGTTTTTTTGACACCAGTGAGGGTTATAGTTGAGAAACAGTGTAATGGGTACCAGACGGGAAACTTAGCATAGTTGGGCTCCACCAAGCTCCAAATGAAATTTTGGCAGTCATCCTTTAGAAGAGCCAGCCTTAGGCAGAATTAGGCTCCAGGTCAGTTAAACAAAATTCACCCAAGGACCAGTTGACTTATTTTTTTAAAAAAATCTATTAGTTTCAGTTGACCAGGTTTTCTTTTGTCTTCATAAAGTCTTTAAAAGTATGTTTAATGTGCTCTTGACTGCCCACCGTGTTGCTGTAGCTAGAGGCCTGGTTTCCTTACCTCTTATGAAGGTATTAAATTTTTGTGTGTGGATAGTTGTTCGAATTGGTGTTTCTGTGAGGGGAATTTCTATTCTGCCATCTTGCTGACATTACTGTTTTTTCTTTTTTCTTTTTTTAAGGATGCTCAAAAGCAATAGAATTTTTCCTAAGAATTTTAGATGTTCTGTAAATAATAACTTGTACCTTGAGGAATTTAGGACCAAATAAGAGTATCTATAAATTGTGTCTTACATATACATACTCAAATAATGTTAGCTGCCAGTATTATTTCTGTTTTAGATGGTATTTCATATTTAAATCTATAACCTTTTTTGACATCCAGAATACATTACAGTCGTCCCTCAGTATGTGCAGGGGACTGGTTCCAGGACCCTACAAGGATACCAGAACCCATGGATGTTCAAGTCCCTTGTGTAAAATGGGGTAGTGTTTGCCTGTCACCTGCTCCTATCCTCCCATATACTTTAAATCATCTCTATATTACTTATAATACCTAATACAATGTAAATAGTTGTTGTTCTGTATTTTCATTTGTATTTTTTACTATTGTACTATTATTTTCAATTTATTTTTAAAAATATTTTGATCTGTGGCTGATTGAATCCAGAGATTTGGAACCTATGGATATGAAGGGCCAACTGTATATACTTCCTATCTTCTTGTACTTTATATTTGAATTTCCAAAGTATAATTTTTATTTTGAACTCAGGACAAAGATTCTATAGTCAATATCCATCATCATCATTGGATGGCTTACTTTATTGAACAAGGAATTTTAAACCTTCTAATAGGTATGAATCCTGTGGTCAGACTATAATCAGTTACCTTTTCATAATAATAAGTACAAATAATAATGCTCTACAGAGAGTGGTACCACTTGTATTGCTGATATGTTTTCTGACCTTGCAGTGTATATCATGTGGCATAAAGACTTTTTAAGGAGGGGAAAATGCCAAATATAAGCATTTTTGTCCTTTGTTTTTAATTATGTACTTTGTTATAATGTTGTATTTTTCTTTGCATGATTATCTTTTTCCATGTTAGAATAACCCCAGATGGCAGCTTTTAATTTTTATGCCATTAAAAGAAAGCATGTAGTCAACATCAAGTTTAGAATTATAATTTTCAAAAATGGATCATGATCAAAACATATATACATTGATTACTAATTAAGGCACAGCCATATCAGTGGTAAAGAACAATGCTATTTGAAACAAAACCAAGTAGCAAGTAATAGCTTTTCCTTATAATGGTTTTTCTCTTTGAGTTACTAACTTGATATGGAATTATGACTTATTCATATATCACAGATGCTTGTTCTGTTTATGGCTATGTAGTATAAATAGCATATGCTATTGTTTTAATAAAGTTTATAATTTTCTGATAAATTTTATATATGGCATGTAGTTTTTGAAAAAAGTTCATATATATACAAACAAAAAGAGTATTCTAAGTGTGTTAATATTTCAGCCTTTTCTAAAAAAGTTACTAAAATGATTTAAAAATACTAATTACACAAATGCTGTACTTTATTCATATAGAAATTTTCACCTAGTTTCTTTTTTCTTTTAAAGATCAGTGGATAAGTCTGTCATAGTATATAATACTGTAAGTATATCAAAATCTTATGTGATCTAAGGCATGTTTATTAGACTACTGAACTTCAAGTTAGGCATGATAGAAAAAGTATGTATTTTTTCTGTTTAGTATGCCCAAGGATATAATATGTACATTTTCATAAATACTAAAATAGTTATGCAGGTAAAGTATTCTGTGACAAGCCCTTAAATATTTAAATAATGATTTTTTTTTGTTTGTTTGAGGCACGGTCTCGCTCTATTGTCTTGGTTAGAGTGCAGTGGAGTGATCATAGCTCACTGCAGTCTCCAACTCCTAGGTTCAAATGATCCTCCTGCCTTAGCCTCCCAAGTAGCTAGGACTACAAGCATGCACCATTATACCTGCTGTTGCCCAGGCTGGTCTGGAACTCCTGGGCTCAAGCGATCCTCCTGCCTTGGCCTCCCAAAGTGCTAGGATAACAGGCATGAGCTGTGCCTGGCCTCAATAATGATTTTAAGATGGACAGATTTTATATCTGATCATAGAAAATACAGATTTAAAGAGTACCAATATCCAAAAGATCACTTTTGATTATTAAACTTTTACACCAGGCTTCCGTAACAGCAAAGAGTGAATGTTTACCCCAGGGTTTTTGGAGAGCATAGTTGAAAGTAGCCTGCTATTCTTAGAATCTTGGCTGGATTTTAAGAGTAGCGTAAGATAGAATAGGTTATCATGGACTTAGAAAAATGGGAGTTTTTGGCTGATCCATGTGGGTAAAGACAAAGTTGCATGAGCATGAAGAAAAATGTTTTACGTATAACAAAAGATGTAGTTGACAAAAAATTCTTTAAGAGAAATCAGTGTTGAGTGAGCCTTATAACGATTAAGTTCAGGCTATAGCCAGCAAATAAATGGAGAAATTGTCAAAGTGTAGTGGGTCAAGCAAGTAACCTAAACTGGGCCCCCATACAGAGGTTCATGTCATTGAGAGTTCTGGCAGGAAATGGGAAAGAACACTCAAGCTAGATGAAGTAGATCATTAATATTACTCATGAACTTTTTATGAGAGTTTGCATTCACAAAAATAGTTTTAACATTAAATTTTCTCTGTAAAATATGTATATGAGTCCCACTAAATACACCTAAATGTTGGATGGCCACCTAAGTGTCCTCAAAATCTAAGTGTTTAATTTCTAGTCACTGGTCCTGCTATGTGTACAAGTCACATGTCGTAGCAGAAATATAAATTATGTCATATAGTAGACGTTTAGGTTACTAGTTAGTAAGTTTAAACAGGTCAGCAAATGCCATGGCTCTGCTCTACTAAACTTTTGTAAGAAGGTGGTCAGTGGACAGCAATGCTGGCAATTGAGAAAGAGTGAAGTAAGTACCTGATAATACTAGTAGTTACATACGCCATTCTCTATCATTCATTTGAGTGAAGTTTCAGCTTACATTAGTAGTATTTATTTATATCATTAGTGATATTATAATATTACTGTGTAAATGTTAGTAATATTTATAATGAAGATATAGAGTACGGATAGGATATACCCATTTATGTCAAGTGAGTCTTTATCAGAAACTTTACTCTTGCCCGAATAAATATAAGGCTGTTTTTGTTGTTTTTCAGAATACCGAGAATATACTTTACACGTTGACTCAGCACACCAGGTCTGAACTTAATTTCACTTTGTATTAATATAATTAAACAATTTAGAAGATACATAATAGTTGTTTTTATTAACTAGGTATGTCACAACTTGTGCCTTTGCACCCAACGTTCTTTTACTTGCTACTGGTTCAATGGACAAAACAGTGAACATCTGGCAATTTGATGTGGATACACTTTGCCAAGGTTAGTAAGGACATCATCTTTAGTCCACCTCAGCCCCACTCACTGTTAAAATTGGAAATTCGGTAAATCTTTTGACACGTTATTCACATGGCTTTTCTCATATAAAGTATACATCTCACATTGAATTTTAAAATAGAGAAGCCAGTGTCAAAGTAGCTGCCCTACGTTAAAGCTGTTGGTAAATGCTTTTGGGTCCATATTTATGTATATCACACCTTCCTTGCTTTTGTAAGCTGTTTATTTATACTTCATACTAATTTTTAAGATAAATATAGCCTGAGGACAGAATAGAAGTTACAGTTGTATTTTGTTGGTTTTATTTTTGGCCTCATCAAGCAACATTGCCATATAATTTAGGAGTTTTATTTTTATCACTGTCAAAATTAACCAAATAGTGGTGCTGATATGCAGATGATGGAGCAAATAGAATACATTTGCTGGTATGACTTTTATATAATAAAGAAAAATTGTTTTTCTGGAGTGAAAAGGAAAAAGTTCCAAAGGAGGAGTATTTAATGTAGTATTAAATAATACTTTAATTAGATGTAGGATATTTGATTTTTTGAAATTCTTAAAAGGAAATTAAAGTAGTGAAACAGATTAAGGAAATTTCATTTACTTTGTAATTCAAAGTGAGAATGCTGATAAAGGAAATACTTTTGTTTGTTATTTCACTTACCTTTTTTTATATCTTAAGCAAGGAGCACAGAAGATCAGCTGAAGCAATTTACTGAAGATTGGTCAGAGGAAGATGTCTCAACCTGGCTTTGTGCCCAAGGCTTAAAAGACCTTGTTGGTATTTTCAAGATAAATAACATTGACGGAAAAGAGCTGTTGAATCTTACGAAAGAAAGTCTGGCTGATGATTTAAAAATTGGTAAGATTAGGCAATCTTAAAAACAACTTTTAGTATTTACTCTGAGGTTGGTTTTATTTGCATTAATCATTTCCTTTTAATATTCTGGCACAACACTTACTACCTGTCATCTTGATTATAGCCATCCTAGTAGTTATGAAATAGTATTTCATCGAGCTTTTAATTTGCATTTACCTAATGACATGGAACATCTTTCAAGTGCTTATTGGCCATTTATATATCTTCTTTGAAGAAATGTCTATTCAGATCCTTTGCCCAGTTTTAAATTGGATTATTTGTCTTTTTATTGTTGAGTTGTAAGTGTTGTTTATTCTGAATACTAGATTCTTACCAAAAACAAGTTTGGATTCTTAGCATCATGCTCTACTAAACATAATAGCCAGACGCCATTACCATTATGCTGTAGTAAAATCTTAGTTAACCAGAAAGCTCAGGAAATAGGATACTCATGTTGAGATTTATTGTTAATGAAGAGTGAAATAACAAAAAATATTTGTTATATAAAGCCATTTTAAAATGTAGTAGTGTACTTTCCTTACATAGTGAATATAGTATGTGAGTCTGTTTAAATCCCTTGGAAGTTTATGGTCTTTTAAGGAGTTCACAGAAAGATGATTTTGTGAAAATACTTAGGTTGAATGGTTATATACTCAGGTCATACTGTGAAAGTCACTTTTGTATCTCTAATATTTGTTTTCTAATTTACTCATTCTTCCTGAGAGTAGGTAATAATAGAGTGCAGCTTTGTTTAAAATTTGGATGAAATTAGCATCTTAATTGATTTCTCCTTGATCTCTCACAATGAAATCTTAACAGTACCTTATCAGGCAAAAGTACTTGATAATATAAAATAATTTCAGATGCAACAAAATATGTTTGAAAACATAAGAGAAACATATGAAAACAATTAATAGAATAGAATTCAGTTTTTATAGCCAGATAAAGAAAGAATAAGACATTCATTCTTATAGGATTTAGCTAATGGCCTGAAATAGTTTTTGAAGGGTGAATCTCAGGTTTAGTGGTAGTAATAATTTTAAAGTTCAGTGAAATGGGTTTTGGAATTATCAGGCCCAAGCCAAAATTGAAATATAATTTAAATGAGTTCTGTGGTGGTCTAATAGCTGAATTTGAAAACTCATTATTATGAATGGAAACAAAATGTTGCATATTCTCTAGTAAATAAGGAATCTGCTTTATGTTTGTGGTGAAGGTTTGGAAAGTTAGCAAACTCAACAAATTAAACAGAATAAATTAGTAAATAAATAGACTAGAACATTTATTTTTTCCTCATCATCGTATTTTAAAGTTTTTGCAAAACCTTCAATATAAAGGATCAAGAAACTAACTTTGATCTTCTACAAATGCTAGTTTAAGCTACAATGAATTTCTTTTAGCCTTGAATTTTGAGAAAAGCAGACTTTTCTTCAAAACAGTCAATTGGACTAATAGAGATAAAATTTGGTCTAGAAACAAATGTGTTAAAAGGTGAACTGATAGGATATATGCTAATGAATTTTACTTTTTTTATGCATAACTATTTTACTTACATTTGCCTTTGTGGTATAACTGTTAAAACAGGGCCTATGTCAATGTGAACAAATAAGAATTTGTTTAACATTCAGCATATGAAAGAAGTTGATTAATTGTGCAGTAAAATACATTGGAGTGTTTGAGACCAAAGTAGTATATCTATTATGTTTGACACTGAAAAGATATTTTTAAGGAATTAAACAGTCTGTCAAATCTTTTTTCAGTGAACCTTTTGTAAATACACAGTAAAGGAAGTTTCTGTAGACATGAATATGTTTGAATCTGGTGCTTTAACCGAGGATAGTCATTTTCTAGGATTGTGTTAATGACAACTTAGGGTACAAAAAACATACAGTTTTTGTTAGGAAATAACTCCTTATATCTAATACTACATTTGCGTAAGGAATGTCCAGACAGAGATTATAGGCTCAAAAGATCCTTGCTGTTGAGAAGGATATGTCGTTAAGACATTTGTAAATCCATGAATTTCTGAATACTACTATAACATTTAATATCTCATTCAAAAGGCAATAAAGTATGAAAGGTGAAGAGCAAGAAGGTCACTTTCATATGTGGTATTAGGCAAGTTAGTAAGTCCACAACAAGCCACATGGCTTCCATCTGCTCATTGGCCTCAGTTGATATCTGGGCTTTGGGAACCTTGCAAATTGCTGTATATATTGGAGTTTTGAATTGCTGTAGATGATAAAATGGCAGAAACTTGGAGTGACAGATGCCAAGGAACTCTTGTATATCATGTCAGTGTTTATGCTTATATTCAGATAATAATCAATTGTAGATGCCTAATTGGGAATAAGATTTTATTCAAAGGGTTCACTCTTTCTTTTGGTCTTTTCTTTCCAAGAAGTCATAAAAGCACACAAAACATTTTTAATCATTTTCTAATTTAAAAATAATATCTAATTTCTTTTCAATTTTTACACACTAATTGTCTTCACATCCTTAGGTTTTGAAAGTTTCATGTTTCAGTTCCTAGTAATACTTGATTATGCAGATTTTCAGTTGTTGCCTAACTATGAGTACATATATTGTTAAGTAATTGAACATTTACCATTTTTTGCTTTATACACGATTAAAGTGAAATAGTCCCTTCAAATCTAGTTACTGTGCACTGACCATGACTGGAGGGGTGTAACACTTCCAGTTCAGCTGCTCTCTTAGTTGGCCCACCCCACTTTCCAGTGAGTACTCGTTGGACATTGTGGGGTCTCCTTTTCTCAGGCCTATCAGATGTCCTGTTGCTTTCTTCCACTCAGATGTCAACCACATGTCTTATGGTGGTTTGTCCTTTTTATTGTCCACTTTATTGTGGGGTTCATGAGGATACCTTGCTACCTTGTTTTGTTGGAAATATCCATGTGATTTGAGCTTATCTAATTGCTCTGTTTTTTTGTGGGGATTCAGAGAAATTAAACTATACTACTTCTACCACCATCTTCTCTAAGTCCTCTTTTAAAAATTTCTACTGTACCTATAGTTATGTGTTTCTTTCCTATAGATTTTATGCCTTCTCTTGTTTTCTCTGGGGATTCAGAGAAATTAAACTATACTACTTCTACCACCATCTTCTCTAAGTCCTCTTTTAAAAATTTCTACTGTACCTATAGTTATGTTTTTCTTTCCTATAGATTTTATGCCTTCTCTTGTTTTCTCTGGATCATTCTGTTCAGAAGTTTGACTTTTTAAAATAAAATTTATTAAAAAATAAAAAAGGAAGATCAGGTGCTGTGGCTCACACCTGTAATCCTATCACTTTGGGAGGCCAAGGTGAGAGGATTGCCTGAGACCAGGAGTTAAGACCAGCTTGGGCAACATAGAAAGACCCTTTGTCTACAATAAATAGAAAATTAGCCGGGTGTGGTGGCATGCCTTTAGTCTCCGCTACTTGGGAGACTGAGGCAGGAGGATCGCATGAGTCCAGGACTTTGAGGTTGCAGTGAGCTATGATGATGCCACTGTACTCCAGCCTGGGCAACAGAGTGAGACCCTGTCTCAAAAAAAATAATAAAAATAAACAGTTTTTAAAGCTTTCATCCCAAGAAACCAGCTTTTGTTTCTGTTCTCTGTTATGGCAACAGAGAGTGACCACACCATAGTCTGTGCTTGTTAGTTTCCAGGCTCTAGCTCAGTCCTGTTATCCAGCCTCCAGTTGATGTTCATAGTGCTGCTTTGGCGATGATACTTAGAGGACAAAGTTGGGAGAGTAAAGGGCACAAGTAGAAGGTCTCTCTTCCATTCACGTACCCAAGTCTCTGCTCTAAGCTGTCATTTCCCATCTTCCACTCTGGAACCTATTTACCTTCTATTTCCTCAGGGGTTTTCAGAGTTTAGTTTTGTCTGTTTGATGGTTATTAACTTCTAGATTCCATCAAACTCTCAATTATGTAGCATTTCTAGAGTTGGATAAAGGGAAAGGAGGAGGGGACAGGAGCTGGTGGCCCATTTTTAAACTTGTCATCAGGAACCAGATGCCTTTTCAGGGTTATAGCAAACAGCCAGATTTTGTCCATTACCTGGACTGAGGGTTTATTAGCCCTCAGCTGCTAAGGAATCCTTTCTTTCTGAGAAGCTAAGTTTAAAACACTTTTTTCCAGCCCTCCATCACAAAAGGAGATGTTTGTTTCTGGTTAAGTTCTGTGGCAATGGTTTGGTAAATGCTTCCCTGAGGGCAAGGTGATCTGACTTCATTTTTAAATGGTATTAAAATTGGACAAGGATAACACCCAGTTTAACCTTTTCTTATCTGGGGAATTTTGAATTCTATATTCTCTATTATAAATGTTAGCATTCTAAATACTAGTACATATAATATTTTTGACAGATAAAATTCCTCAGAATATTTCCTCAGAATGTTAAATGTTCTTATATCCTTATTATAAGTTGTATAATTATCCCTTTAAATGAGAAGGCTACTGTCTAATTATAAGCATGTTCTAGAAACACTCAAGACAGTTTATCAAGCCCTATCTCTACCCAGGTGGAGGATTTTCACTGGGCAAATGATCAGGAAGCATACCCCTCTCATAACATATTTGCTACCATCTCATCCTCCAATACTGCCACCTCACCAAATCTCGATCTCATCAAAATCTTCCATATGTTGCTGTTACCTACCTATTAAATTATTAATGTCTATCTCTACTCTCATTTCTCTCCTTACTTAGCTTAGAGTACATGGTCTATCATTATAACTTCTCTCAAGCCCTTCATTGTATTTGCCTGGCAAAATAAAAATACACAGCTTGGCTAACCCTTGAAAAATGCAGCATTGTGAATGGGACCATCCTGGGAAGAGCTGGACTCAATAAACTATCATGAGTGAGCGTTTCTCAGACTTGTTACATTAATACTGTCTGTGGTGATCAGACAACAATGTGCTTGATTTTAGAGGCACCCTTCCCTAAATAGGCACTTTTGTGTTGAACTAGCTTTCTCTTGAATCTGGATAGTGATTTCATAAAGAATCTGAGGGAATCTGTGAGTCCTAAATGTTTTTGCAGAATCACTTGACATGTAAAGAAATTGTTGATTTATGTTGTAGCACTTTTAAAAAATTGTCCTCAGTTTGGTTTCAGTGAATTACATAGGAAAAGAGTCACAGGAAAGCAGCCCTAAGCAGCAGGCAGCTACTAGGCTGACTTGCCACATTTACACAAATACGGGCGGTGAGCCCAAATGGATTTAAACAGTGTCTTACTCATGGCGCAGCAGGAGCTTCATGTTCTAATTGATTCCCCAGTCCCAGTAAGTCTCATGGGTGTGATTTATGTTTGTATTTCAGCTGAGGAACCCTGAGCATATGAAATCCCCAGTCTTATAAGGGGGCTGCAAGCAAATGAGCCCAGGAGGGAGACATTATCTTTATACTGGTCAAGAAACAAATCTGCCCTCTGACTGGGAGGGAGACACCATCTCTAGCTTCCAAGGATGTTTGCAAACATCCTTAAAAAGATTGTCCAAGACAAAGGGAGCCATGAGACATGTATAAACACTGGTGGAGAATTACCTCCCAACAGAAAGTTGGTTTGGCTTTTTATGGGAACTATAAGGCATTCTGAAATGTAATTCTTTTCTTCTACCCACCCTACCCCCAAATACCAAAACCTAAAGTAGAACTGTCAACTAGTTCTGAAAATGTAAACCCAGGAACACTAAACTTCCTAAAATTAATTATACTAGACCCCCTAACTAAAATTAAAAATTAAGGCCAGGTGTGGTGGATCACACTTGTAATTTTAGCACTTTGGGAGGCCGAGGCAGGAGGATTGCTTGCTGCCAGTTCAAGACCAGCCTCGGCAACATAGTGAGACCTCTGTCTCTACAAAAAAACAAAAAAATTAGCTAGGTGCAGTGATGTGTGCCTATAGTCCCAGCTACTTGGAAGGCTGAGGTGGGAGGATCACATGAGCCCAGGAGTTCAAGGTTACAGTGAGCTATGATGATGCTACTGCATTCTAGCCTGAGCAACACAGAACCTCTTAAAAAAAATTAAAAATTAAAATAAAACCAAGAATAAAAACAAATGAAACTTGTGCATGTAGTTTTAGACAAACGGGTGAGCTTTATTTGTGATTGTACTTCATGTAAGAATCAGAAAATATATCCAATTTCATTACATTAAAAAATATAACATGGCATTTTTACATTATTAACTCAAACATCTTTAAAAATGATTTTTAGGACTGGACGCAGAGACTCATGCCTGTAATCCTAGCACTCGGGGAGGCTGAGGTGGGAGGATCGCTTGAGGTCAGGAGTTTGAGACCAGCCTGAGCAAGAGTCAGACCCTGTCTCTACTCAAAATAGAAAAAAATTAGCCAGGCTTGGTAGCATGGGCCTGTAGTCCCAGCTACTGAGGAGACTGAGGCAGGAGGATCACTAGAGCTCAGGAGTTGAGGCTGCAGTGAGCTATGATGACACCAATGCCCTCTACCCAGGGTGACAAAGCAAGACTCTTGTCTCAAAAAAAAAAAAAAAAAAAGGTTTTTAGAAAATTTTTTGTTGTATGCATAAATTAACCAATAATAATAAGCCTTTTCTGATTTTGTGGAATATATTAACATCTGGCAACCTGAAATTCTTGAACTTTCAGAATCTAAGGTTGTTTAAAATAAGCTATTAGCTGCTGATACATATTAGCAATGTAATATTCTATACTACAAGGATTCATTAAGGAACTTATAAAGGAAACAGTTCCAAGTAGTAAAGGAGTATGTCGGAAGATTTTTGGCTGTAGTTGATAAAATCTCTATTTGTGAAAGACTTGCATAATAAGGATTACCAGTAGTTCTCCAGCTGTAACAATAATTTCTTTTCAGAATCTCTAGGGCTGCGTAGTAAATTGCTGAGGAAAATTGAAGAGCTCAGGACCAAGGTTAAATCTCTTTCTTCTGGAATTCCTGATGAGTTCATATGTCCAATAACTAGGGAACTTATGACAGATCCAGTCATCGCATCAGGTACGTGTGATGGTATCCTAAGTTCCTGGGCATGCTGTGTGCTAAATGAATAAAAAATGTAGACAGTTTACAGAACGTTTGCTTAAATGTGGAGAATTTTTAAAATTCCTATTTTATTTCTCATATATAGTTGGTTTTTTTCTTTTTGAAAACTCATTAGACCTGACATGAACAATTGAACATTGAATATTTCATAATAAATAAAATCGGACAGAGGAGGCTTAGAGTTGAGACAAAAGGATTAAGTTTTGCTTAAACTTATGAAATGTGAATTTAGTTATCAGGATATAAAGATGAAATACTTTTTAAAGATAGAGTGTTGAAATCTCTTGTATTTATTTTGTCTCTCATGAATTTAAACAAACTTACTGAAATAAGAATGTAAAGATTATAAAATTGCATCATTCCACATTAATTTCTAATCATTGTCAACAAAGACACATATACTTTTACATGGTCGCAGTCAGTGAATCCACATTATATTGCGTTTTTTTATTTTGGCCTAAAATAAAACTTTATACATTTCTGAATATTGGCTTAGTCTGTATTGACAGTCTATAATTTTCACTTTTAAAAGCTTTATTCCATGTGGCTTTATAGTACATTTTGTTTGACTCTTCTACTAGTTAATGTGAGTATGTGTTTGCAAATCCTTATATTGTAAATAGCATTGTGCTGATATCTTGGTATTTCTTTCTGTTATTACCATTACTCAGTGTTATTTCCATGGGATATATGCCCCAAAGCAGAATTAATCACAGAATATTTTATGAATATGAAAAACAAGTTTTGATAAATCTTAGATTTATTAGATTGTTTTCTAGAAAAAAGACACCAGTTTAGAGTAGTACCAGCAATATATTTAAGTGTACTTATTTTTACACAGTGTTGTAGTCACCGAATTTTGTACTTCCATTTATTTTTGCTAGTTTAATACTTGTTTAAAACTATTCCTTATTTTGCTAGGGAGGCAATGAATTTTTCTACATGGCAATTTACTGTTTATGAATAGGTATAAAATAATCTGTTCACCTTCTTTGATAATTAACTTATGAGGGACTTAGATACTTATATATTGTGTTAACATTATTGGGACTATTCATATTGAGTTTTATCATTTTAATATATTTGTCTCTGCTTGCTCTGAACTTTTCTAGGCATAGTATTTTTCATTTATACAACTGTAAACATTTTCTTCCAGTTTAAAAAAATACTTAGCTCTCTTTTTCTCTGATACATGATTAAACTAACAGCCTATTTGTATTTTTTTGCAAAATTTTTTAATTGTAAAATAATATATGCTCATTTTTTTGTGTACAAAATTTGAAGCAAACATAAAAGTATATAAAGTGACAATCACCTCATGTAGTCCTGAATCCCAGGTCCCAAAGGCAAGCACTGAGACTGGTTTAGCTATTATAGTTCTAGATATTTTTTGCTGTGTATGCTTATGTATCACATTTTAAATAGCAGTAGAATCAAGCTGTATTTGCAAAACCGGGCTTACAGTGTTTATACTGTTCTGTATCATACCTTTTTTTTGTACAATGTCCATGGACATTTGCCTGTTTTAGGTGTGTAGTCATCTCTAAGTGCTGTTTAATTTTTTTTAAGTTTAGTTTCTGGGGAAAGAAGTAGGCATCACTTTATCTACCTTGTTCTTTTTTAAAGGCTGTGAAGTATTCAGGGGTGTCTGTGTCCTATAACTTATTTCATTTCCTGTTGGTTTTTTGTTGTTATAAACTGTGCAGCATTGTATAAATTTATCCTTGCTGTCCTAATGTGAATATTTCTGTAGGATAAATTCCCTACAGGTGAAATTACTGAAGGGAATTACTAATACTGACAAACTGCCCTCACAATATAGCAGGGGGGTCCCTGTTTCCCCCCATCCTTACCTATACTGAGGTATTAGCAATCTTTTAATCTTTCTCAATCCAATAAGTGAAAAATAATCTCGGTTTGCATTTCTTTGTGTAATACTGGCTTACACAGTAAAAGGGTTTGAACACCTTTTAATGTTTTACCCATTTATAATTTTTTGTGATGCTTTTATTCCTAAGCATTTAGTTCATGTTCATTTCCTTTAATTTTTATTCTTTAATACGATGCACGTATGGGAGGCAGTGTGCCTCTCTAGTTGAGTGCATGCATGGAAGAGCCAGATGCCTGAATCTGTCTCACTGCTTCTTAGCTATGTGATCTCATGGGAGGCTATACAACCTCACTGTGCCTTATTTTCCTCATGTACAAAATGGGGATACTAGTACTCACCTCATGGGATTTTTGTAAGGATTCAATGAGTTAATGTATTTGTAGGTACTTAAAACTGTACCTGCATATAATAAGTACTCAATAAAAGCCAGTTGGCTATTTTTATTTCAGGCTAGGACATTTTCTATGACTGTAGCAATGGCTATACATTTTTTGACTTTAGTATGTTGTATCAGGACTCTGGTTTGCAATTGAAAGCAGCTCAAGTCAGCTTAAGCATAAATGGCAATTGATTTATTAAAAGTGAGTCTCAGGAAAAACTGGCAGCACAGAACATAGTAGGGTTCTGTCTCTTATTCAGAGGCTTCTTAATGTTCAGTTTCTGTGATGTTCAGTGCGCTTTTTTCCTACATGATAGAAAAATACGACAACAGACAGGTATCAAATTTTACAGTTTCACCCACCAGGGAGAGACAAATCTGACATCATTTCTGGTCCTGACTCCCAAAAATCCTGGAGAAAATAACTCATTGGCCTAATTTGAGCCAGGTTCCTACCCTAATAAGTAGTCTACTCCAGGAATGAAGTGGAGTTCTGTGATTTGCCCAAAGGTGGAGAATAGAATTATTTATAAATGTGGCCAACAGCATAAGGTGGATAGTGGAGGAAGGAACATTTCCCAGAAAAGGGGTATGGGTGCTGGCTAAACAGTAAATATCTACTACAAAGATTTTCCCTTATCTTTAATTTCTAAGTAATGTATGCTTCCAATTTATATTTCCTTTATCCAAAGATTAATACAACTATTTTAAAGTGTGCAAGTAGTTTGATTAATATTAAGGCTGTTTTTTGGAGGAAAGGTGTCTAGTTTTGTTGCATAGGATCAAAGAATATGAAAGCATGTTTCTTTTGAAAGGGAGTTTGAAATTTTCCTAGTATGTTTGTTCATGGTTAATTTCT
>NW_012150729.1:294165-322921 GCF_000956105.1 Propithecus coquereli | reverse complement strand
GGCCTAGCATGTAGATTAAGAGCACTGACTCTGGAGCCAGACTGCCTGGATTTAAATCCCCTGTGTCACTCCCTACCTGTGTGACCTTGGGAGGTTATTCAGGCCCTGCCTCAGTTTCACATTTGTAGAATAGCAATACCTACCTCATAAGGTGGTTGTGCAGATTATGAGTTAGCACAGTACCAGTGCTCTAAAATAGTCTAATCTTAAGTGCTTATTGGCACTTGAAAAGATGATCATCTTTAGTCATCAAGGAAATGCAAATCAAAACCACAGTGAGAACCACTTGCTAAGCTGGCTAGAATCAAAAAGTTGGAAAGTAAGTAAGTGTTGGCACGAATGTGCAGAAATTTGAAGCTTTCATGTGGCTACTGTTGAAAACAGTTTCGCAGTTCCTCAGAAAGTTAAATAGTGTTACCATGTGACCCAGCAAGTCCACAACTAAGTATATGCCCAGGAAAATTGAAAACATTTGTTCATAGAAAAGGTGGAAACAACTGAAATGTCCATCAACAAATAAAATGTGGTCTAACCGTACAACGGAGTATTAGGCCATAAAAGGGGATGAATACATACTAAAATATGGATGAACCTTAGAAATACACTAAGTAAAAAGCCAAAGGCCACACGTTATTTGACTCCATTTATATGAAATGTCTGAAACAGGCAAATCAATACAGCAGAAGGTAGAACACCAAGAACCACACTGACTTTTACAAAACTTTAAAAGGGTGAGTTTTATGGGTATGTAAAAGAACAAAAGGCAATCACAGGTACCAGTATTTGCAGAAAGCATGTAGCACCTCTAGGACTGATGGAACAAAGTTGAGATTGCCAGAACTCGGGCCTCTAAAGAGGGGGAGCTACCCAGTTAGTGCTGGTTTCTGTAAGGGGCAGAATAAGATAGGTTTGAAGAGTGCAGTAAACAAAGCAACCAAAACAATCTGTTGACTGACCAACTTGCCCTGGCCAAGCAGAGCACTGGTAGGAGCCTGCACTCTGTTTTCCAGCCTCCCTCTAGAGGGATCCTATTGCAGGATCTAATGAGGAGCCACCCGCCAAAGCAGGGATGGCGTCTGCAGTATTCTGGCCCCAACATGGCAAATCTTCAGTGTCACCTGTGGGCTTGGAGCTGAGAGACAACAGCTTAAGAGCGCTAAGCAGCACTTAGGCTCATCTCTGTAAATGCCAAAAACACATTTGAGAAAAAGGAATTGGAGATTTTCTTATATGACAAACATATACCGTGGCCCAAAAGCCAGTGGAAGCCGTGGATACACAAAGGGTGCTCACTCTCTTCACTATTTAAAATTGTTTTAGAGATACTAGCCAACAAAATTAGGGACTCCTCTCCCTTCCAAAAGCAATTAAAGGGATAAGAACTCAAACAAATAGGCAGGAACCCTTCCTACAGGACAGTGATGTATCTGGAAAGCCCAAAAAAGAATAGAAAAACGACTACAAATAATATGAATGTAGTAAAGTGCAAATTAAGAACCCAAAGAGGAATCATTAAGTTGCTGTGTGTGTGTAAACAAAAGCACTTAAAAGGTATAACCTAAGACAATTTACAATAACAAAAACCCTAAATATAATACATAAAACTTCTAAACCTACATGACAAAAACACCCCTGTAAAAGTATAATTAAACAAATGGAAGCATACCATGCTGATGGATAGAAAACTCAGGTGTCAGCAAGATGTCGGTTTTCCCCAGTTTATAAATTTAACATGATTCTGATAACACACTTTCTCCCTAGAGTTACAGACGGTGACTCAAATGGAACCTAATAAGCAGTGAAATATCCTGAAGAAAAATGGGTACGGTTGCCAGCCCTACCAGATACTAGAAGATGTTATATTAGCACATGAATAGAACAATGGAGAATAATCTTTAAAAATCTAGAAATTGATCCAGGTACATTTGAAAACTTAGTGAATAATAAAAGGCATTTAAAATCAGTAGTAAAAATAATTTTAAGTGGTATTCTGACAACAACCATGTGTAAAGGGATAAAATTGGATCCATCCCTCATACTGTACATCTAAATTAATTCCAAATGGATAAGAAATTTAAATATATGAATCTTTTCAAGTCCCAGAAGAAAATGCAGGTGAATTCCTTGATGGAATGGGGAAAACCTTCCTAACCGGCACTCAAGGGAAAATTGATGAACATTCCATGTATATGAGATCTTCATAAATTAAAGACAACCTCAAAGAATGGGCAAAAAATATGAAAAAAATGTTCCCTGACATACCATTCAATACATACCCCTGCTCACTTGGAAATTGGTAAAAATCCAAGGGTCTGACAACATTCTGTTAGGCTGTAGGGAAAAAAGGCACTGTCACAAACATTGCTAGTAGGAATGAAATATGGAAGTTGGCACTATTAATATATAGCAAGATTATGTACATTTACTCTTTGATTTGGCAATCCTGCTTCTGGAATCTCCCCAAAGTACAAGTGACACATGCACAAGGCTGTTCATTGCAGCACTGTTTGTGAAAGGCAAAGATTGGAAACAACCCAGATGTCCATCAGTGCATCCACACAGTGTAGTACAGTGGGTGGAGAAACACATTAAGGTGCAAAAGGGTACAGTATGCTAGCTTTTATGGAGAATGTATGTATACTCTGTATACATATGCATCTGCTTATGTTTTCAAAAAGGAAAAGAAAAACTGATATGGTTACTCATGGGAAGGGTGGGAACAAGGATGGGACAGGGCTAGATTAGACTCCTCTGAATTTATCTTGTTTTTGGTTTTACTTCAGACTCATTCAAATGTGCTTTTCAAACATGGTATTTTGATTAGACCACCCTAGTGGATCTAGCTTTAATGACAGAAAAAAACCACAGAGCAATCTTAAATTTCTTTCACAGTCTTATGTTAGTACTATATTGGCATTATTTTGAAACGTATATAGTAGAAAAAGCAAAATAGGTTAATGTTTAAATGTAAACGGGAACCAAGATTTTTTTCAGCTTAAGAGAAAGAGCTACAAGTATAAAAACGAAAGTAGTGGAGCAAAACTCCAGTCTTAGGATAGGCATCATGGCTCATGCCTGTAATCCTAGCACTTTGGGAGGCTGAGGCAGGAGGATCACTCAAGCCCAGGAGTTTGAGGTTACAGTGAGCTATGATAATGCCACTGCACTGTAGCCTGGGAAAGAGCAAGACCTTGTCTCCAAAAAAAGAAAAACCAACAAAACCCGTCCGATTTTCACATATGTAAAGGCAAAGAATTTTGCAAAAATATGGTTTTGTGTTTTTTTTTTTGGTTTTGTTTGTAAAAACCAGAGTCTCACTCTGTGCCCTGCCGTCGTCATAGCTCACTGCAACCTCAAACTCCTGGGCGCAAGCAATCCTCCTGCCTCAGCCTCCCAAGGACCTGGGACTACAGGCACATGCCACCATGCCCAGCTAATTTTTCTATTTTTAGTACAGGAAAGGTCTTACATTAACTCAGGCTGGTCTTGAATTTCTGAATTCAGGCAATCCTCCTGCCTTGGTCTCTCACAGTGCTAGGATTACAGGTGTGAGCCACCGTGCCTGGCCCATAAGGACATGGTATTAAGCCTTGGCCAGATTTTTTTTTTTTTTTTGGCATCACAAATCCCTTTACTGTGAAATCCTTAAAATCCTTAGTGGGGCAAATTCTATAACATCTGTGTCCCTGTTCTCCTGACTTTTCAATGTCTTGGGAAGTTTTGCTGAGTTATTCCTAAGGCTCTTTTCCCTTTTCATCTTTAGCCAAATTAATTTACACACATAGCTAATAGCTATAATGGGGCAGTTTATCTTCACTATCACTCTACCCAGCTCTGTTCCTTTCTTCTTTTCCACTGTGTCTGAATTTTTCATTGTCGTGGTCTCAATTGTAGTGTTCAAAAAGAACTTATAATGAAACTGTTATAGATAATTTATACTTCATACAGTGCTATCCAATCTTAATGCATCTCAAACGGTAGAATTTCAGGTGTTGTGGCAGAGATATTTTGGTAGTGATGGTACAATAAAGAATACCACTTAAATCACAATAAAGGCCTTGGCAATGAAGTGTTTATACTCAATTCATTTTAGTAATCCTAAATTCCCTTTTCTACATCACAAATAATTTGTGTTTTTTTTTTAGATGGCTATTCGTATGAAAGAGAAGCAATGGAAAATTGGATCAGCAAAAAGAAACGTACAAGTCCAATGACAAATCTTATTCTTCCTTCAGTGGTACTTACACCAAATAGGACTCTGAAAATGGCCATCAATCGATGGCTTGAGACACATCAAAAGTAAAATTGTTTATATTGCTTTTATTTTTCAGTGATCTCACTTGAATGATGTAAAGGTAAATACTAATTAGACACATTAAAAGCAAAACAAAAAGGTAAATTTAGTTACCTGTAAAAATTGTCAATTTTCATTCTTTAAAACACAGGAACTAAGTTACACATCTAACCTCATTTGTATTTTTATTATAAAAACCTTTTTGTACTAGTGAAAAAAAATCTTAAGCTGTATAGAAATAAAGTTTACTTTGATTTTAAATTGCAGTGCCCAGATTTATTCTTAAGTATAGGTCATACCTCTTCATAACTAAAGATTGGAATATAATGGATGCTTATATCCTAGTTAATAGCCATTCATTTGATAAGTTTTAAGAGAATTTATAGCAAAATGGTTATAGATTGTTTATGATTAAGTTGAGAAAATCCCTTTAGACATGTTTAAATAAGCAGTTTTGTTGGATTCTAAATTTGCAGGATGGTAATTTCTTTTCCATTGTCCGAACCTAGGTACAAGTTAGATGAAATAAATTATGAATAAGTCAAGTCGACTGCTGAAGTATGTAAAGTGGCAAACTAGCCTCCTTTCAGAATTTAGAATTCTTACAATTTTCACATATTATTCTAAGCTAGGGTGACTATACAAAAGCATTTTTATACAACACCCTGACAAGCGTTCACTGAGAAAAAAATTTCAAGTTCAGGAAGTTAAGGTTGTACTGATTTCTTATGTACCTGTCGAAAGTTGCTTACCAGGATGGAAGCCATTGGTGGGCAGCACGTTGGAACCAAACTGCAGGGCAGGCAGGGACTAGGACTGTGTCTTCATCCCCCTGTGTACTGTCACCCCAAACTCTCTTCACAGTTGTTCAGAATTTAAAACTCAGCAATAAATGGGGAAAAGCAGTGTAAATATATTAGTCAAACCTAGCTACCACAGAAATCTCCAAATACACTTTTCTTTATAATTGCTGCTTTGTAAAAACTTAATGTATTACTGAACTTTATTTCCTTCATGTCATAGTTAGGATTCAGTCTATGATTCTAGAGGACAAAAAGACTGGCAACATGTTCTGGGTGTTTTTCTATTGTATTCTATAGAGAAAGTATGCTAACAATTCTATCAGAAGACTTTTAATTTAAAAAAGCCCACTATTGGACCAACGGCATTTTTGTTTTGATAAATAAGACTTATTTTCTAAAGGAGGTAGGCTGGTTATTACAGAAAAATTACTAAAAAATCATTGGAAGTCATTGCTAGAAAACACAATTTAGAAAGTAGTTATTTTTTAGATGTGTTAAAGGTGCTTTGCTCTTCCATGTTTCAACAGGATAGTTTCTTGTAAAACAAAATTACTGAAAACTAACATACTGTTTACCAAATTGAAGTACCTCTGGTTTTTGTGTAAAACAAACACACAAACCAAAGACAGACAACTCCCTCTTCCACACAAGCAAACAAAAACCAAATACAAAATCATCAATAGGAAGGGACACGACCACAGCCCCTGTGCTGGACCCTCAGGCCCCCGTGGTAGTTCAGGGCCATGTGGGAGCTGTGCCACCTGCCTGCCACCCATTCTGCAGGGATTGACTAGTAGCTTCCCAGGATACTTCACCTCCTCCTGGGGCGATGGCGTCAAGTAGCTTACCATAATTTAACAAATAATGAATGATAATACTCTCACTAGCTGCTTTATGGGAAAAGTCACCTAATGACAAGAATTATGTATTAGCCGATATAACACTTTTTTCCCTCCTGCCCTGTTTTATTTTTGGTTTTAACCTTTCATTAAATATGTAGCTTTAAAGGACTGAAAATACTTAGACTTGCTAGCAAGAACAGTGACCAGACAATAACCTGAAGTAATAGTACACTTAAGATTCCAAGTAAGAATTTTATCACGACAGTTTTAATGTTCACTCTCATACTGCTTTGAAACTGAAATATGTAGGCATAAAAACACACTTTGAACTGAAATCAAAAGTGCTGAAGAACAAACTGTCATAACAGTGTTCAGTGTATTGCCAAAGTGCTTAGAATTACTGTTAAAGATATCTTGTTGCTAGTACAGACAAAGCAAGATTTCTTGAAATAGGTAAGAAATTATAGATTGCTTTTCTTCATGCTTTCTTCCTTTTTCAGGCACAAAGACTAAATTGACCCTTGAATAGGATGGAATTTCTAGAAGCTGCCACCCTTATTCTCAAATTATTATAAAATGAAATTAAATATGCATTTAGGTAGTATTAAAATACGCTTTTACTATTTTCTTTAGGGTAACAAGGATTAAGCAAGGCAGAGAGTTGCCAACAGGATATTCTTTACTTACCCATTGACACATTTAATGCAAAGCAAATTCTTATTAAGTCTTTATTCCATATGGAAAGGTACAGTAGTTGTGCAGAAACAAAACTACATAACAAAAGAGTAAGACTTTCACAAATATTAAAGGAAACAATAAATAAGCCATAGTAGTTATAGCAGAACTCGGGGAAAGCCTATAAAAAAGATAAAGCTGTTTGTACAAAGTACACTGTACATACACACTCAGGAACAAATGCTGAATGACACCAGAAGGTTCCTATTCGTACAAAACCGTAATGATGTTCACAGGAACTTCATTACGACTATTCATTTTTAAAACATTCTGCAAATATAGAACTTCCTTCTCCCCAATTCTAGAAAATAAATTTCACATCCCAACATATAAAACGAATACACTCCCACTCCTCTCAAATTAGCATTTTAACATCCTCCAATAACACCATTTTCATATAAAAATACCTTTAGACCAAGGTTCATTCCTGTACCTTATCTTTACAAATGAATAATACATCAGTTTGGACTTAAGAAGCACCTCAAAGGTGTTCATATAAACGAGATAAAGTGCCGTTATTGGTATACTGTTAACATGCCATAATAATATATCATTCAGTGCAATAACCAGCATGGACGAAGCTCACAAAGAACATGCAAATATATGACTGGGGTTTTGTTTTTAGATTAACTAATTTGAACTAGTTATATTTACAGTTCTGAATAAAACTAGGCTATTTAATATATACAACATGTGACTATTAATATAAAGTACTGATTGTACAACAAAACAAAAGCAACAACCAACCAACCATACCTTAAGTATCCAAATTAACCGCTGTCCTTAAAGGACCTTGGAAGGGTTGTTCCAGCACTATCATTGCTAAAAAGCAGTATGGGACCCAGCTGAGAGCTAATTTGTAAGTGCCACTAAGAATGCTGCTGGTCTTAGTATTTTAGCTCAGATCCACTTGACCACCCACCAGTCATGACTCTAAATGGCTTATACTGTTTCCAAATATCAGAAACACCTTCAAGGATGAATATAGTTCCTTCCAAAAAAGGTGCTACAAAAACATTTTGATTAAGAACCATAACAGAAACAAGTGTTTAATCTTATTAAAGGAACTGCTATGAAGGGAACAATATTTGGGTGTCCTCTTATTTTGCTTAAAAAAAACAGCTATATTATGTTTGTAGTCACGCTTATGTTCAGCTAGAAATCACTTAGATCTTAATTTTTTATATAAATTGGGATTTGTCTCAGTGGAACTGTAACTGGAAAAGTCCATCTTTTCCAGAATACATCACTTAGATATTATGTGAATAATTAATAAACCTATCACTCTTTACCAATAGACTTTTTTATTCTCTAATACTGTGAATTTACCATATAGCAAAGGCTAGGAGAAAAGTGATAAACACCAAATAATTTCATAGGAGAAAAGCATGACTTAATGTCTTCCTGGCTGTCTTAAATGTTTATCTTGATAGGTACAGTTAATTATAGTTTTTAATTGTTTAGCATTTTTATTTATGGTGACTTCTAGCTATTTAAGGAAGTTTATCCCACATTTTAAATATATCAATGGCATCAGATCTGCCCCAGAGGAAAAAAGAAACTGGCTAAAAAATAATTTTTTGGATGAAAAAAACATTTAATTATTACCACCGGGAGCTAATACACTTTTCCACATTCTCTGAATGGGTCTCTCTTAAGGCTCACACGTTTGACTCTATGAACGATCTCTTTGGTTTCGCTGAAGGGAGGTGGCTCCTGTGGGCTTCATTACTGATATGAGGCTGCTGTTTGGAGATACTTTCCTGACACAGATGAGAGACAGTCTTAGTTATCCTGTTCTCTTGACAGTGGACTGGAATTTGGCACTTGTTTTCATCTAGCTCCTTCACCTGTGCCCCATTGTGGACACTTCCACTCAGGGTAGAAACAGGACAGGGTTTTGCCTGGCTATTATATCCTCCTCCTTGTTTGAGAGAGGGCTTCTCAGAGTTCGGGGACTGCAGGCCAGCTGCAGATGTGTTTGTCAGGAGCCCCTCTGCCACCTGGCAGTGCCAGGTGCGGTTCGGAGGATTGCTCTGCTGTTGGAACCTCGCGGTCTTGTCCATGATGCCCATGAATGGAGTATTGCGAGGTCTGTGCTCTGCTGTACCGCTCTGAACCTGGCTTACAACCTTGTCTTTAATTCGAACATCCGGTCCTTGGACCTTGAAGCCATCTGAAAAACTGCTGCTTGAAGTCAAACTACTGGTTGAACTTGACATCTTTATGCTGCTGGATGGAGAACTAGAGGAGCCTGAGCTGGTGAGGGAAGCTGGGTGTCGCACGTCACTGCAGCTTGCTGGCCCACCTTGGTTTGGAGGGGCTACGTCCACGGCCATGGAGGCGTAAGACAGAAGCCTCTCTGCAGTTTTTACCTTGCTCGGTAAAGGGTATGCAGTGCCACTCTCACTGCGCTGCACGTGGACACTCTGGCTGGGGCCCAGCCGATCCCCAAAGTGGCCAGGAGCAGCTCCTAGAGTGAAAGCGCCCGTTCCCTCTAAATGCTGGTTTCTGCTCCCAGCAGGAGCTGCAGCGATTCTAGTTGGCATGGGACTCGGGGGAGGATTCTGAGAAGAGATTTGCATCTTTGTGCTGCTGCTTCTCACGCCAGACTGTCCAGAACCCAGATGGTGACTGGTTTTCACTATCTGTGCCTGTTTGGTGGGCTGCATGACCAGCCCTGGCTGGGCTACGGGTTCCCTCAGGGGCTTGCTGATTCCCGCCCTACTCTGGGGGGACACTGGCCGTCCTTTGGACTGCAGTCCTTCTTGAAGGTTTCGGATATATGGGGAGGGGACAGATGAGGACGGCTGGGGCCTGGGAGTCGGGGAAACAGATTCTTCCTGTGGAGAAGTTTCTTCCTCTTCAGCCTCCTCAAGATCAAAGTGGTCGTTTAACCCGCAGGTCGGGGCATCCTCTTCATTATCTGAGTCGTTGGGTGGAGCTGGGGGTGGGCCCTGCTGTTTCTGCTGTTGACTCCTCTGGAGCTGTTTACATTCCTCTTCTACACGGGCCAGAAGCCTCTTGATTTCCTGGTTGGTAGGACAGAGTTTCACAGCCTCCTGCAAGTCAGCCAGAGCTGCCACGAATTGCCTTTAAAGGAAAACGTAAGTTATAATTATAAGCCATGCCTGAATGTAACTGTCCATAAAATAGCTGTGCTCAAAGTGAAGGCACCTGAGTAAGTTGGGAACACTTCCTGTGGTAGCCAGGACCCGTTTAGCTAGTGCACAGTTACTCCGCTAAGCGGCAGTGCTGAATTCTAACCCAGACCGGCATGACGCCAGACCACTGGACTGGGAATGAGGGTGGACATAAATCATCAGGCGCCAGAATCCTTTTAATGTTATCTTCACCATCCCCCTGTCCCCACTCACCTCTAACTCAGAAATCTTATTCGATCTTTCTCCTTCCCTCCATGCCCTAATGCCCCTAGTTGGCAGTTCACTGAAATATGGACTAAACCAGGAATTTTAGGTTGCAGGCATCTCAACTGGGGGTGCAGGTGGGGAGGAACATTTACTGAGATGTCGGGAGAAAATACAAGTTTACCCATCACTACAAACATTCACTACCATGCCTTCTGGAAGCTAGTCATTTAGTATTTAAAGGGATGGGAGGCATCTGAGCAACCCTTCTGAAGCAAAACCTCCCCAAATTCAACTGGTGCGTTTGATCCTATGGAAAAAAAAGGCCCCCTCGTCACGTGGATAACCTCAGACAGTACCTGCTATTTCTCTTTGCTCTTGCCCTGGCATAAAAGGCTTCATAGGACTTGGGTTTCAATTCAAGAGCCTTGGAAGCAAATTCTTCTGCCATGCCGAAGTCCTGGGGTCAATATTTAAATACGTGAGTCAAAAGCAGCACTGAAACATGATCACAGGCATTTTGCTCTAAAGAGTAGCAGAGCATGGGGCGTAACTAGAGAGCAACGAAGAGCAAGGTACGTTTTTCTGTTTATTTTGTTTTAAAGTTAGTGTAGAAGAGCGGTTTGCACTTGCTTCCCACCACTGAAGCAAAGGAAATGGAACCTGAGCACATTCTGAGAGGTGTGCAGGGACAGTGACCAATGACGGTCATCCAAGAGGAGCAGCTTCCCGGCTGGCAGGTTCACACGCAGGCACGAGCAGTGAGACAGGAGGGGCTGTGGCCTGGTCTGCAGAAAGGCAGGCCCTCACCACGGGGGGAAAAGCTCTACTGCTGGAGGACTGGATTGGAGTAAGGGGGCGTGGCTTACGTTTGTTTTTCGTCGGCATCGAGACAAATTGAGATAGAGCGAAACTCTCAACTCATTGAACGGTCTCATGTCCTCTCCGAATCCTTCTCGAGGAAACTTCCGTAAGGCATACTGGTACCTCTGGGCTGCCTCTTTCATCTTCCCTTTCTAGGATTCGAAATCACAAAAATTTATCCTTTTTTCAGAAGCTCTAAAACGAATAAGCTCCCACACCCTGAAGACCCTGGGGGAGTTTATTCCCCCATGCAAAACCATTACAGCGTACTGAAAGTATCTTAATGAGTAAGTGTCAAGGTAGGAACCAGGACACTGACCGGCCTGAACGCGCTCGGGCTTCACCGCCCTGAAGTGCATCTGCGACATGGGGTTACGCACAGTAAGAAAGAGGACAGGTTTACAATAAGGTGTTTGTAAACTGCCAAACTGATAACTATCAATCTTAATGCATTGGATTATCTTCTGTTATATATTTTTGAAAATTATTTCAAGAATGATCTCTCATGTAAAGATATTTTAATGCCAAGTGTAATAGAAATCAGATGAAAAAACGATGCAGTTCCTAGGACAAGTAGAGTCTTGTGGATAAACCTAGAGCCTGCTGCAGAATAACAATTTTTAAGAGGAACTAAAGCACGGGCTTTAAAAATCAGAACAGCTCCACACACCATTTTCAATGCTAACGAAATCCATTTGCTCAGCCAGTCCTGCTGCACAGCAGGTATGAAGCCTGTTGAAAAAGGCTGGGTATTTCTGACATAATTGCCTACCACACTCTGTATTAAAAGCACTCAAAGCCACAACAATACACACTCTCAACTCAATTTCAAACTGATTCCAAGCCAGGAACCCTGCTGGGTCATGCACTATTACCTATTTACTTGTTACTATTAAAAAAATGAAAAGGAAAAAAACCTACAACATAGCAAGTACAGCTGCCTAATAGTAAAAAGGATTAAAACAGTCATAATCTAGTTTTTTCCCCATAATCTTTTAATTCTGTCTAATCATATATCTGAAAAGAACAGTGATCTATGTAAATGGTCCACATCTACCTAAACCAGGGGTTGGCAGACTACAGCTTGCAGGCCAGATCTGGCGGCCACCTGTGTTTACAAATAAAGTTTTATCGGGATGTAGGCAGGCTCATCCGCATGTATTCTCTGTGGCTGCTTTTGAGCCACCACAGCAGAGCTGCACAGCTGTGACGGAGGCTGCACAGTCTGCAAAGCTTAACATACCTACTGTCTGGCCCTTCACAGAAAAAGTCTGCTGACTTCTGATCTAAACTGGTGCCTTATTTTGAAAAGTTTAGTCAAGTTCGTTAATCTATAAACCATATTTCCATTTCCAATGGAAAAAAATCCAGTCTCCTGAATATTATGTATTACTTGGCTATATTAAGTAAAAATATCTCTAAAACAGTTTTAAATCCCAGAAGTTTATAGATGTTAAAAATTAGATAGTAAAGGTTTGGGAGACTGAAAGATTCTTTTCTTCTGAAGTGTTTCGTGGGTGTCCACTGCATGGTGCTCTGCACGCTGAGGGAATGTGGAAGGCTAAGGAACCCCCATATGACGTGTCAATTGACCTAGAGGTGACTCTCCTCGGATTCAGGCAGTAAGTCATAGCTACAGCCTTGAGGCTTGGTTCAGAAACAATGGTTCTCAGACACAAAGAGAAGCGCTTTCTACCTTTAAGATTTCGCTGTCACGATACCACGCTGTGGCATGAGGCCAGTCAGCATGTCTGGGAACTTCTCCTACAACTAAGTTACGTGTACTCGGTGCAGCAGCGCGGCCACGGCCATCACACACCAAGCTAAGAGGTTGCTGGGAGTCGGGCACAACAGCGCAGAAAAGGGCGATACCACTTACTTTGTACATCACGTTTCCTTCCTCCATTAATTTCTGTAAAAGTATAATCAAAATATCAGGTTTGGAAGTGGCCATCGCCCAGGCAGCATTTCCTGGAAAATAAACACGCATTCAGAGGCACTTCCGAGGTCCCGAGGGAAGGAGCTCAATTCTTCTGTGGCCCCAACACAGCTGCACGTCACAAACCACAGGAGGCCATGGCAAGGACCTCTGCTGTGTGTCTCAGGCTTCCAGACAACTTTGTCCAAGGAAGCAAGACACTGGCAAACTGGTTTAGCTTCTCATCTGCTTTACCCTGAACCGGGCGCTCAGGAAGGGAACGGTGCCTGGCACAAATCTGTCCTTGTTACTCTACTGAAAAAAAGTGACGAGAAACTAAGGCATCACAGCAGCCACGACCCATGCCTCCCTTCCGAGGGGGAACTGGGGGAAAACTGACGAAACCAGGCCTCTGCGTACTCTCCTTAGTTCCCTGCAGCCCCCACCGCGACCACGTATGTTCCCGGCGCCGAGTCCCCTGCGCAGTCTCCATCACGGTCCACTCTGGCTGCCTCGGCCCGGGCCCCCCGCCCCCGCCCCCGGCCAGCGTCTCTCTCGTCTCTCTCGCAGCCTCCGCCAGGGCCACAACTCTCCCCACCTCCCTCTGAGCTCCTGGGATGCGGCAGGGAGGAGCGGTGCAGAGCAGACCCAGGACGCAGACTGCTAGGTTCCCACGGTGACTGGGCCACTCACTGTGACCTTGGGGAAGCTAGTTAGCTCCTCTGTGCCTTGGTTTTCTCATCTGTAAAGTGATGGTATTATCGCTACCTCCTTACAGGGCGGAGGGGAGGAGTCAGGCAAAGGTGAATGTAGGAGAGTTCCTGCGACTGTTGCTAGTATCTTCACCGCTGCCCCGCCCAGAACTGCCCCTGGCCAAAGGTCCTGCATCTGGAACCGCAACAGTGACACTCTGTCACTCGTTCCTTCAGGCACCAAATGGGGTGTCATGTTGCCACCAGCCACACAGAAGGGGCTCTCCCTACTCAGCCCCCCGCTATCCTCCAGGGACCTCCGTTTTGTCTCTGTGAAATCACACAACCTCGCCTTCACAGAAGCTGTGCTGGGGTGGCCGTTCTCCCGCCCGGCTGACTGATGACTCTGGAACAGTGGTCCTTGGCCTGGGCTGCACATCAGTCACCGGCAAGCCCGCAGCTCGGCAGCGCTTGCCCTGCGATTAGCCCAATCTCACGCTCCCTGGTGTGGCTCCTGGCTGTCCCTAACACAGTGCTAGACCCCCTTCAACATCAGCCTCTGCTTTCTTCCTGCACTGTGATTCAATGAGAAAGGGAGGTGGCCAAACATCTGACAGCTTATTTCTTACCTGGGAGCAGGGCAGCCTTTGCGCTCCCTAAGGTTCTCTAAAATCTAACCTCCTCCTCTCCGCTGACCTGAGGCGGGGTCACTAACCTAATTTGGCTCCTTTTCTGAGTAGCGTAACCACGACAGATGTGTTTCGACAACCAATGGCTCTGTCCAGGGGACGCATCCCGCTGTGGTCCACGTGCTCAATCACGGCTCCCTTCTCCACCAGAAACAGCACCTGCGGGGGGAGCAGAGGCCTGAGAAGCAGCTGGTGGCAGGACCACGGCCACCTGCCCCTCTCTGTAGGCTGGCTGAGGGGCTGGCCCTCTTAGCCTCATTCCCATTTCAGGTGCCTTTAGCCATCCCTAGAATGGAAAAGAAGGTGACACACAACAGAGGTGAAGAGCTACAATGCACAGCCAGACTTTCTCTGCTAAAGTGATTCCGCTGTCAGCGCTGAGAGCGGGGGATGCTGGGGGTGGGGGCATGCCGGGCAACATCGCTAATCACTAGGGAAGTGCACATCAGAGCTACCATATACCAACTCACACCTACTAGGATGGCCACTATTAAAAAAGTCTGAGAAGTGTTGGTGAGGATGTGGGTAAGTTGGAACCCTTGTACGCTATTGGTGGGAATGTAAAATGGGGCAGTTGCTGTGGAAAACAGTATGGTGGTTCCTCAAAAATTTAAAAATAGAACTACCATATGATCCAGCAATTCCACTTCTGGGTACGTACCCAGAAGAATTGAAAGTGAGGTCTCAGAGATGTCTGCACACCCGTGTTCGCAGCAGCACTATCCACAATAGCTAAAGCATGGAAGCAACCCAAGTGTCCACGGATGGATGAATGGCTAAACAAAATGTGGCATATCCATACAATGGAATATTATTCAGCCTTAAAAAAGAAGGAAATTTTGACATATGCTACAACATGGATAGATCTTGAGGACATTAAGTGAAATAAGCCAGTCACAAAAAGACAAATACTGTGTGATTCCACTTGAATGAGGTACCTAGCATAGCCAAAATCAGAGTTAGAAAGTAGAATGGTGTTGCTAGGGGAGGGAGGAGGTGGGAACAAGTTATTGTCTAATGAATACAGAGTTTCGGTTTTGCAAGATGAAAAGGTGTGGACACTGGTCGTACAGCAACGTGAATGTACTTGTCACTACTGAACTCTATATGCTTAGAAATGGTTAAGAGGAAACTTTATGCTATGTGTTTTTACCACAAAATTTCTTTTAAACAACACTAGAATACTAAGCTCCTTCACTCTTCCCTTATATTGATAAACTACAGAATTTGGGAAGGTAGCTGAAAAGTAAAGTGCAGATATGTGTGATTTAGTTAAACATCTGGTTTTGAAGATCGGCGTGCAGTACAGTTCACGAGGCACAGGAAACGGATCCTCTGAACGGCGCTGCCTTTCAAAGCACCAGGACTCAGACGCGCAGGGCCGCGGCTTCTGCTGCCTGGTCCGCACTTGTCTCTCCGGCTAATCCTCACACGAGGCACAACGAACGATTAAAATGTCACCTCTCAAGTAGCTGAATATTCCTCTGGCACCTGCTTGTGTCTGGGACGTGGAACCTGACAAGGGCAGTTTCCGAGATATTTCGTAGTTCTTGGTTTGTGAAGGTTGTATCCCCTCACACCTCGAGTAGAATTAGGCATTTGGCAAGGAGATCAAGATAGTGCCCAAAGCTTTTTATGTTATTTTAGGCAATGCCACATCGCTTTCAGAACAAACCAACCAGTATACATATATAATGGAATACTATTCAGCCTTTAAAAAGCAGGAAATTCTTTCATTTGTGGCCACCTGGATGAAGCTGGGGGACACTGTGCTAAGCGAAAGAAGCCAGGCACAGATAGACAGAGACTGTCATCTCACTTATATGGGATCTTAGAAGCAAAGAGGAGAACGGTGATTACTAGAGGCCGGAGGGGCAGGGGAAGGGTGGTCATAGGGTACAAAGTTTGAGTTAGGAGGAGCAAGCGCTGGTGTTTACTGCACAGCGTCACAACTATAGTTAACGATAATGTTTTGTTTACTCCAGAATAACTCAAAGAGGATTTTAAATGTTCTCACAAAGAAGTGATAAATATTTGAGTGACGGATATGTTGATTATCCTGTTTTGATCATTCCACAGTGTATACACATACTGAAATATCACACTGTACCCCATAAATATATACAATTATTTGTCAATTAAAAATAAAGCCGTGTGTGGTTCAAGCTACTGGGGAGGCTGTGGTGGGAGAGTCGCTTGAGCTCTACAGTTGGAAGCTGCAGGGGGCTACGACTGCACCACTGCACCCCAGCCTGGACAACCAGCAAGACCCCAGCTCTAAAAAAACAAATAAATAATAAAACAAAAAAATAAAAACCAATCAACCAGCTAATCATTGCTTAGCAATTTCTCACATATAAAAGTGGTTTCTAAATGATCTATGCAGGAATTTTATTTATATGGATTACTATGAGAAAACCACACGTGCATGTGTGTATACATATTCACATATGTGTCCGTTGTATATGCAGTTTGTAAGCAGATATTTTTAAGCTTTTAAGTCTAGCAACACCTTTACTACAGTCCCGGAGTAGAGTGCATGTCACTGAATTAGAGAAAAATGAAAGATCCCCCGCCACATACACCACATTCAGGCACAGCCTCACGAAGACCCTGGAACCGGTCAGTTCCTGAGGCTTCTGTCCCGTGCAGGTGGAGGGGAGTGAACACTCACAGTCTCGGCATCACCATAAAAGGCAGCCAGGTCCAAGGGCGTGCGGCCATTCTTGTCTGTCTGGTCTATCGCAGCTCCTTCCTCAACCAGGTACTGGACCACCGCCCTGTGACCTTTCAGACACGCCCAGCTCAACGCTGACAGGCCCTCTTTGTCCAGAGAAGAAAGGGCGGCACCTGAAAGAAAAACCCATTCACAGAGCATGAACCTTGCAAGATGACAAAGCCCGGAGGCAAACTCTCCGGGTGGCACTTCGACCAGGCACCAGCACGCTGAGGCCGAGTCCTGGCGTGTGGGCTGCGCCACCTGTTCTCTCTGCTGGTGTGGCTGGTAGAACGTTTGAGATCTCAATCAGAAAGTACTGCGCGGGTGTGCCAAAGCCCTCTCTTGGTCCACCTGACAGAAACCTATGCAGGCGCCATGCCGCTACCTTTTGAAAGGAGGAATTCCACCGTGCTCAAGTGCCCTTCACAAGCAGCCACCATGAGGGGCGTCCGGCCCTGCTTGTCACTTAGGTTCACGTCACAGCCGCGTTCCAACAGCAACCTAACAATCTGAAAGAGACACTGGGAATTACAATCTCCCTGCTGCATTTCAACCACATTCTCTAAACCCAGACAGGTTTCTTGACCTTCAACAGTAGTCAAACGACTCTTTTAAAAATCCCTCTAAGTTCTGTGATCCATGGTGCCTGTAAAATCTTTCCACTGTATTCCTTTAAACAGAATCTTTTCCCAAACATATGGCCCTTTTAACATGCCTGATTCATTACTAATACCTACAAAACACACCCCAGCTGGAAACTGTTGTTTAGAGGAGGCGGGAGGCCAACTGCAACGGAGTCGGGACCAGACGGCCACATGGGAGATGTGCGGTAACTAAGCCCAACTCAACCGAGCAATGGCTGTGCGGGTCCCAAGCTGACACTGAGGCTAACTAAGCCCCTGCAGCAGGGCAGGGCAGAGAGAGGGCGCAGAAGGCGGTTCTCACCCACCACACCCCCAAGCAGTACACTTCCCTAGACTCGGGGTTGGTGGGTAGCTTGCCCCTTGCAGAGGGCAACTTCTAGCGAAGGCTCCCAAAGGAGATTTGCAGCCTCCGGGATGCATCTTTAAACTGAGCGTGGTGGTAAGGTTGGGAGAAAACACAAAAACCAGACAGGGGTCTCATACGACCACCAGCCCAGTGGGAACTGCTCTACCTACCGGTGAGCCCAGAGTCCCTCCCGGGCGCGTTATTGCATCACCTCCCCATTCCCACTGCCTTCGTGCTCTTTATGCACTAACAATTGCTTTCCAAACTTCCCTGCAACATGAGAAATGCTGAGACCGGGAGGGAGGAGGAGCCAGGGCCTCAGGTCAAAGCGGTGAGGTGGCAGGGAACAGAAGGTGCAAACCGACCTCTCAGAACAGGCAGGAGAAAAGTTGAAATCCTGGGGGTAGTGCACACAGCTCCACCAATGCAGCAAGCAGGAATCGCAGGGACACGATTCCATGATATAAGCCCTGATCTAGAAAATTCTTCCTACAATGGCCAGAAGACCCTTTGTGTTTGTAGCTGTGTGTAACCTGGTGCTAGGTGTGGGGCAGGGATGTGGTCACTGTTTACACACTAAAGGAACAGGGATCCCCTGCTCCCTTGAATTAAAGATGACAGCGTGTCATTCACAGCAGAAAACCAGCCAGAGTCACAGTGCTGACCCAGAGGGACGACGTCTCCTTTTCCAAGTATGTGGGACAACTGGGTCACCAAACAGCAACAAGCATGTGTACGCCAGAGCAAAGCTCCTACTGCCATGATGGGCCACCCGCTCCACATCTCCCTGTGTGTGTCTCTGACCTGGCTCCGGCCTTGCTCCCCAGCCTCGTGGCCGACTATGTCAACGTGGCAAATGTCTATCAAGTAGTCCTGACAGCACAAGGAGAAGCCAAGAATGGGGAAAGAGACGGACCGGGGGAGCCACACGTGGTTTCGGGAGAAGGGCAATGGTGAACTCAATCCCCACTCACTGCTTCTGAAGCATTCAGGGCCCACTGGGTACCTGCCAATGTCCCTGGCGTGCTGCACAGAACAAGGGTGGAACCCCTCTCCTGTTCGTCCGGGACACAGCAGCTCCACGCCCCAGCAGCAGCTCACAGACCTCCAGCTTCCCTCTTCCCGCAGCAGCAGTCAGGGCTAAAGGAAAGTCACAGGGAGGGGGAATTGTTAGCATGTGGTGCTTTAAAGATGAACACGACCTCTTTGACACTTCTCCCACTGGGAGGTAGGGGTCTACGCATCCTCCCTCTTTGAGCTAGGTGGGCTGTGACGGCTTTGACCAATAGAACACAGCAGAACGATTCTGTGCCAGTGTCTGGACCTTCTGGGCCCAGGTCCTAAGAGACGGGCTACTTGCATTTTCTTGGAACGCAGATGCCATATTGTGAGGAAGCCCAAGCAGCCCTGTGGTGATGCCCACAGGGAGAACCAAGGTGTGGTTGACAGTCCCAGGTGAGCTTCCAGCAGGCAGCCAGCACTGGGCAGCCAACCACGTGCATGAGCCATCCTGGAAGTGGATCCCCAGCCTGAGTCAAGCTACACCAGCTGCAGCCATGTGGGAAGAGGTGAGCCATCCCCACCATGCCTGGCCCAAACTGTAGATTCAGAAGTGACGATGTTTTCTTTTCATTTTTCACAGCAGGAGATAACCAGAATGTACTGTGACACACACAGAGATTAGTGCTATTGTCCAGTCTGGCTTCTTACCCTAAGTCATAACATTTCACTCATTACCGATGCAGTAATTACCGATGCAGTCAAGAGCGTATAGCATCATTCCTGCCTTCCTGGAGCTCGCAATCTCTTTTACACGTCAGGGTTCAGAGTAAGGAACTCCAGGATGAAAATGAAGAGCACCCAACTGCAGGGGCCTTGAGTGCGTGGGTAAACAAGCCAGTGTGACCCCAGAAGCAGCCGAGCTGCCCATCGCGGGGGTGCTGTGGGGAGTTAGCTCAGGATAAAACAAAGATGGCACGAAGGGAAAGAGGTACTCGTGACACCCTCAAGTCAGTGGCTGGCCTCCCTGCTCCCCGATTCTTAACTGGGTGAGGGGGCAGTAAAAAGCTGGGTGCAGAAGCGCTTCTGCTGCATCCTGTGAATCACCGTCTAGAGAAAGGACAGTAGTAGTGGCAGAGACAATCCCCGACAAGCTCCTCTGTGGGACAAGGGGGCAGGAAGGGGCTGAGCGGAGCGGGATGGAGATTCCCAGGGGGGCGACACGAGGAGGAATGCGGTGGTCGAGTGTGATGCTGTGGCTCTACCCCTGGTGCCTGCCTGGGACAACCGTTTTTAAATACAGCCTCGAACCTACACATTTCCAGCTTCCAGAATACAGAAGCGTTCCTGCATGTTAGTAAACAGGCCTCTCAGGCTGAAAACGGGAAACACAGGAATAGGCCCTTCGAAAGGCAAAGTCCAAATGCCAACGAACTTAGGAAAAGCGCCACACCTCGTCAGTAATCCGGGTAACTGAGACGGATGTGGGACGGCGGGAATGCCCGTGCACTGCTGGGAGAGGGAAGTGGGGCGGCTGCCACAGAAAACAGGCTGACACTAGTGAGTGGCAGACACATGTGTTCTGAGACCTGGCCACCCCACTTGCAGACCGGCGCCCTGCAGGCGCTCTTGGGGTGCACCAGAAACTCGGGCAGCACTGGTCACAGCAGCCCAGTGGCCACGAGCAGTAGAATGTGTCAGGAAATTGCGGTGCAGTCACATGACAGAATGCTACACGTCCACGAAAATAAACACCGTGAGGCCAATTGCAACAGACTGGGTCAGTCTCAAATTTAACCGTTGATTCAAAGAAACAAAACACAAAAGAATGTACACAAGTGACCTGGTTCATACATAGTTCGAAAACTGCTAAGAGGGTCATTTGTGGGCCTCCTATTAGAAAGGGTGGACCTGGCTCAGTGTCCCGGGCACCTCAGTGCAGCCCAGGACTCCACGGGCTCGGGAATGCTGCCTTACACACGCACGCCTAGGTCTGCCTGTCCCCTTGGAGCCCTCTCAGGACAGCTGGCAGATGCCCCCTCGGGCACCCACAGTAAAGCCCGGGGAAGCTGCGAGTCAGTGCCCGATCTGTGACCTCCTCTGCACACACTGACCCCGGCTGCTAACCAGCATGGCCACGGCCTAACCCCTCCAGAGCACCACACCTGAGAGGATGCAAGCCTGACACGTGGGCCTGATCTGAGACAAATGGCAGCTCCTCCAAGGACAAAGTCTCTGTGGACTGTCCTCAGGGTCACAGTGTGGCCTGGCTGCTGACTTCACCTCTTCACGTCATGGGGGTATCCACATCTGCTGGATGGGTGACCTGAGCTCTGCTTCCAAGGCGGGTGAGGGGAGGATCCTCCACCAGAGAGGGAGGAGGGGGGACTCACGGGAGGGAGCCAGGGCAGCAGGCTGCCCTATCCTTGGGGACCTAAGGATGTAAAGGTCAGACCTAGGACACGGCGGGGAAAGCACCCACTCCTCTCCATCCTTCCAGGAGGGTAAGTCAGCTCTCACTTCCCGTTGGGTCCTCAGTCGGTGTGGACCTCAGCAGTGAGGGGACTGGCCCCTCTTCGGTGGCCTCATCACAGACCAGCCCCTGGTACGGGTCTACGCAGCAGCCCAGGGAGGTCAGGAGAGGTCCGTCAGCCCGGCCAACTCTGAACGTCCCACTCGCTATTACTCACCACCTGGGCAGCCTGTTTCTTTTTAGGAAGGAGGTCACCATATTTCTCCAGAAGGATATGTCTATAAAGGGCTCTGTAGTGATCTATGGTCACAGCAGACAGCACTGAAGGCACAGGTGGGGGACGAGAGGAGACACAGATCAGGAATTGACTGCTGGCTTCCCAGGCAGTACTGCGGGCAGCACGAGCCGGCATCTGCCAGCTGCCAAGATGCTCTGACAAAGCAGCAGCATTTTTCTATCAGGCACAGACAATTCTGATGGCAGGTTCTCTTCAGTTCTCTGTGGCAGGACAGACTCTGCATGCAGTGGGACATGGTCCCTTGTAGCTCCAAGGAGGTAACTGGTAAACCCAGCCATGGCCCTCACGAGAGGGCAGCTGACACCAAGGCGTGTGTTGAGTGAGTCATCCTGGCAGAGAGCCCACGCACAGGCTCTCAGAATGTGAGGGACTACTCAGCCCTGGGACCCAGGGGTTCAGGACAACATGGGACAAGTGACCTGAAAACACAGTTCTAGTCTCAGTTGCTATGTATGACCCTGGCAAATCCGCGAGGTCTCTGGGCTTCAGTTTCCTCATTTGTAAGCTAAGAAGTCAAGCCAGATCAGATTTACAAAGATTGCAAACGTTCAGCAAATGTTACTCTAATTTCACTCTTTCAATGCACCTTAACTATTTAACAATTTGTAATAAACACAATACTCCCCCCAGCATATTTGCTGTTGCTAAATTCTAATACTCAGAGGCCCAGTGCATTAACATGGGTGACCAGAGAAATCTGTCATTGGGCAGTCTTCGTAACAATGCTTCTCCTATCATCCTTCTAGTCAAAGAATTTCTTAGAACTACAAGAAGAGCCATTTAAACAACAGTTGGCAACACGGATCTGGATGGACGTGGACTTTCTCAAGACCGTGCAACCAGAACAAAACACAGAAGGGAAGTGGATGCTACAGCTGATCAGGACTGCAAGTACCATTCATATTTTATATCATGCAAACGGGCCCACCTACTGAGCAGACATTCAAGCTTAGAAATCTGCATTAACAGAATGGTATTTACATCGGTTTTATATACCGATGCACTGAGGTAGCGGTAGGGGCTCTCACAACCAAAATATTTGAAAACCAGTGGCCAAGGTGATCCTGCCCATACTATGAGAGACTAAGCAAGCTGGTCTCGGTCCCTACTGTCCTGGGACCCCCATCACTGTCTGTTCCTGCCGTGATGACAATGTACGTGGTTCCCACCAACACAGGCTCAGGGCACTTTATATTGCAGGAGACCAGAATATGCCACCCCTAAATATGACTGTAGAAGACCAGAATATACCACCCCAAAATATGCCTTGTTGGCATAGGATTATTTTGAGAATCTGCAGACATAGGAGAATCTCTGAAAACAGAAGTTACCCTTTTGTAAGAAATTTATGTCTATAAAGGAAATCTCCATTTGGTAGGGTGTCTTCCTTTCTGTCCCAGGGAGAGAAGGATGACTAAATCCTAAGACTCCTGCCAATGGAGAATCCGCCTCACACCCCTCGCGCTTGTTAACTGCTTTCCCTGGGTGCCTCCCTGCACCGGCCTTCCTCACACCTTTCGTCTCTGTTTTGGAGGACAAGGGTATTTAAGCCTGAAGTCTGCACCACCTCTTGGAGGTTTACTCATTTTCTGGGTATCTCCCGTGTATACAACACGAGTTGTACGCGTTATTAAGCTTCTGTTTGTCTTCCTCTTGTTACAGCAGTCTGTCCCAAGTATGAACTACGACGGGCAGGGAGAAAATGATCTTTTCCTCCCCTGAAATATGCAGTATCTGACCGTGGCCCTGAGAGTGGTTCGTGAGCTGGAAGATCTGGGTGTTGAGCCACTACCTGGACCTGCTGCTCCTCTACAACTTCCCTCCAGGCGGGGAGCTCCTTGGCTTCCTCCTCCTCTGGCTGACTCACTAGGACAAACAAATCAACACAAAGACACACGAGTACTCGCGCACAGGCTCGTGTGCTCCATAGATGGGGCCAGTGTCTAAGCGGGACTCCTCAGGGAAGAACACACACGGGACTCTTCCATTTGACGAGATCTGAAGCGGCCAGTCTACCACAGCAATCTATTTGTTTATTTGCTAAACAAGTTTCATCCCCATTATAAATGGGGCCTTTAAATCAGGATTTCTGTTGCATCTGGTACTGAATTTTTGCAACAGCAGCACATCAGAAATGCCAGCCTGGCACTAAAAACAGGGACCGTGTGTTTTACGGAGGCGTAGGAGAAGCCAGAAGTTGGAGCAGCTGACGGGACGAGAGCGAGAGCGCCACCCTGGGCCTGGCGACTGGGCTGGACCCGGGTCCTCCTCCACCTCCACCTCCACTTGCTGTGTGGGATCAACCTCCTTTCCAGGGCACGGGGAACCTGTAAGCACAGGCAGCCTTTGCTCAGGCTGACGGCAGATCACATTCTATGTGCAAATTCCTGGAAACATGTGAATGGACAACGAGATCTGTGTTTTCCCTTTTCTACTCAGATTAAATATTTTGGGGCCCATCACTGCAAACTCCTGAGGCTAGGGGGTATCTCAAGTTTCAGCAGCCACAAGGACTTACAGATACCATATAAGGAAACAAGAAACCGAAGAGCAGTCAACTATTCACTTAAGCAAACAAAATCACAGCAAAACTATGCTCAGGAATTCCAACTATTCTGCCAATGAGGCTGAGCTCTGTGCTGACTGCCAGGCCCCAAGGAGGGTCAATGCCAGACCAGAAACGAAGGGGGGCAGGGCCCAGGGCGGGAGAAGAGCGCGCCCTGCTGGTGGGGCAGTGTCCCATCTGGCCAACGAAACACAAAGATGAAAGAGAAACAAAGACTTGGTATGAAATAGAAGCTCTAAAATCAACACGAACGTATGGCACTTTTCAGGACTCAGACTGGACACAATTTGTTTTACCTGCAAAATCCTTAACAAGATGGCATTTGTGAATTAAATTCCCAGGAAAGCATAAATTTTTGACTATCTGAATAATTTCACCTCAACAGAACTGTCCTCTGTCTTCAGAGCATGGGTAAATTTGTGATGGTGGATGTTCATTTTAAGAAAAGCCTGACCAATACTCAACAACCTGAACTTACTGGAAACATCAGTGAGCTATAGTTCTTTCTGCCATAAAATAGATCGTTTGCAAAAATCTTTTCCATGTTAAGGTTCTCTGGGCAAAGTTTGACTCACAAAAACTTGACTGTCAACTTGCCGGGAACACAGTCATTCCATAAACAGGGCTGTTTATAAAATTTTACAGCAGATCTGTCACTCAAACACACGGGAACGTGCTACCCAGGTACAGGATGGCTCTGCTTGGCGGTTCTAACAATGGATCACTATTCCACCCTCATTTGCTTCCGGACCCAATTTGGAGACTTGGAGAGAAGGGCAGCAGGTAGGTGCACACAGAGACAGTTCCCCCCTTACAGACAACTGCCTTTCATACATGACACACCAGTGACCTCGACCGTTCATTCTCCAAGCCAAACGGAGCACTTTGGCACAACAGACTGCGCCTGCAGAACACGTTCCCGCCACAACGCAGAGGGGCCCAGCCCGCTTGCGTACCTGCGTTCATTTGTGCCATTTATTTCCTATTACGCTGGCTTCTCTCGTCTTTTATAGAAATGAGTGGAAAATGAAAAAATGAAAGCGCTGACATTAGTAGGCAGCAGGGTTCTCATAAATGTCATCTAATTGTGGCCAAGGTGAAAACCACTAGATGTGACAGAGTCATGTCTGACCTTCAGCTGGTGGCTCCAGGGACACACCCCACTCAACTGCCAAGGAAAAGAACAGAAGAGAGTGTACCTGGACTGTGGGAATTACTCAACTATTTTATCTAAAAGGTAAAAATGTAACTTGGATTTTATGATCTCTTTCCCGCTCTGGGAGTGAACTGCCCCCACCCTACTTTCTGACAACTGTCATTTGAAGCTGCTGCATCCAGAGGCTGACCTGGGCCTGTGTTCTGCTTTGCTGCCATTTGGAGCTGGGCTGTCAAACTGAGGGTCTCAGAGCAGCTGGCCCCCAAGTCCCCTGACTGAAAGGCACCCCCCCATGCCACCGCCCATCACCCTGTCGCCAGAAGCAGGAGACACGCCTCCCCCATCCTCCAGGAACAGGGCTAAGATCTGCAGAAGCCGAATCTCAGCGCCTTGCTTCCTTAGGCATTTCCTTCTGTCTCTGAGGAGAGGGTTTCCATCAGATAGAAGAAAATACTTTCCGAGAGCTATAAATTCTTCATCTCTACAAAGACTGGGTAGTTACTTAACCTAATCCTTAACAATTTAAAGGATAAAAT
Organism: Propithecus coquereli; assembly: GCF_000956105.1. Classification (NCBI taxonomy): domain Eukaryota; kingdom Metazoa; phylum Chordata; class Mammalia; order Primates; family Indriidae; genus Propithecus; species Propithecus coquereli. The sequence continues at coordinate 296,979 of NW_012150729.1, read as the reverse complement.
GAACCAGAACAAAGGTTGCTCTAAGACTGCGCTTGCACTGGGAGACCAACCCCCAAGCCCTGGGGTCCAGAGCAAGCCTCCAACACACCCCAGAACTGACTCAAGCCCCTGTTGGGAGGAACTGGCCACTCAGTGACCTTGTGAATGGGAAGTCATGTGCCACTGTGTAATGATGATGTTTCAGTCCCGTAAGATTATAATACTGCATTTTTGCTGCACCTATGTTTAGACATGTTTAGATACACAAATACTGACCCCTGTGTTACAACTGCCTGCAGCATTCAGTGCAGGAACACGCTGTACAGGTCTTAGCCTGGGAGCAACAGGCCACGCCACACAGCCCAGGTGTCCACTGGCTGCCCCATCCAGGTGTGTGCAGGTACACTCTCATGTTCACACAACAAAATCACCTAACGACACATTTCTCAGAAGCTTGACTGTGCTTTCTTAATGTAACAACTCAGTTGTTGTTTGTAACACCTTCCTTGTTGTTCTCATTTGGCAAAACTCTCCCAGGAGGGCTGTGCTGGGGGCAACAGGCTGCAACCAAGCATCATGTAAAAGCCCTGCTTCCCCCACCCTCCCCAGACATCACCCCATTTCCAAGGAGCTGTCGATCAGAGGTTAAAATTGGGCAGAAATCAAATCTGGGGAGCCAAAACACTCCAACCATGTTACAAATTCCATTGTAAAAACAGTTTCTGTGGGTGAGTTAAGGATTAAACATGAACCAAATTGCCAAATTTTATCTTTTAAAAAATAACATGTGCGACTGCCACCAAACAGGACTTTACACGTGTGACTCAAATTTTTTTCCTACTCTTCACCTATGACTTCATCTTCCTAAAGTAACTGCAAAATAACTGTAAGGTTCCATTACTTAAACGTTCACTTAAATACTCTACCCACCAAATGTATAGCATAAATAATGGATTACAATAATAATTAATATTAACCAATTTATCACAACCCTGGCAACGTATAACATCTACTGAACGCTTATTAACTGCCGGGCATTGCAAGTCACTTAGCTTTTCTCTACAGGATGCATTCAGAAAAGTCCACGTGTGTTCAACAAGTATTCTCCACATGCCCCGACCAGCAATGCACAAATCCTGTCCTACCAGTCTCTCACCTGAAATTCTACCCGAGATGTACATCTACAGTCATGCGTTGCTTAATGAGAGGAATATGTCCTGAGAAACGCGTCATTAGGGATTTTGTTGTTGTGTGATCAGCGTGTGCTTACACAAACCTGGATGGCACAGCCTACCACACACCTGGCTATGTGGTGTGGCCTGTTGCTCCAAGGCTTATGGGACCACCATTGTATATGTGGTCCATCATTGACTGAAATGTCATTATGTGCTGCATGACCGTGCACATGAATGCCAAACTCAATCTAGTAAGTTTTCGATTACTTTATAATCCTACCAAGTAACAGCCCCTCCCCTCTCCAAAAACCCAACAAAGGGTCATTTTTAAGCCAGCAATAAGGCATCCTGTCCCCTGTGTTCTGGGGAGGCTTTGGATGTGGTAAGCCCGCTGTCCACGGCCTGGGTCAGGAGCTGAAGGAGCCACAAGATGGTAAAGTACAGCAGTCCCACGGAGCCAAGAGGGAAACTTTAAAATTATCAAGTATTTCATACAACTCATTACCCAGTTTCACAGCCCAATATGGAAACAGGTGCCACAACCTCCTCCCGCAATCTGGCCTAGAAACACTCCACTCCAGCTGACAAGACAATGCCTGATACTCAAGTTCCGGAAGCAGCCATGCTCTGTCCACGATTCTGCCCCAAATCAGCCAACAGTGAGCTATAGTAGCACACGCTGAGCTCAACTCCTTCGAGGTGCTACAAAAAGGCAGGCGTGCTGTGCAGCTAAATAACCTACTCAGTTCACAGTGGAGAAAACTCAGCCCTTCTTAGAAACAGAGGCAAATAGTGTTTTTAAGAGACTTGACAATAAAAAACAATTATCTAGATGACTAAATGCCTTTGGAACGTATTCACCAATGAAAATAGCACTGACTTAACGTAAAAGAACCCGTACGTGAAGTATTTCAGTCAGACTTTGAACTAACTCTGGAGGCACACCCCCTTTCAGACCTGAGGGAAGGGCACCCCCAGGGAGCAGTCAGCGTCCTGCCTGTGCGAAGCCCAGGGCCAGGCGTGCTGGTGGACCAGCCATCGAGCCGTCAGGACCCGAGAGGCCACTACCAGGGACCAGCGTGAGGGCACATCCCGGGTGCAGAGAGGGAGGGTCACAGACGCAAAGATGGGCTCTGCCCGCACCACGTTCAGTCGCTAACAGCCGTGTTCCCAAAGATACAACCCCAGCCGACCGCACCCTCAGCACAGGTACTGCACCTGTGAGGACCTGAGCTGCCCTGGAGTCCCCCAGGACATGACATGTACTAGGACACAAAGAAATCAGGATTCCGGGTCCCTGAGTGACCTCCGTACTCCTCCCACTCTTTTATGTATTTCTCCCGAATTATTCTGCCAAGTGAACATCACCTGTCCTAAAAATTACATGGCTTTACTGTCTTTAAATCCACTTGTCTACTTGGTCAACATCTATGTGACAAGCACTAGACTACACCTGCACTGTCCAATTCCATGGCCACTAGTCACATTTACATTTAGATAAATTCAGATAAAGTAAGATTTTAAAATGCATCTCCTCAGCTGTACAAGTTTAATTTCAAGTACTTACTAGCCACATGTGGCCAGTGGCTGCCATGCTGGACAGCAGAGAGAACATTTCCGTCATCACAGAGAGTTCTACTGGACAGGCGCTGTACACACA
>NW_012150729.1:134326-293857 GCF_000956105.1 Propithecus coquereli | reverse complement strand
CTGTACACACAGGTGAGCCCCAGAGACAGCCTCTCATCAGATAAGCAACACCCACAATGAGAGGTATCGATGTGAGTTCTAGGAAGGAAACTGCAGAGTGAGCCAAGGGAGTCGGTGGGGACGGCTTTGCGTACCAGATGGGCAGAGCTGGACAAATGGCGAATGCTGGGATAGAAGGGTCTCTGTTCCCTTCTATTCAGAGTGAGAAGTTTTAACCAGAAACACAGAGGGCAGGCTCACACCTGAGTGGCCTGGAGTTTGGAAACACAGTCCTGCTGACAACTCACAACAGCATGAGGTCACCAGTTAAGCATCTCTGGTCATTTCGGTTTGGGCTTTCACATCAAACACTGATGTGGAAACAGTAACTCGGTTTAGCCGGGACTTCGTGGGAGGCAGCACGGACTTGTCATGGCTGTGGAATGCCTGAAACAGACGACACAAGCATCTGGTAGGTTCTCGCCATGTTTCAGGCTGTCCAGAAACTATGGGACCAACACTGTGTGACCAAGTCTGTGAATGTCACAGAGCCAAGAGCCTTGGCAGCCTCGAGGGTGGTGGTGTTAGGCGCGGGCACCTCTCATTTGCTCGGAGCTTTCTTTCGATGGGTCATACCGCTTCTTATTCTCCATCGGAGCGCCTTTCACAGCCGGGGCATGGGGAGCTCAAGAGTTACTGCAACAGCAGAGATGATTTTGAAGGGTTGGTTTATAACATCAGACAGACAAAAGCAAATGGCCCCAGATTCTGGTGAAAAGGGAAACTTACATAAGCTAAGCCCTCTGCTCTCCAAAATCAGTAGAGATAGTCTGGAAGTTTTCTAAAAGCTGTGGATTTATTACAATAAACCCCCAAACTAAACACTGTTCCCATTTTTGATGAATGTCTTAAAAATCTATTACACACTTCCTATCTCTTCGAACCTAAGTTGGAACCCTTTTGTGATGACGCTGATGACTCGGGGTCACCAGCAATTAGACGCTTGGGGCCCTGAGGGTGGCCTGAGGGGCTTCCCGCTGGCCTGCTGTTCCCTGGCTCATCACCCCTTCTGAGAACCGGCTGCTTCTAATCAGTGATAGGCACGACAACCACATTTTCCCATTTGCAATGTGAAATAGACACACTGGGACTCCAAGGGTCTCTCCTGGCAAGAAATTGGAGGACTTCGTGCATGGACTCAGCGCCCCACCCAGGAACCGTGGCTGTGAGTGAGAGAAGAGACGGTGGCAGCTGTGCTCCAAACAGCGGGCATCGCTGCATGGCAGACAAGAGCCTCCAAGGATGGGCAGGTGAGTCGACAACAGAATAAGAAGACTCTCCCTGTAACTGCACTAGCTGGCATTTTAAAGCCAAGCTGTTTACAGCTAAATCTACACTGAACAGACCTGTCTAAATGTATCCAAGGGTTCAAAGAGAAATAATGAACTGCATTACCATACAAAGCTTCCAGTTGCTCTGCCAGCTTCTCACACCCCAGAGGAGTCGCTCTCGGGATCCTATCCTTGTGCTGTGGCTAAGGACAGATAAGGTCCATTCTAGAGTGTTCTGGACACAAAGCACCATTGACTGCAACTCAGGCACAAGGACCAAGTAAGATCGGGAAGCAAAACAATCTCTTTCACTTCTGAGGGTTTCTACAGCAATGAGAAACAATGCCCACGGCAGCATAGACACACAGGCTGGGCAACTGCCAGGGTTTGCTGTTTGAAGTCGAGGCTGGGTGAGAAGTGGGACTGTGAGCTGACCCATTCGCTCATAGGATCGTTATCAAGGCCCTCAGTTCTCTGCAGAGCACGAGGAGTGCGGCTCTAGCAGTCCACCCGCTTGCCTTGTCTGCCACTGTTCTGCACTCAGGGCTGCAAACACAGACCCTCCGTGGCCAAATCCCAAACACGGACCTCACATACTGGACAACACAGTATACGTTCATGTGAAGCCCCACATTTGCAGATGTTCTCTCATCTAAAACTTCCCCAAGATTTCAAGGTATTCCTTTGACACACATGGACCTGCAGAGTAGTGTGGTTTGGGGGTCAACGATAGTGGTTATTTTTTAAGGAACACAGGAGAAAGGGAAGAGATAGAAAAAATGCAGAAAAGGCAAGGTTGGTTCTGTTGACACGCAGATCACAGAGAGGCACAGTGGCTCTATACACCTGCAAAATAGTGCTCGGCTTGCCTCTTCTTAAGTTTTTTAAGTTTCTCAAATAAACTCTTGGCTGATGAAATCCACTCTTAAGGCCTGGTGAGGAAGGGTGAGAATTGTTTCCCAGGCTGCAAAGTGGTCTGAAGGTTACACATGAGGCTTCGGAAGGGAGGGGCTGAACTATTATTTACCATTTTGTTAATACTGGTAGGACAACTACAAGGAGATGAATTTCCAACAACCTGACAGGTTGGAAGTAGATTTTTCCCCAGTGGAGTCTCTGATGAGAACACAGCCCTGGTCAATACCTAGATCACAGCCTGGTAAGATCCCAGCCAAACTTCCCAGAATTCTGACCTATGGAAACTGTGAGATAATGAATGGGCATTGTTTAAAAAAGGAAAAAATGACAGTGGGAATTCTGTAGTTTCTCATGTGTCTCTTTAGCCGTCAACTGACTGGCACATTCTCAAGTGGGGAGATGCTGAAATTCAGAACTAGTCATGGAGAGAAAAAACAGAGCTTACACAGAGCCTTCAAAATCAGCCCTTCCCTGGAATTTTCTTCCAGAAAAAAAATCATCTTGAATATTAAAAGTTGAAATTCTCATTTGAGCTGAGTGTGTGGTATTAATACTACTAGCTCTAAGCTCTATCGTCACCATGGGCATCACTATGTGTCACCCTATGTCAGGCATTCCAGACAGCTCTGCACGTGAGTTCTCCATTTTTCCAGAAGCTATTGGTCACCTCAAAAGACCTGGGATGCTTGTTAAGAAAACAGAGTCCTGGGCTCTCCCTCAGCTTAGTGAATCAGAATTTCTAGGCACAAGTGTCCAAGAGATTCTTACCATCAGGGATCTTTGGGCAAAATTGCTTTACCTCATTTAGTGTGTACCACAATCCTAGAAGGCAGATATTATTTACCTCATTTGGCAAAGAAGCAAAGTAACTTGTCCAAAGTGCCTGAACTAGGCAATGAAAGAGCAGAGATTTAGAGGTTCTGGCTGTCAGCAAGTCATGTTCTTATTTACTTGACTGTACTGCTGCCCACTCATTACATGGAATTTGACAGAAACTTTCCTTTCACCAAATTACAGAGCAGCCCGTACTATTTAAAAAGGCAGGAGAAGGACTCCATGAAGAATTAGTGGCAATATTTAAATCTACACATGTTTAGCCTTACCCATAACCCAACCCTGTCTGGAGTCCTGAGCTTTCTCTGCAACCCAGGGCTATGCCCAGCTCCCGCTTCAGCCCCACAATGAGTAACGGGGTAAATGGTGACAGCCCTGGAGTGGGCCACGAGGTTCTGAAGGGCGGGCCTGCACTCCTGCCAGGAACATCTCTACAGCTTTTCCTAAGTGTGAGCTAGCTAATACACTCTCCACACCACCATTTGTTTTTTTTTTTGAGACAGAGTCTCGTTTTTTTGCCCTGGCTAGAGTGAGTGCTGTGGCGTCAGCCTAGCTCACAGCAACCTCAAACTCCTGGGCTCAAGCGATCCTTCTGCCTCAGCCTCCCAAGTAGCTGGGACTGCAGGCATGCGTCACCATGCCTGGCTAATTTTTTCTCTCTCTATATATTTTTAGTTGTCCAGATAATTTCTTTCTATTTTTTAGTAGAAACAGGGTCTCGCTCGTTGCTCAGGCTGATCTCGAACTCCTGACCTTGAGCGATCCACCCGCCTCGGCCTCCCAGAGTGCTAGGATTACAGGCGTGAGCCACCACGCCCGGCCCCACCATTTGTTTTGTCAGAAAAGTATTTAGAAGCATTTGGAAACAGTCTATGGCCATACCACCCTGAATGTGCCTGATCTCATCTGATCTTGGAAGCTAAGCAGGGTGAGGCCTGGTTAGTACTTGGATGGGACAACCATTTGGAAACAAATTTGTACAAGAGAAGTAGAAATCATATACACTGTGTACACACACTGAACCTGGAAATGCATATTAAACACTCTTGCTTATAGCTATTAAAACATAATTCAATTTAAAGTCTTAGATTTCTGATACCAATCCAGTTAAATGGAAAATTTCGAAGCAGCATTATCTATGTTAGTCTCACAAGTACCAACTCAAGTCTTCACACTAAGATGTTCTCAACTCAGGCTTCCTTCCCACCATGGAGACCAAAGGAAAGGGAGTTTACAGCTTGCATTCAGTATTTTAAGTAGGCCCCATGAGGCCTGAGTTCTACCTTGGTCTACAAGGCAGGGCAGGCCACAGCCTCCTGTGCTGAGAAATTCATGTGAAAATGGGGATGGAAGTTCCTCCCCAGCTCACTCTACGCATGTCGTAGGCAGATCGGGTCAGCTAGGATGCGTGAAGACTTGGCAAACCAGAAAGTACCACCTTATTTAGGCATTTCCATTTGACACTCATCAGCTGTTCGGTAACTGCTAGTCTAATTCAAAACGATTCAAATTTATGCTTCTAGCAAAGTTTTACTACTCATTTGGAAGGTTTAAAAAGTTCTAAACTTCACATGCCTCACGATAAAATAAAAATAGGACTACACGCCTCACAAGTCATTCTTAAGACAATTAGGCCAAAATGGGAGCTAAGACATCCATCCAGCAAGCTGCCCCAGACTGCAAGCCGAGGGACCATAATTACCTGTTTCTCCCCACAACGTGTCGGTGCCATTAACTTCTATCTCGTGTTCCTTTTCCATTCCCAGCAAGCACTGGACCACCTGTCAGAAGTGGCAAGGTGATTTAATGAGCTCTCATAGCAATAGGTGCTTATTATACTCCACGTATCAAAGGAGAGAGTGTGTTGTTTTTTAACCATTATTATCTCACGCTGCACAAGGAGAGAAAATATAATGAAAACCATTTTCAAGCATAATTCATATGCTATTCACACTTTCACTTAGAGAAGAGTTTAAAAAAAATTCAGTGAATTTCAGCAACATTGTTCGGGATTACTAGGTACTCAGAATTCTAATGAATTCCAACATGACCCAAATATGCCAGCCTCATCAACAAAGGACATGGCAGATCACACAAAGTGCAGCTTCTGCATAAATCACCAGAAGATGGTGAATCTATCTTTCACAAGGAAGGAAAACAGGCAATATATACCTTTTTCACTAAAAATTTTTACTAAGTACTATCCAAATAATTTTGTACCGGCAGCATTATTCTTTTCTCTTACAGGGATCTGCCGGCCGAAGAGCAGGCTGGGTCACAGGAGTGGGGGCAGGAATGCCGGCTCTCAGGGGGTCGGAAGCACTCACGGAGCCGGTGCTCACCCTGAGCAAGAGCAGCAACAGGAGAACGAGACAAAGCCATCCTCCTGCCCCCAACCTACAACCTCTGTGCTGAGCCGAATAACAGCCCCTAAACACGTGCACATTCTAGTCCCAGGAACCTGTGAATGTGACCCTAAATGGCAAGAGGGAACCGCAGATGGGATTGTGAATCTTGAAATGGGGCGATTACCCTGAATTATCAAGGTCCACATCTGATACACACCTGATCTAACTGCGACAGTCCTCCTAAGAGTGACAGGAGAAATCGGGGTCAGAGGGAGGAGGAGATGGGACGACACTAGGGTTATAGTGATGTACTTTGAAGGTAGAGGAAGAGGCCACGAGCTAAGGAATCCAGGTGGCTTCAAGAAGCTCGAGAAGGCAAGGAGACAGGTTCTCCCCTAGGGCCTTCTGAAGGATCACTGGCCCCGACACCTTGGTTTTAGGCTTCTGACCTCCAGAACCACAAGAGCAAGTGTGTGTTGTTTAATCCACTAAGTTTGCGGCCACTCATTTCAACAGCTTTAGGAAACTAATAAACCATTCAAGGCTTTTGGTGAATAAATCTTGCTTTTCTGATGAAATGGCTGCTGGCTGTGCTGAGGCTGCTTTTGCTCAGTGCTGCTCCCGGCCAGCTATAAAGTGAGGGGTGAAGGTGAGTTGAGAGAAGGTCACGTGGTGTTCATGGTGCTCCCGGTGGTGATTTTCCACATTTCAGACCCATTCAGATTCGTAAATAGTTAAAAAGGGAAAACATCTACATTTTCAGATATGTGTACTTAACAATCTGTGTATATACGTGCATTTCTAATGTTTTAGATGACAAAAATGAGCCAGCCAGCATTTCGTGTTTGTGTGTGTGTCTGCCCTTGGGTTTTAAATGCCAGAAGTCAGTCGGCCAGCTTTGCACTCAAATTTACTTTAAGTCACTTTGGGGAAAGAATCTTACCAAATGCTGGGCTCTCTAATCGCTTGAAGATAATTCAGAGTGAGAAATACACGGAAGAGAGTGAGTAAAATGTTATTAAATTCACAGATAAAGGCAAGGCACATGGGTCAGGAGAGGAAAATTAAATCTTCAAACTGAAGAATACTAACACCTGCCAGAAATAAATGCTCTATTTAACTACTGCATGGGGTTTTCCTTCAGTGCAGGAGCTGCAAATGACAAGCATTCTTACATGCTATCAGAGCACTGAAGTTCTATTTTTAAAAATCCTTCAAATATTCAAGAACAATTTTAGAACCAGGATTCCATGTGATTATTTTTAGAAGATCACAAGGACAAAAGAATGAATCAAAGGGGAAAAACCATAAAACAGTAGGGCTAGAGGGCAAACTAGAGCAGGGAAGAAGAGGGAAACGGATTAGGAAGAGCAGAGATGAATGTCTCGGGAAGGCTCCACCCTGGGAGCACCAGGCCTTGCACAGAAGAACAAATCCGCCTTTCCCCGTCCACACACGTGACACTGCGCCCTCCTCTGGGTTATCACTTGTGGGAAGGACATGATGCCAGCGGAAGATCTTCTATTACAAGTGGTCAAAGCCAACTGCTAGTTCTTGAAATCCTCATCTTCCTTTATTCCTTCAGTGTGTTGCTGGCTCACAGCTCAGAAGGCAGTGATTGGCAAAAGCAATGGACTCACTGTGCTGCGGCTTCTAGTTTCCTAGGAAGGAAGCCCTTGGCCCCACTCACCGAGCTGTGGCCCATGCTGGCGGCCGCTGTCAGCGCCTGCTGCAGGGCATGGCTCTTCCTCAGTGTGCCTGGCTGGGGAGGACCTGCCGACCACTCACAGGTCAGCAGATACTGGAGAACGTCGCAGTGGCCCCGCAGTGCGCTGTGGACAAGTGCACACTGGCCCTTCTTATCCAAGTGGTCTACCTGGGGGCAGGAGCAGAGAAAGGGCACAGGTGAGAATCACCTTTCCTCTGAGATCATGGGTGCACCACCATTGCTGTGTGCGAATCCCACCCCACTGCAAATGTACATGGGTTCCCACTCCAATTTGTTTTTCTGGAGAGCACTGGACCTCCGTCTGGTTACTTTGTGATAAGGAATGCACCATTCCAGGCCTCGGGTTCCCTGTGCAGGTCTGGCCATCACAAGACACCCTCCTCACCCTCTGCGTCCTTCCAGCACACTACGTGGAGCTCCAGGTTCTCTTGCAAGCACGTATGAAGAGACAGACCAAAACCCCCGACAAAGCCCTATGCATCTCAGCTTTGGTTCCTGGGTGGAGCATTCTAAGTCTACTGTGACAAGCTATGACTTAGGGGAGCAGAGCAGCTCTCTGGTCACTGAGCCAGGGGAGCCACAGAAAGGGAGGAGTCTGGAAAACAACTCTGAACGAGGAGAGTTAAGAAGGGAGTCCAGGTGGTATCTGAGTGGGGAAAGAGGCCACGTGTAGGCAGGCGGGGGCAGGGGGGGCAAAGTCGGGGCAGGTCAGGTAGCCAGAAAGAGAGAGTGCTTGAGTGCTGCACATCTTCTCAAGGCCCGAAGGCAGCAGGCAGCTCATCACTTCCCATCTAAACCAGGGAGCGCTGGGGCTGGGAGAGGAGCCCAGGGCCCAGCCTCAACAGGCTTGCAAACCCTGGGGATGCTCTGTACCCTCAGCTTTGTAAGAGACACCGACGTGACACCCAGCCTCCTCCTACAGAGCTTTCAGCTGTGATGGGAGGGGGCCTGCTGGCCTCAGAACAAAGCTCAGGGACAGCTGGGATCCAGAAATGGAGGCGTGGTGTCACGCAGCAGTAATGTGCCACCGCAAAGGCTGAGCTGCAATGCTTCCCTTCTTAATAAGCCTGAAGTTCATACGTCCCAAATGTTGGGTTTTTGAGAGAAAGAAACAAAAAGGCTCCCACAGCTACTATAAAAACCTAGTATTTGTTGAATTTTAAATATCCTACTTAACAAAAAAGGTGAAAGACAATTATCAGCAGTTATCTCTACTGTTGTTCAAAGGGCACATTTCCCAAAGAAATGCTTATAGTGAACTTTCTACTACTGCTGCTAGCATATTACTCTGAGGTAGGCCTAATTCTCATTTAATCTATTAACACTGATAGCTCCAGAGTAACTTGTTTAACAATATATAGTTATTTCATATATATGATTTGATGCCTACACAACAACCCTGTGGCAGGCACTGTCATTGTGTCCATTTTACAGATGAGAAGCCTGAGATATACAGGCTCAATAACTTGCCCAGCACCTTAGGTGGCAAGTGGAGGGGGTGATTTGGGACAGTGTAGTTCCTGCAGCCCAAGCACACAGCTTCAAAGACCCATGGAACTCACGTTATTGTTTTATAAAGGGCATAGCATGAAATAGGATAAAGAAAGGAGAAGAAAAAAAAACAAACACACACTTTAAATATTTTCAACCAATCGTGGTGCTATGTTAAATTCTAGGTCAATACTTGCAGGCTTTTTTAAGGATGGCCCTGCTCATGTGGCCAGCAGCCAGGGTCTCCTGGTATTCTGCCTCCCTTTGTGCAACGTTAAGCAGAGTAACAGCATATGAGCAAAACACACAGCCCAGCTCTCTCCCAGGGCTGCTCCAGACCGATTGACACCTGCAGCCTCACGCTTTCTGCTTATGCTGTGGTTTCTCAGCTCAATGCAACTCGATAGAGTAGAGACCAGAGAGACTGGCCCAGATGATGACAATTCTAGCAATGAGATGAAGGTATTTCCCCACCCCATGGTCACACCCTGGCCAACCCCAAGTGGGAAGGCTGCCACGTACCCTTGCTCCCTTCCTGGTCAGCAGACACACCAGCTTCATGTGGCCCGCAGCTGCTGCATAGCAGAGGGCGGTCATGCCGTTCTCCGACGTTCCATCCAGGCAGGCACCGAATTCCAGGAGCAGAGTGACAACTTCCTCGTGGCCGAGGTGAGACTGGACGCACAGGATTGGGGCATTATTCAACACTTCTGTCCTGTAGTTCACATTGGCGCCTCCCAAAATCAAGAGACGGCTCACCTGTTGAACAATGTCCCCCAACAAGATTAATTTCTCATGTAAATGTCACTCTCAGCAACATCTGTGGACAAGGGCAGTATCCTTAATTTTTTGTATCATTTTAATTCACTGGTTCTCAAACTTGAGTGCGTGCCGGTATCATCGGGAATACATTTATAGCGTGTAGTCTCACTGGTGGGAATGTAAAATGGCATAGGCACAACAGGAAACAGTATGGAAGTTCCTCAAAAAATTAAATTTTGGCTTTGTTATCTTTGTTATACACAGCAATCCCACTTCTGGGTATATTCAAAAGCACTGAAAGCAGGGACTTGAACAGATATTGGAACACCAGTGTTGATAGCAGCCAGCATCAGTCACAACAGCCAAACGGTGGCAACAACCCCCCAGGTGTTCATCGATGAACAAATAAACAAAACGTGGTATATACACACAATGGAATATTATTCAGCCTTAGAAAGGAAATTCGGACACATAATTAACACGGATGAACCTGGCAGACATTATGCCAAGTGAAATAAGCCAAAGACAGAGGGACGAATACTGCGTGATTCCACCTAGGTGAGGTGCCTACAGGAGCCAGATTCATAGAGACAGGAGGTCGAATGGTGGTTTCTGGGCCTGGGTGAAGGGAGAAATGAGAGTTTAACGGGTCTAGAGTTTTAGTTTTGTAAGAAGAAAGTTCTGGAGATTTATTGCACAATAATGTGAATATACTTAACGCTAATAAATTGTGCACTTAAAAAATGGTTAAGATGATAACTTTTCTGTTGTGTGTTTACCACAATAAAAAATTTAAAAATTGAAAAATGCACATTCTCAGGCACCCCTGGATTTCTGATTCAATAGGTCTGCAATGGCGCCTTTTTAATGGGTTCCCAGGTGATGCTGATGCTGCTGGTTTGGGGACCCCACTCTGAAAAATCAGTTTAACCTAAATAAAAATGGACAATTCATCTTTCTGGCAGTGAAATAATCATCACAGGATTAAATAATTAACAGTGAGATAACAAAGCCACAAGTAAATACAAATCCACTTTTCTTTACAAGGATGAGTTCCTAAAGTACAAGTGGAGCATACGGAAATGTTCGTGTGCTCCCGGACAGTGGGCAGCACGACACCGCTAGAAAACGATCTGCTGCTTCTGCCAATTACTGCGCCCACCACCCACTGCGCTCCTTGGGTCTAGATATCAGGGAGAGTTTTTTATCTACAGATCTTAAAATAAAAATCACTGAACATACACAAATTTTATCTATACTAATATCTTCTTCAGATAATTAGAAAAATGATGCTCCTTTAACAGGTATTAAGACGCCCAATGTGTTTCTTTAAACGGTTCACTTCGATGATCCCAACCCTCATCAGTCACCCCCTGCCAAACCCTGGCAGGTCCTCTGGGCGCCCACTAAACGTGAAAACCACAGAGACCGTGTCATTTACTGACTGGAGACACATGGGGATCATTTAAAGATACAGAAAGATGACGAGGCACGTGAAATTCAGGGCATTTCAGTGATAGGTGTGCACAAGAGTGGCCGACAAACAGTCACAAACTGATGGATCTGGGACATTAACACTGCCAGGCGGTGACTCATAACTCAAATAGCACAGCCACAGGTTAGACCCAAAGTGTAAGATCTGAAAGTGTCTTGGCTGCTGCTGAAGCTTGACCCTTGCGTGACCCAGGCCTCCAGCTTCCTCCCTGACTTCTCTCTAGAACCTTTCCCCTCACTGCAGCCGCCCTGGACCCGAAGCTTGTCCTGTGACAATGCCAAGCAGGCCTGGCCTCATAGCCTCTACCCTTGCGGTTCCCTCTGATTGGAATGCTCATTCCACAGACACAGATGCCACAGGATCGCTTCCTACGGTCTCTGCTTCGACACCAGGATGCCAGGGAAAACGGCTCTGCACCCTCGCACACAGAACGCCCTGGCCTCCCTTTGCCCCTCAGCACACTCTGCTTTCCAGCTTAGCCCACTGCACCAGACCCTGGTTCTAAGGTACAAAGGTTCTTAGAGGTAGCTAAAGCTCCTCCATGGACACAGACGGCCCATGAGTCGTCCTTCACGCTGGGACTGCCACATTCAAGGAAGGACAGGTCATGCACAGGTGAGGCCGCCACACTGATGAGGCAGCCGACCACCTGACCACTGCCCTGTCGTTCACCCCTTCAGAGGGACCGCCAGTCTGGCCTGACCCGGTGAGCACCAATCAGCCTCCAGCCTCCCGCTGTCAACCTGCACTCGTGGAGAGACAGGCAGCAAACACCCAGAGGGACAGAGGAGAGATCAGAAAAGGTGTTCCTATCCTAACACTGGCACTGAACAGGTGACCATGGCAAAGGACCTAATTAATCCCCATCAAGCCTGCACTTCACATCTATACAAGTTTGCTCTTAAAAATACCACCAGACTGAACTAGAATTCAAAAGCATTTTAAGACTGTAAGTGCTAAATAAAAGGGTTTTTAAAAAATATCCCCTTTGAATAACTATTATTAGTATGATAAGAATAGGATTATGCTGAAAAAATACTTACTGATCTTATCAAGACCTAGGAAACCAGTTCTTAGCTTGAGTATAGAAGGCCACTGAGGGGCACATCAAACTCTGCTCACCACAGGACAGGCAAAAATAGTTTGTAGATTTCCTGAGGGGCTTTGCCAGCCAGTTACACTCTTCCCTCGCCCATGAATCCCATACCCTCTTGAGATCCATGAGCCTAAGAGAACAAGATGATGGATTAAGTGATCTGAGTTCTCAACCAGCCCCTTAATTAACTTGCTGTGTGATTTTCAGAATATTACTCAGCATCTCTGTGCTTCAGGTACCTCTTAATAAAACAGCAGTATACCACCCCATTCCACCTACCAGGTAGTCTTTGTTAGTAATGTTGGAAGGTGTACTTGCAGTACCATGATGAATACAAGAGTTTACCTGAGAGGTATGTGCTCAGGGCACAGCCTTCCTAAAGATGTCTGTCATCAATTCACACTTCATCTGCCTCTGAGAAAAACATTTCCTTTGTTGCTAACAATGCTCTGGACATTTTTACCACTTAACCCCCCCATCAGTTTTTGGCACTTCTCTTAATTCACGGTTCTTAACCCTGCTGCATACTGAAACCACCAGGGAGCTTGAAAGTTTCCAATGCCTGGGACCCACCCTTGGAGAATTAGACTTGGCTGGGGCTCTGGCGCCCAGAGCTCCCAAGTGATTCCAGTTGGCAGCCAGGGCTGTAAACACATCAGGTGATAAATTCACCTGCAGAGCTCGAGCTTGCTGGGTGCCAGGTACCCTTCCAGCTGTGTGATTTGGGGCAAGCTATCGACTGCCCTAAGCCTCAGTTTTCTCATCTGAAAAATGGGGATAAAAAACAATTTCACTTCACTGGGTGGCTGTAAAGATTAAAAATGAATGTGTAAAAAAAGGTGCACGTATTTATGTGCACACATATATATACACGTGCAGATAGCATTTAATGCAGCACTCAGCATCCTGTAAGTGCTAAATAAACACTGACTGCCATTGTTATAATCACCTTTTCATGGAATCTTCAGAAGGGTCACGAGCCCAGGTCCCTGAGCCCTGGAAGGCACAGGAGGGAGCTCTGCCCAAGGCACCCGGTGACCTGGATGTCTGGCTGCCCATCCATATCACCTGTGTGCCCACCCTGGGCTGCTCACAGGCACAGAGCAGCAGGCAGACGTCCTGCAGAGCTGAGGGCAGATGGGAGCCACCTGGGACTATGAAACCCTCGAGGTAGGTGGCTCCTGTTCACTGCCAAGCGGCACACCCAGGGGCCTACGCAACCACAGAGTCAGAGTTTGCAGAGATGAGGCGAAGCATTAACAACTCACTGGAGCCTGTGATACATGCCAAGGATTTTTCCCAGTAACTCTAACATCTCGGTGAGGTTTCTAATCACTCTGTGAGATAGGCTCTTTTGTTGCCTACATTTTACAGGCGAGAAAGCTGAGGCCCAGAGGGGCTGAGGCAAAGATGGGTGCCGAGCACCAAGCTCATGACAGTCACAGAGTGGTCCAGTGGCAGAAGCAGCAGCCCCAAGACTGCACTGCAGTAAAGGAAGGCATTTAAATAAGTGATTCATCCTACAGATTTTCCCCAACTACATGAAAATTCTCTGACCATCAGCATCACGGAAGCCCTCCTTGGACAACACCTGGAAGTGGTTCTATTATCTATAAATATCTGGATTTAATGAAAGCAAGAAAATGAAAAAAGGGGGCTGGGGGCAGGCCAAAGATATTATCATGAGGACAGTAGAGCTCTGGCCAGGACAGACATGAAGTGGGGTTGCAGCGTTTCCACTAAGTGTATCAGAAGCTCACACGAGCACACTGTTTAAAAATGTGTGTTGCCTAACTGTGATGCAGAACATGACTGGATCCCACAGCCAAGGGAGGTTAGGCCAAAGTCTATGCCTAACTCCAGTTCTCCTCCCTCCCCCCTCTGCCATCTGCTGAGAAAGAATCACAACTCGAATTCTCCAAGTCCACAGCCAGTGGCTGGCAGCCAGTCCTATGAGACGGTGTGAGCAAAACCACCGGCTGGACGGGAGTCTGGAGGCACTGGTGGCAAGGACCCCAGTGGGCCAGCTGGGGCCCAGGCTGGCACCACCCTGGCCTGGCAATAGGAGACGACATTGTTGGAGATCAACCGGCATGTCACTGAAATTAAAATTCATCTCCCGAGTAATCATCCCAGAGCAAGTCACTTTAATTTACCAAAGTGGCAAACTGCAATTATTGCTCAAAATGACATTCATTCCTGTATGACAACATTTAATACTCTCTAAAAAAAGTTCCTTAATTGCATGCATAATTTTAAATTACTATAATTTGTTCGAGATTCTGTGAAAATCTTTTTTGCCCCCTTGAAAGATAAAAGAAACAGAAGGATAATGGAAAGCCTTAAGATTCTATAAGCACATGCACATTATATAATTTGGGGGATGGTTTAGATATAGGTGAACTGGCATTTTACAAAACAAAGTAAAAATGATTAACTCTTAAAACTGCAAGTATGTTAAAGAGGAAAGTTTATAATCCAGGAGAATCAAGCTCATTATATTATTATGCTATACCTTTTAATTTACTGTCTTAAAAATTTATATTCAACAGATGTTTCCCATTTACTTTTCTCCACATTAAAGTAACCTGTGCCAGCTGGGCATGGTGACTCATGCCTGTAACCCTAGCACTTTGGGAGGCCAAGGCAGGAGGATCACTTGAGGCCAGGAGTTTGAGACCAGTCTGAGGAAGAGCGAGACCCATCTCTACTAAAAATAGAAAAAATTAGCCAAGTGTGGTGGCCCCTGTAGTCCCAGCTACTACCTGGGAGGCTGAGGCAGGAGGATCACCTGAGCCCAGGAGTGTGAGGTTGCAGTGAGTTATCATGACGCCACTGCACTCTAGCCAGGGCAACAGAGCAAGAATCTGTCTTAAAAAAACAAACAAACAAACCCACTAAATGAAAAAATTCTTAATATAACTTCTTTATTATGCAAACTCTAAACTGAGGGCCATTTCTTCTATCTTTCTTTTAGAGTAATTCCACCTAGAAAGCAAAGGTTCCCTTTGATCAGGAGCAACAGCTTGGAGCTAGTTCTCCTTAGCTATAAAAAATGGCTTCCTGTCCACCCACCCCACAAAAACCTGCATGTAGGGTTTAGGAGACACAAGCACTCAAACCTACAAGTCTGGAGCATGAGTAGAAACATGCAAAGGAGCAGGCACAGTGCAGGACAGAGCACAGGGTCCCCATGAGCAGCCCCATAGCTGTGCTTTGCCCAAGGAGGGCACCCAGCCACGGGGGCGAGCGGAGGCTCAAACGCAGTGTGCCCTCTGCCCGTCAGCCCCCGGACCCAGAGCCCTGCTAAGTCCCCCCTGCCACCCTCAGCCTTCTACACACACCGAGACGACAGAGAAGGGGGCAGAGCACACATCTCACCAGACACACACAGGGAAGCACTCTGCAAGACCCACACCCCAGACACACATCCGAAGTGCAGGTGCTGAGTGAGGTGTGTGGACAGCAGGGGAGAAGAGCCACGAAGAGGACTCCACCAACGTCCCCCACAGCGCCATCTCTGCGGCATGTGGCCCCCTTCCTGGGTGGGTTTGATCAACACATGTGAGCAAATGTGAAAGATGGGCACCCGGAGACCCCAAGCCAGGGCTTCGCTTGGTCCCTCACGGACGACCACGCTGGGCCTCCCTTGTACCGAGAGGGGGCAGGACGATCATTTTCACAGAAGCAATTGAAGGGGAAGACCCAGCTCACCGGGAACTGCCTTGGAGCTTCCATAGGCAGCTGGGCACGTCAGGGCTGGGGCTGAACAGCCTGGACACTAACCTTCTTTGTGGCCTTAACTGGATACATGGCCTCTGTGTGCTTTAGATTCTCAGACTGCATTAAATGAGGAAAAATCTACCTTAAAAAGCTGAGCAGAACATCATGACGTGACAGCCACTGACCAAGGAGCGAAGAAGTTCCTGGCTCAGCAGTGGGCCAACCGGATACCCTGTCCAGAAATACACGTGTGCACGAAACCTGCAGTCATGGATCGTCTATGAACCCATTTCTGTGTCATTCATCAGTGCTTAATGTCCCGTGAATGCTAAAGAGATGGTTCAGATTAGTAACCCAGGACACTTTAAAAATCTGTGTTCCCCGGAAATCTCTCTGACCTTTGGTTTCCTTTGTGAACTGCTTCCTTATCCCATCTGCTCTGAAACAGTTTCCGCTTGCCCACAGAGCAGCCCCTGGCCACCCACACATTCCTGCCAGGGAAAAGCTAAACGTCTAGAAGAGAATGTGTAATGAGCATCTAAGCCTGCACAGTTTACATCAGAGAAGGGCATCATTAGACGCTCCTCTACCTCCTCTCGCCATCACCCAGCGCGAGGACTACTGGAGAGGCAGCCAGGGCTGAGCTCGGCTCTCTGCACAGACGGTTGCTCACCTTCACATTGGGAGTATAGAGATTCCTGAGAGAGGCGAGGGCGGCAGACAGCCCCTCGGTGCTGTAACCGATCCACAGGGCTTGGAGATGGCTCGAAGAGATTCCTGTCTTCTTACTGAGGCCCTGGAAACAATCAGAGACATATCTGCCTGAGTGGTTCCTTCCCACCTGCAGCCTCGGTTTTAAAGCAGGTCTGCCCCGAAGGGTGCAGGCACATGCTGAAGGCACGGCAATGCCCACAAAGAACACCTGGACCCATGAGCCTGCACTACCTAAAACCAAAGGTCAAGGACTCAGTCTGCCTTTGCTGCATGAACTGCATGCCTGGGGAGAGAGATGGCAGATGAGAAAACTTCTCTTTATGGAAGTAAATTAGAAGAATAAGTGATAGAATTAGAATATCACCACCTGAGCCAGGTGTGGTGGTCACACCTACAGTCTCAGCTGCCTGAACCCAGATGTTCAGAACCAGCGTGGGCAACATAGCAAGACCCTGTCTCAAAAAAAAGAAAAGAAGAAGAAAAGAAAAAAAGAAAAAATCCAGATGGTGTGAAATTACATCGGTCAAGGAACTCAGCTTCTTGGACAAATAAATAACAAGGAAATAAAACAGTAAAGGATGAAGTGGAACATTTAGACGAATAGAAACTAAAAGACATATAAAGGGGGAAATGTAAAACCTAACCATAGCATGTAGAAACACACTTGGGTGATCAACTATAAAGAAATGCAAGGAAACGATCAGGCTAAGTCAGAACAGCGGTTACTTTCAGAGAGTGGGGAGGAGGCAGTTTGGGAGGAGGCGTGTGGAGGGCAGCTGACAAAGCTGTCTAGAATCTCCAAAACCCAAACCTGCAAACGGCAACAAAGAAACCCTTCCTCACGCTGGTGTGTGTCTCACCTTGAAAATGTGTGCCTTCAGGATATGATGGCCGAGCTCCATGGTCTGCTGGCGGTTCAGCTTGCCCTCCTGTCTCGAGAACATGAACGCCAGGAGAGCGTGCCCATTCCTAGGGAAGAAACACAAAGGCCCATCACCAAAGAGCCTGTCCCGCCACACGGCAGACCCTCGGGTGAGTGAGTGGGCGTGTGCGCATCTCTGCACAAGGCGGCAAGTGCTGCTTATATTTCCAGTCTTCAGGGCCTTTTCTGGGGTCCCTTATCTCCGTGGCACGTCTCACACTGAAGCCCAAGGACAGGGCAGGTCTTTATCTTTGGAACCCCCACTCTATTCATCACTCAGCAATAAATCTTATGTATTGATTTATGCCTGCCACAAAAAAGCAAACCCTGTGAGACTAAGGATCTTGTGTAAGTCACAGGTATAGTCACAATGCCCAGCAAAGTGTCTTAACACTTAGTAAATGCTCAAATATGTGTTTCTTGGATGGATGAATGAGCAGACAGACGGAGAACAACCATTCCTGGGCCCAGCCCCTCAGGATAATCACCATGGCGTAGACCTGGGCCAAAGGTCAAGGCCTTGCAACGGGAAGGAAAGAAAAACAAGGTCATGCTTGGCAACAGCTCAAGATCAGAAAGGCCTAGAATTCTTGCCTTGGCTGGAACACAGGTTCTTGCGGGGAAAACAGGTAAGATGCATGAGTGGGCTTGCTGTGGCTGGGCATGTGGCGGACGTTCAGCTGGCACCGGTGTTTCCCCGCAACTCTCATGGAGGGACCGTCCTACCCGTCTGCCCCCCACATCTGTAGGTGCATCCTGTCTCCTTGTGGACTCCTTGCCTTTGTCTGGGCCGGTTTGTTTGGAAAAGATACGAAGGGTTATTTGCTCCGATAGCAGTGACTTCTGTGCAATGTAATTATTTTCACTTCTATCAACCTGACAACTGTGAGCTGTTGTGTGTGTGTGTGTGTGTGAGTGTGTATACACACACACATGTTTAAAAAAGCATCCTCCCAGTAGTTGCTAGTTTATTATAGAGGATTAAAAGCAATCATCATTTAAACTGTCTTTATCCATCCAGATGTATGTTTGCTTCTCAAACAGATTATAAACCACATTAGAGAAGAGGAAATCAAGGCAGGTAGAGACCAAGAAATTAGTTTTTACACTACAGGGGAGGGCATGACCTTTAAGGCTACGCTGCCCACTGAGTGTCCTGTCCAGTGTCTTATAATTGTCTGGAGCTTTCCCATAAGCACATACCCTGGGGTCCCCTGGACATGCTCCGCCCCCAAACTCAAGCCTCGGATTCCCCCCTCAGACCCCCTTATCCCCACGGAAATGGCTCTCAGTCACCTCTGGTGCTCCAGGCCCCCAAGCCCTCCCCAGTCTCTGTGGACTAGTCCCAGGGTTCAGTCTGGCCTGGAATACTGCGGTAGGGTCCACTCTCCCATCAGTCTCCCAGCTGGCTGAGCTCTGTGGCCGTACCAGCGTGTGCACCACAAAGGCACACTAAATACCAGGGTTCGCCCTTACAGGGAGGTGACAACACCCCTCGCGGTGGCTGGGCTCTCAGCTGAGCACTTGGCTTCCCACCCTGAAGAGACAATTCCCCATGCAACCGCTCCACACCTGCACTCCTGGTCTTGAGACCAAGTGCCCCCTCTCTGACCACCTGCATTCATGAGTCTACATTTTTCCAAAGAGTTCATGTATCAAGATGCAGAAAGCTGTCTGAATTATCTCATTTACCTGTACTAGCCTGTGATCACTAAGTGTTATGATTCCCAGTGTGTTTACAGGAGGAAACAGAGACCTGAACAGGTTCAGTGATTTGTCCAAGACCAAATGGCTGGTAAATGACAGAGCAGAGGTTTAAACCAAAGTCTGCCAGACAGGAGAGCCTGTGCTCTCTACCAGCGTAACATCGTGCCTCCTTTGCTCATTAACATCTGTGCCTTATAATGAGCACCATGCTTGACGTGTGTCATCCCGGGGAGGGGGTGATGCAAGGTGCTCTCCTTGAGGAGTTCTTAGCAACTGGAGGGCACGTGTGCAGACAAGATAAAATTCAGCTAACCTGGTGCTGTGAGCAGACTCGATGTCCCTTCACTTAGCCCCCATTCCTCCCTGCCCACATTTCCAATTCCTCCTTCCTTATGGACTCTGCCTTTCCCCACACTGTCTATGTGATGTTTTCAACAATGTCCCAATCTTGTGTTATTAAAAACAAAAAACCTTCCCTACTCTCAATCTGAAACCTCTCAACCCTTCCACCTCCCATCCCAGCACGTGGGCTCTCTCCTCTTTCACACCTCAAACCCGAAGGACAGGGTCTCCTGAGGAGCCGGGACCCTCTTCCCACACTAAAAATCCAATGGCTTCCTCTTAATCCTCATTTTCCTTCACCTCTTGGCAACACTTACATCCCTAACTTCCCTCCCCGAAATCCTCCATGCTCCGGAAGCCCCGTACTCTTTCCTCTAACTACGCTGGCGTCCACACTAAGTTGTGCCAACCACCTCTCTGTCAATGATGCCACATCCTCAACTGCCAACTTCTCCAACCTCAGACCTGACCTGCCCCTGTGTGCCCGGGAGAGACAGCTACCCCACAAGCTCAACTGCTGAAAACCAAAGGCAGCTTCATCCCCACAAAACCTGCCCCCACTGCCTGCCTCTCTTACCTTCCTAAGAGCAATGCCACATCTCGTTTCTGGGGCTTGAAGTCATTTATGGCTCCTCCTCCTAGACTCTGCTCACAGGCCAGGCCTTCCAGCTATCTTATGTCAGCAAGACCTGTCTCCATCCCATTGCCTCTACAGTCTCGGTCCACCAGGTCCCTGCTCCTGACCGGGACGGTGGTCCCCACACTCCACATCCTGCACACTCTGTGCCCTCCACACTCGTGTCCAGCCTTCTGCTGGCTCTTCCCACTTTTCTCTTTCATGACAAAAGCTCTAAATTAGATTTCCTATTGCCAGAACATGGCCTGCTTGTTCTGACGCACTGCCCTCGACAGCTCCTCCTGTCTCCAACAGCCTTGTTCCGCATACTAATACCCTATCCAGTCACTCCTCAAGTTAATGCATGGGGAAAGAGGAGATGGGAGGTCGTTCTAGATTATCTAAGAGTGCTTGTGAAACCCTAGGGGACTGCTGGATCCAGCGAATGGTCATCAACGGCTCCTAGCACCCCCGAGAGATTACGATGTTATGTGGGTACAAACACACACTTTGATAGAAGAAAGAAGACCTGGCGCTCGATAGGTCAGTAGGGTGACTACAATTAACATTAACCTACTATACATTTCGAAATAGATTATACATTATATAGACTATACATTAGAAATAGACTATACATTATTCGAGAATAATTTGAATGTTCCTAGCATAAAAGATAAGTATTTAAGGTGATGGATATCCTAATTACTGATTTGATTATATGAATGTATTAAATTATATGTTCCCCAAAAATATGTACATCTAATGTGTATCAATAAAAAAAATGAATAAAAAAGACGCTTTGTGCCTCCTGAAAAGTACTCACTACCACCTATTAAGTATCCTTTCAAAAAAATAAAAATATAAAATCTGATCAAGCCTCTAGATTTAACTACCAGTTTACAGGAAACAAGGGTGAGAGGAACACATGAAAAAACAACATGAGGATACAAAATTCTGACTACGGAAAATTATACAGGACAAACTACCCAGCTGCTCTTTTTAAACAAATAAATTGTGGTGATGGGGAAGGAGTGGGAGCAAAATGGAGGAGGAAACTACAGACTAAAAAGAGAGACAATCAAATGCATTTTATGGACTTTTCGGATCCTGATTTAAACATACTAAAAAAAAAAAAAAAGGAGAGAAATTCGAGCATAGCTAAATATTTTGGGATACTGAAGAATTTCTATTAATATTTTAGGTGTGGTAATGGTACTGTGGTTAAGAAAACATCCTTCCTTTTTGAGATGTATAATTAATTATTTAACATAAAATGTCATGTTTATAACATTTAAATTGATTTAAAGTAAAATGTTGTATTTTTAACATGTTATTTAACATACTTCCAAAAAAAAAAAAAACCTACAAATGTGGCAAGTATTGCAAATGTGAATGTGCTTAAGTCTAGGTGGTATGAATGAACACTCGGAAAAACTATTCTTTAACTTCATAATTCTATTCCTGGAATTCTAACCTCAGGAATAATGAAAAATAGGAGGGAAGATAGGAAAGAAGGAATGGAGGTAGCAGATCCTCTTAAGAACTTACTTAATTAGCCACTGTCACTCAGTGAGAAGATACTCATACTATTTATGGATAAGGAAGTAAGCCTTGGAGGATTTTTGTGCACAGGAAATACCCAAGAATCAATGGAGTAAGGATTTCAATCCAGATCTGTAGGCACCAAGACATTCATTATAGGTTTTTATGTTTGTAAGTAACCTAGAAATAACTTAAAGGTCCAACAAGGGTATCGTGAAATACGTTATAACTTGCCCACTAGGAGGTTTGCACATCCGTGAAAAATGAAAATGACACTTTTGTAAGATCTGTAACAGCTTGCTAGGATGCCTATGATGTGTTAAGCAAAAAAGTAAAAATTAGAAAACAGGACAAGAATTCTAAGAGGGAAATGATGATTTGTGTAACATTTAAAATGCTGTGAAGAGTCCACTTGCTCAAGGCTTCTTGGGCATGGCTCCACGTAGAGTTTTTAAACAATTATGAAAATAAGGAAAAAAAAATGCTGTGGAAAGACGCAGAAATAAGAAGTTAACTGTCACTGACTATGGGAGTTAGAATTTTCTCCCATTTTCCCCTCTATAATTAGAGCAAAAACACAACTATTTGGGGTGGGGGAAGAAATGCTACCATCTTTCAAAACCTAACCCAAATGTCACCACGCACATGAAACAGTTTACAGAAATTGCCTCCCCTTTCCTGAAGCCTCACATGCAGCCTGGCCCCTTCCCAGCCACTTCCTGCCTCGCCCAGCCCAGGCGGGAAGCCCTGGAGAGGAGGGGCCTTGCCCCAGGAATTTCCGTATCTGCCAAAGCACTCTACACAAAGGGAGTCCTCAAAAACTGCTATCAACTTGAATCTAGTAGCTTCCTTTTTACACCAGTCTATGCACTCTCTTGGGAAAATGCCAACTGGTACTACCCCCAGAGGTGAGCACCCTCCTTCAGTTTTGCACTCTTGGTGCCTTCTCTTGACTCCAGGCCCTGCCCCAGGGGACGTCCCCACTGCTTGAGGACACAGCAGCACTCAGGACAGCAGGTGCTAGTACTGGCCCATTAGTCACCCACTCTCAGCTCTGCCTTAGGCTGTGTTACCTTAATGGCCGGCCTACCCAAAATGAAGCGGAGCTTAACAAAGACTCTAGTTCAGCTACTTCAGCCTCAAACCCAGTAACAAACCTACAACCCAGGCTGAAGTCTTTTGATTTGTTTTTATGTCTCTACAAACTCAACTACAGCCTACCTTCCCAGGAAAGGATAGGACTTTTCCTAGAAAATAATCTGATTGGCTAGATACGTCACAGCATGCGTTTCACCAACCTATTATGGTCTAGCTAAATAACCTGGATGGTAGAGTTTATTGCCCCAAACCAGGTTCAAAAGATAACAACAAATCTTCAGTCCAGTGTCACTAAAGAAAATGACAACAGCCACAACAGGAAACAGCAGCTGGATCTACTAGGTCAATGGCGGGTCAATATTCATGGGGCGGAAGGTGGCCTCCAGGCTCGAAAGTGCTTTTCACCTCTTCCTCTCTGGGCCCCAGCAGCTGGTCAAATGCCCACTACAGTTCGTAGGGGACAGTAAGCAGCTTGCCAGCCCTTGTTACTCAAGTAGGGGCAATTCTGTCTTACAGAGAGCAGAAGCTGTTCAAGACAACAAAGGTGTAGGCCAAGGCCAGGGCCAGGCAGTAGAGGAGGCTTGAGCAAACCCTTATCTAAAAACGTCTGCACCCTCGAACTGCCCACCTCTCATCCTAACGGCTAAACGGCTACCAGGCCACACCACAGACAGGCTTCCCTCCCCCACTCTTCTGTGATGCAAACAGCCCAGGCAGTGGGCAGAACACATCCCGGCCTGGCCCAGTCTGCCACACCAAGCGGAACCACAAATATATACGAAGCAGCCAGGTTGGGTCACAGTGCTCCCTCTGGGCCCACAGTAAGTCTGATCCCTGGGACAAGTCACTACATGTTTAAGGGGTGGCAAGAGAGCAGCAGTGCTAAGGGCCCAAGACAGTCCAGAGACCCACAGCTCAACACCTGGAGAGAAGCCTGCGTTCCCTGCAGCCCATCTCACGCTCTCCCACGTGAGCCCTGCCAAAGCTGGGCACGGGAGACAGGGATCCGTGAGAGAACAGACAGCAGCAAAGTCCTAAAATCCTACCAGTTGAAGGAAGGCACCTTGTGTATACAAGCGGAGAGAATTCCCATCGCCCTTCCTTCTGCCAAAGTGGGGGGAAAATAAGAAAATAAAAAAGCAAAACTGAGTTATTTAATCTGGGTTGTCTTTCCATTAAAACACGTGAACCACATTTGCAATCCTTTCCCCAGCTGCGCGAGGTTCCCTGCCGTACCTGGGCTCACACAGGAAGGCTGTGTTTTCCCCGTCCGCTCTCCAGACGAGCCACTCCCTGAAGGACGGGTGGCAGAACATGCGGGTTTTGTCTCGCCTCTTAATGAGGAAGCAGGAGAGGGCGTCCATCCTCTGCTGGAAGTCTTCCCACCCCTGCTCCCCCTGGATGTGGCCAGCATTAATAGCCTGAAAGATCTGCTCGTCCGTCATGGGATGGAGGGACGCAAGGGCCACGTTGAGAATCGGAAGTGCTCTCTCGAAGGCAGCCTGGGTCATGAACTTCATGTTACACTGCAGCAGATAGAGCTCCGACAGAGACACGGGCACCACCTTGTAGCTGGCACTCTTGATGACCAAGTGTCCCCTCTGGAAGAGGTCCAGGGTGAGCTTGAGGTACAGGTAGGAGCCAAGGCTCCGCAGCACCAGGTGGCTGCTCACCTTCCCGATGAGGGCAGCGTCGGCCTTGCCGTTCAGGGAGATGTTGCTGAGGATGTCCTGGCTGCTGTGGACCCTGTGCTGGACATAGGCGTGCAGGTCGCTGTGGATGTCTTTGTTGTCCGGAAAGTCATCCAAGGAAAGCTTGACGAATGGCAGCGCACTTACGATCTCCTGGAGGGGGAAAAAAACTCCGCAGTGTCACTCCACAGAGATTCCTTTTTTATTTTAGCAGCATTTCAAACCAGATTCACTAGTTTTCTTTCAAGGAGGATTTTCATGGATTACAGGGAGTCATTGTTTCATATTAAAACGTGTAATAGGATAAGGTGAAGATAAAAAGCTTATGTGAAAGAAATCCTGATGTGAGATTGAATCAGTAAAGTCTCTCCCGAGGCCCTCATCCGAGGACTCGGAGCCAGGCAAGCAGAGTAAGAGCCCCACGCAGCAGTGGCAGCCAGGCCGGTACCAGCAGGGGCAGTGAGACCCTGCAAGTGACCTAATACCCACAGTCCTTACGCTGTGCAACTGGCCATACACACCAACACCGCACATCCTAGAACATGGCCAGATGCCGAGGTAAGAGGCATACCTCTTTGTGCATCAAATACTGGGGCTGTGCAACCCAACCAGGAAGTCTGAGACTGCCCCCGGGCTGTACCCAATGACAGCTGCCTACTTTGGCACAGCATGCTATCATTTTTTAAACTGTTTTTTTTTTTTTTTAGTAAACTTCTAAATTGAAGTATAACATACAGAGGTACGCAAACCATAATTGCACAGTGTCACTGATTTTCACAAAGTCAAATATACCTGTGTAAGCAGCACGTAGACAGAGAACATCACCAGTCCCAGAAGCCCCACATGCCCTTCCTCTCTCTCTCCCCCATTCCAAAGATAAGCACTATCTGACACCTAACAGAAGAGGTTCACTTGTTTTTTTTTTTTTAACCTCCCACTATAATTTTTGAAGTATTTAAATCTGTGTGTCCTCATGTAATGCAATAATTGTAGGAAGAGGGCAGAACACAATTATTCCCATTTTACATGGATGCTAACTGAACCTCTGAAAACACACACAGTTAGGAAGTGAAACAAAGGACTCGTGGTCCCTGTGCTCTATCGATTGTCAGATTATGCTGTGTCAAAAATGGCTGAAAAGTGTACAAATCAAATATCCAAAACAAAAAACATCAAGTTTAACTGAGGTCTCATTCCAGTTTTAATGAGAAAAAAATTCCACCCAAATGCTATTTTAAAATAAATATCATAAAAAGAGCAAAATTCAAAATCTAACATCTAAATGTCTTATGAGTGGCCGGATAGCTCAGTTGGTTAGAGCGTGGTGCTAATAAATGTCTTCATACTGAAAAAGTTCAGGTGTAGAGGGAGTCAATGGTTAACAATTTTAGGGTTCAAATGAGGGGGAAGATAGAAAAAGAAAAAAATCACTCTTGCCCCACTGGGCTGCGAATACTACCTCATGTTTAAGTCTTATGAAAAAACAGACTTCCCACAACAGGCCTTAAAATCTCTTTCATCCTTCACTTTTCCCTTCAAAAAAACCCCCACACAGCCCCACTGCAAACCCGTGCAAATAACTACCAGCAGGAATATCTTTCAACTCTAGCAGACCCACTGGCCACATTCCTCGGACAGCCTCGCACACTGCACGATGGTGACTCTGGCTAGATGTCAACACGGGAGAAGTAAAGGTACGAGACATCTTGATAAATATGCCCGAGGCTAAAAAGGTCACAGTTTCACCCATGTGGGGCTCTGTGGACTGGTTTTTCAAATTCCTAACATAGTTTTCAATTCAGCAGCTAAATGGTTTACAATAGCTGAAGTTATCAGTATTGATATCACTGTAAAACTGGGACTTAGAGATTTGAGAATTCTTTTGTTACCTGAAAATTTGCTCGGACGGTCACAATCAACTTCAACCACGCAGGAAATTTAGAAATAATTTTCGTAATAAATGAAGAAAGTGTATCTCCATAATCAGGTTTATGAAACTCAGCTTCGTTTAAGCCATCTATCAAAATAATGTATTCTTCTTCAGGAATTTTCTGCTCTAAAGGATAAAATAATGTTTTCAAATTAAGAAATTATACATATCTGTAAGATGGCATCACCCGGTGTATTTTAATGCACAGTTTAATTGTGAGGAGAAACTAAAAGGGTTTACATATGGCACGAGAAACGGTTTTCACAGAAGCATATTTTCTATTAAATTCATAATGAAAACTGGAGCACAGGGCCAAAAGAAACCCAGTTCTAACAGAAACATGCTGCATTTCACACATCAGCAGAACCTCGGCCACGTATGTAACACAGTCAGCGCTTCACAAACCACCGTCACGGGCTGGGTGACAGCAAAGACAATTAACACGTAGAGACCAGACCTGGAAAAGACGCCAGGTCCCCCCTTAGAACCCCACAGTGGATTCCAGGTAAGGCAAACTGGCCCTCCGCCCCCGCCAGGGCTCACTGTCCGGCCCAAGCCACACAACCACATGGTGGGGAGAGCTCTGCTTCATAGACCCCACATAGACCCCTTCCCACGAGCCTAAAGCTAATATTCCATTCATTAGTACCAACTTTCAGCCCAGAGAAGGGAGGAGAAATGACATCTGTTTCACATTCTCTCTCTCTCTGGCACCTTCTGGCAGAAGTGCTGTGTGGGCAGGTAAACAAACTAGCTCAAAAGGTAAGGAGCGAAGGGTAGAAAGGACAGAAAACTGAAGGGCCCACAATGTCACTGACATCCCCTATGTCACAGAATATTCAGGGGCAAAAAAAAAAAAAAAAAAAAATCAAATGGAAACCTCTGGAAATGACTTTCGGTTTCAACTCAACTGAGTGGAGGCCATGAAAAAAACATATGCTGGAAAACTCTCCCAAATAATCCACTTATTCCCCAATATCTAAGAGTACAAAATACGTAGGCAACGGTCTTTTAAGGGTGCAAATCATCTTAAGAGCTGCAGTTATCAATTGGCTGCTTTGGAACGGTTCGATTGTGGAGTTCATTCTTATCAGGGATGCTTCATTTAACACTACGCCATTGGTGGGGGGTGATAAGGAGGGACCTCGGGGAGATCTGAGGAAGGGGACCAGATGGGCACTGATGCTTCCACATCCTTCCCCGCCCCTCCTCACTTCTACCCCAGGGCTGAGCTGACCACCCTCCTCCGGAGGGCCACCTGGGTGTCCCGCCCCACTACTGAGAGAGGGGATTTGGGGGCTGCTCCGAGGTACCGTTTCTCAGGCTTGTGAGCGGCTCCAGCACTCCCCTCTTGAAAGCTGCCACTGGGTCCTGCACACAGGATCGGAGGCTCAGCATGCTCTGCAGCTGGGGCTCCTTTATCAGAAGGTCTCTGTAGGCGGCCAGCTGATGGGACCGGCAGAGCAAAGCCGCGATGCTGTGCACGAACTCCGGCACCAGGCACGTGTACGTGTTATCGGCCTGGCAGTAGTGGTAGGCCACCACCTACGGGGGAAGCAGACCGTCAGCGTCACCTCACTCTCTTCACGCAGCTCCGTCTGTGATCTCAAGCAGGAACACAACTCTGCCCGCTCGCTGGGATAACAGGATACATTGCTTCCATTCCCCAAGACCAAGTCCTTAGTTAGCTTAATCGATCCATTTATCCCTTCCTTCGTCTGTGTGCTTTGAAGACCTTTTACTGCATCCACAAATTCATCTTGATTAGCACAAAAATCAGTACAAGTTACTCTGTACTAAATATAAAGTAATAAAAAGTCATTCATAAAACTTAAAGCCTATCCTGGCTTGAAAAGCAATTCCAAGCCATCCCAATGTCCTGGACATTAAAAAGTACCATCCAGGCAGACGCGGTGGCACGCACCTGTAGTCCTAGCTACTTGGAAGGCTGACGTGGGAGGAAGATGACTTGAGCCCAGGAGTTCAAGGCTGCAGTGAGCTATGATTGTGCCACTGCCCTCCAGCCTGGGCAACAGAGTGAGACCCTGTCTCTTAAAAAAAAAAAAAAAAGTGCCATCTTCACACAGAGATCACATTTCTGGTGTCAAGAGCAGCAGCATCTCTTTAGGAAATCCTTTTGCTGAGCCCAAAGGTAGAAGATAAAGTTGGTGGCTCCGAAACCCGGGCTGTAGAGTCACAGCTGTTCCTCTCCGCTGGCAGGCGGGCTCAAGCCCTCAGCCCCGCTCCCCATACCCACATTTCGTCAAGGGACATTGTGGAGTTCAACAGGGACATTATCTGAAGAATGGAAATCGGAAATTCGCAAATTTCTGCCTTTCGTGTGAAGAGACAAGTAGGAGGAGAGGGAGCTGCCCAAGTACCGGGAGGACGCGGAGTGGTCCCCTCAGGAGGAATCTGCGGCAGCTGCAGGTTATTGGTTAAGAGGGGCTCAAGGAAAGGGTCAGCTGCAGAAGTCCTGGGAATGAGTGAAAGATACACTGTAGATAAATGAAAAATCCAATACCTCCCAAATGAGGAGGAAAGGAGGAATGTAAGCACGAGGTAAGGCAGGCAAAAAAGGGGCAAACACACTTGTGTGAAGGGTTGTGTGTTTTTTCAGAAACATCTGAGTCACGGCCGCCCCAGCCCCTGCAGGAAGGCGGACAAGATCACCAGCCACAGTTCCTGGCTGAGGACAGCTGACACTGAGGGTAAATACCTCGCCAAGGTGACAGGGAGTCAATCAAAGATCTGGGATTAGATCCCAGGGCTGCAGACTCTTCAAAAGCAAGGAGCAAGAGTCTACGTGCAGCAGCTTTCCTCAGGCCAGCCTGGAACTGCCAGAAGACTCCTGGTTTAGATCAAATTTATCATCGACACCCAAAGGAAAGCTGACTGCTCTTCAACTCTCACCTGGACAGAGATTAGCAGGGACACAGGTGAGGACTCTGTGAGCTTGTGCAAACCACCATGAGACACTCAGTACCACGGTCTTGCATGGTGTTTGACAAAAGCAGCTTGGCAACCCAATAGTGGTCATAAAATCAATTTGGAGCCACAGAGTTTAAAAAAAAAATGTAATAAAGTGAATTTAAATTGCCAGAGAGTATTATAGGATGAAAGAATAAGCAGTTTTGTAGTGCTTTTGCTCCAGTTGTGTGTGTGATTATGTGTGCATGATATTCAGGCAGAGCGTATTCGCGTCAGTTCCCCTGCACCAGCCCCACCCCCGGGGGTCTCCTCGAAAGGTGCATCTCATCCCTGCCCATCTCTGGTGGTTCTCCAGCTCCACCAACTCACACCATGGTTGCCAAGGGAGACCAGCATGGCTCGCCAAGGGCAAGAACTGTAACTGCTTTAATGTAAGAGGGTGGCTTATGAACCAGGGATGGATGTTGAGCAGAAGGAAAATTTCAGAAGGACCTTGATGACCACGAATTTAGGAAGGGAAAGTCAGTCAAAGTGTCTTTTACAACTTCACAAGAAACCTCGGACAGAAAGCTGCAGGAGTCAAAGGCCCCAGGCAACAGAGTGCAGGCACAAGAGGTCTGGGTCCCGTTAAAAGTTCCCAGTCTCCTGCTCACATATCAAATTAAGCAAAGCGCGTGCTTATAAGGATGGATTTGTGGCAAGTACACAGATGTCTCCTGATGCTTTGAGGAACTCTTTCAATCCATTGTATAAGAGGTCCACGGCCAATGTCTTAAGACAGATATTTATTTTTTCACATCTTTTATTTGGTGTACTTTATCACAATTTTATCAAAAAGCATTAAGCAGCTGTCTCTGTTTTAAGATTCCTTTTCCTCTTCACTTCTCAGAAACCAAACTAGAAAACTCTATCTGGAAGGTTCCCATAAAACAAGAGCAGATTACCTTAGAAGCGAGGTATTTCACCGCATCCTCTCTCGGTCTCTGGTGTTCCGGAGTACCAGACCCAGCTCCAAGAGGAGTTTTCGCTGTGCTGGAAGCACTTGTAGAAGAACTCGGTGAAAGCAATGGAGTGAAAGGAAGGTCCTGGGCAGGGTCCGAGGCTGCAGAGAAAAGACCCATTCCATGTTTGCATCAGCACAGAGTAGGGTGGGATACTGAACATATTTCTTGATCAGCCCTAGAGAGTATTTTAACAGGTAAAGAGTGAACATGGTCCAAAATTCAAAGGTCCAAAAGAGAGCACAAGTCCCCCACCCATCTCCCACCCACCCGGTTTCCCCTCCCTGGAGAACCACTGTTTCCAGTTTCCTTTATTAAATTCTTTTGGGTTAAAAAAAAAAAAAAAATCTCATACGGCTCACCTGTTCTTATTCACCATGTTTAGAGACATTCTCTTTTTAATGGGGTTGCTACATATGAAATAAGCAGGGAATAGTCAAATATTTGGCTACTCTATGCCATATCTAACTTAGTGTTTATAGTTTTAGTAAATCCAGTATAAAATACAAAGGCTGTGGTGAACAGGGCACAAAAGAATTCTATAGCAGACTCTGTCTGGCTTGTTCTGCCAGGAGTCCAGCCCCATGGTCTTAGGACCAAGAATCCCTCAGGGCACTTGATCAGGCCTCACGGCCCCACCTCTGCCTACATAAAGAGGGAGAGAGGGGTTGCAGCTCAGGAGGACGTCAGGAAACACTGGCCTCACCCCAGAGGATAGCCAAATACACACTATGATAGATGAAGTATTCAAATAATTCACTTAACAAATGATCACAAACCTAATAACAGTAGTTGGAACAACTTGAGGAAAATGGGTAATTTCTGTGTATCCAAACAGCAATTTCCTCCATCTATCTTATATTAATAAACTAGACAAGAAGTTAAGTGTGGACATACCTTTCGGTGATGAACTGGGGCTGTTGGAAGCAATTTGCCTCATGCGGCTTCCGTGGCAGCTCAGCGCCACCAACTTGGAAATGATCGCCGTCTTCCCAAATCCCACATTTCCAACAACCACTGCTCCTCTATTTTCTGCCAGTTCTGTGTTCCTCAAGTTTTCTTCTATCTGGTGAAAGAGCCAATCTCTTCCCACAAACACAGAGTCTGTCGTTATGCTCGGTACTTCGAACAACAGGGGTTTCAACAAAATGTCTTGTGGCTTGTAGGGAGCAAATCGCGCTTAAAAAAACCAAAACAAAATCATTATTCTAGAAGAATGTCATAATTTTATATGCTAAGAAACTCAATATATCATTGTTTGTGTGTTACACTTAGTACAACCTACAGTTTTACCCCACAAGGGATCTGTAAGTATTTCCAATCTGATTCTATTCATACTTCTGTAATATCTCATTTATCATACCCTACTGGTCCTACAAAGTGTCCTATTAAAATGACTTTCTAGTCCTTTCATGCCTCTGAGTTATTCTCGTCACTCAAGGCAGACACATAGAGGATTACAGAAAGCAATGCAAGAGGCCAAACCATGTGTCATTGGTTGATCTGAAACCGTACTTAAGACATGTTCCTTCCCTACTACATCGGTAAAATAGAAGTATGTTTTCTCTAGAGATTATAATAGCTCTCATCTGAGCATGATGACGCTTTGCCCACATGGTGAGGCTGCTGTGCACACAACTGCATGTTACAGGTAGATACAGGACATGGGTGATTCATTCAGTCCAAGGAAGTGAAACAATGCTCATTCTTTGTTAGTAACAAAAAAAATCTACCAAGTGTTAAATTACCCCTCACTTTAAAATAACTAACTACAGAAATATTTTTCAATTCCAGAAGTTAATCACGTATTTTAAGAAAGAAGCTCAAAACTATTAAGGATGGCCTCCTAGCACACCTCACACTTTCCATCATGTTTTAAAAACAGTTGGTTTAAATGCTGGTTATCACAGACTTTCAGTGTTTAGTGAATGAGCTCATCACAGCCATTATCACAGTGGATGCAAGGATAAATACCTTTAGCTTCCTGTGCCCTACCTCCAGCCGTATTGTGCCATGGTAATCTAATCGACGTTCGTAGAGGAGCATTTCTCTGCCCATCTAAATAGCTCAGATCTTCCAATTTGGTTGAGCTTGTTGCTGTAATATTAAATTGAAGTTTAGCCTCTTCGAAGTTGAGTTTAAATGAAATACCTAAGCTACCACAAGTCATAGATTACTAAGCGATTCAGTTTAGGCTTTTAACAAAATTTACTTAAAGGTGGATTTTGGTTTTGTTTGCCCTAGTTTATTTTTCTGGCAATATTCTTAATTGCAAAGTGGTAAAATCTAAATGCTCCTTATTCTTAAATCAAAGTTATGTTGACATGACTGCCAGAATTCTCTGCTATTTCTGGAAAGAGACAGATTTCACTATAAATTGTTTTATGAAGAAATCTGACAATCACATGTCACGCAGTACAGCTTCAGTACTTACTGCAAACATGTGGCATGGTACTAGATTCTTCTCTGCAGCTCTGGAAAGCTTTCTGCTGTTTGGAATTCCAACCTTGTTAATTAAATGAGCAGATTCTGCATGTATAATTCCATAGTACTCAGAACACTAAAAGCTCTCGGCTGTAATAGTTACAACATATTCCTAAGCTTTAAATATACATAGATATGTAAATGTATTATATATTATAACATACATTATCTAGGCATATATATGTATATATTTCTTAAATTTCTAAAAATGTTCACCTCTGACCAAATCAGTAAGATTCATTGCACATAGGTACCTGTTAAAAAGCATTAAGGATCTATTCCAACATACACACAAGTTGGATTATAACTAGTACAAAATAATTTTGCCGATTCTCAGCAAACCTTAGAAGCAAATATACACAGTACATGTTTTTGCCTTAAAAAACCCCTCCTCTTGTTTTATACATACATCCTAGGTCACAATGAAAAAAATTTAAATAGAATTAACCTAATTTGGTTTGTGGCTTATGTGGCCCAACATAAAGTATTGCTGATCTTAGACATATGATTATCTTCCAGGATAATAAAACATACACATGATTTGAGGGCCAATGAGGAGGCCAGTGGGAGTCACACTGCAAGGCCAAAGGCTTTTCAGGACTGATGAAATCTTTAGTGGGACCAAGCTGCAAGAGAGAAGTCAAGTTGGGCCATCTGTCTTCTAAAAACCCTCTGGCTACCCTACAGGCTCTGACCCAGCATCCAGCTGCTGACTGGCGGCATTAGTCTGACCTGAGCTCTTCCTATTTCCTCTCCTAAGGTTTCAGTCCTTCTCCTCCACACTGTCCACATCAACCCCTCTCATCCTTTCATTTAACAAGCACCTGAGTGGCTCCAGCCTGACTCTGTGATGGCATATCCCCTCTTGCTGCATCCCCCAAAGGACAATCAAACACACGCCCTACCTACTCACCTTCCCAGCCAGTGGAAAGCATCTGAAACCCTGACTTCACAACAGTTTACACCTTTGCTTCTATTTCCTTTTGGTGCATATCCACAGCCTGTATACACCGTGTACATGTTTAAGCAAATACTCCATGCAGCTACCACGCAATTCTCTCCCATTAGAAACACTCAGATAATTCCTTACGCAGGACCTCCAAATGGACCTGATGTATAGTGATCCAATGGCAGCCTCTAGCTTCACTCCACATCCTTCATAACCAGGATGTGTGAAACTTCCTGGAAGGCTAAAGGACTGCATCTGTTCCCCCACAACCCTGGCCCCCCAGTCTCCCAACAATAACACAGCTTGGAACATATTTCTAGGCTCCTGCCCAAGCCGCGGGACTCTGACCCCTTCTCCTCGCATGCCTCACGGTGAGTGTGCCCATCATGGCCCATGCAGAAGGGGCGGCAGCCACAGTCACAACCCGTAACTCATTTCAGAGCCGAATGGTCACGAACATCTGACGTGTTGCCTCGGCCCTAGAGAATACAAAGATGCTCAGAGCATCAAAAGGGTTTCCTATTTCCTCTCTTCCCGACCCCTTAAAATATAACATTCAATTCATAGTTTTGTGACAACTGAAAGGATTAAAAATACACAACTAAAAAGGACATTACAAAGAAAGGATTGCAAAAATGCCTCATCTGACACAGATGCAGGAGACGGTGAGATTTTAAATGCTTCTGTTTTCAGATTTCCAGTCACCAGAGCTCCAGCTCCAAAGAGTGCAACAGAGCAGCCTCAGCAACCCTTGTAGCTCTTGGCTGATTCTCGGTTTCAAACATGATTCCCCTGAAAGTTACAGCAGAGTTCCAAGCCATCAGCTACCTCCATTTCCTACCCTCTCCTCTCCAGTGACAGAGACCCCAGCAAGCAGGAGCAGGGAAGCTTCAGCAGCTTAACTACGTGTCCAGGTGTTGCTCCCCACTGAGCAGGTGACGTGGGCCATTCTGCCTCCTTAGGCATGTCTGTAGCAGATTCTCAGACATTACCCGTGCAAGAGTCAGACTCACGTTCAGTATTTAATGATAAACGCCTGCAAAATCCTAAACACTATCCAGGGCCAAGAAAAATCAGAGGTAAAGCAATAATTTCATGCCGCAATAAACTTACTGCTAACATCTCTACAATTAAATTAATTATACACTTACTGCGCGCGCGCGCACACACACACACACACACACACACACACACACACACACACTGTGTCTAATTTCAAAATGCTAAGGAAAGAGTTTGTTTTTTTGGGAGGGTGGGAGCTTGAGGGGAGAGTTCTCTAAGCTGAACAAAGAGGAACATCTGCTAAAATTGTGGACTAACCTATGAAAGGTAAATGCCAATAAGTCCAGGCAAATTAGCAGTTAGAGTTTCAAGAAAATTAGATGGTAATTGTGTTTGTTGGTTTCCTGGAAAATTAAACAGTGTTCTGTAATCTATTCAAAGTATTTCAAGAGGGAAAAAAAAGGTAGTAAAAAATAGTAGAACACATTACCCAAATTCTAGATGATCTAAAATACTTTTAAAGTCTTCATATTGTTTTTCAATATAGGAAAAAAGGTGTCCATGTCATACATTTTGATGTGATATACAGCTTTCCAAATCAATCCCATTCTAACAAATACCTTTACAAAGAAAACCTATGTAATAATCTCTAAACCTAGTCAACTTATTTTTACGATCTTTGACCAAAAAAAAAAAAATTGTCACTTTACTACACAGACAACTACAGTTCCTTGTGGCAGGCTTGATGACGGTGAAGGCTGGCAACCTTAGGGACTGGTTCTGCACCTCACCCCCCGGGCCAGTCCCGTGAAGGGAGGCCTGGTATCACCGTCTTCCTTCGCCTGCCAGTCCTCTCTGTCCCCATGCGCCAAAACACCTTTCCTACCAAACCGGTAATTTGTGTTTACGTGGATCTTAACATGCAAATACTTCTCAGAGACTTCAGTATCTGGTCCCTCATATTATTTCAATCCTTCTAGCACTGAGTGTTGTCTG
This sequence comes from Propithecus coquereli, assembly GCF_000956105.1. NCBI lineage: Eukaryota > Metazoa > Chordata > Mammalia > Primates > Indriidae > Propithecus > Propithecus coquereli. The sequence goes on along the minus strand of NW_012150729.1, from coordinate 258,226 downwards.
CTGCCTTGTTGTAGCAGCCTGTCTTCTAATCGCTAAATAAACAGCGCTGCATATAGTTTACACAACCCGAGTCTTACGCTTTTCAATGATACTTGAAAAATACTGTCATTCCGTCTTAACTGAGGTTCAGCTTTAGGGGCAGGAAGGTGGGCCATGAAGAATCTTCTAGACTCCTAGCTTGTTAACAGATACTGTGAGGTAAGGTATTTGCCTATTTCCTTCCAAGTATGCATTTAGATTTAAAAATATGCAGCACAGAAGAAATGAGCAAACCCATTAGGCCAGGTAGACTCTGCTCAAATCCAAAGGTAAAGCCCTCCCCTTTCCACAGGAGGTCTAGCTCAAGGGCATACATAGAAGCTAATGAATGAGCACAGCAGCAATCAGAAAGCTCTGCTCTATAATCACAGCAGTCTCCTGGAAAAGCTCAGGTCACACCCACTGTCACTTTGCATGGCAGGAGACCACAGGAAAGAACATCAAGCAGAAAACATAACCCCAAACGGGATGCTTTTAACACTTAAAATTAACATATTAATGTTTCCTAATTTTAAAATAGCTTCATTAAATTGAATGCAAGTTTGCTATTTTGTTAAAAGTCGAAAAGCTATCAAGTTCCGGGATAATACAAATGACCCATTCATCGCAACTAGGTAAAATATGGTTTAAAACGCCTTGGGTGCAACATATTATGTTAAAGGTGGTAAACTGGTAGAGGGAGGACCAAAAGCTTGTGGAAGAGCCATCAGTCAATACAGGTAACGTTCTCCAGTAATAGACATGCCAAATCCTTCCTCTGGAACAAAGCCATTTTAACTTCCTTTGAAAGTGAATTAGAGTTGTGCCTCAGAACTTTTCCATTAGGGACATTTATTTATCAGCTGCTTCAGAGTTCCACTGTAAAACACCCAACAGCAGAGTGACCCACCACACATCCTGAAAGCCTAATATAAATTACAGAGAAATCCTCTGATGTAGCAAAAGAGAATCTGGGTCCATGCATTAGTAGAAGAGAGATTTTAAGTGCTACACTGATAACAAAGAATGACTGTAAGAAGTTCCTCTTCTAAATTCAGCCCAAGAGCCTGAAGTTTAGAAACTCAAGACCTTAAAAACAGGCACCATGGCTCAGATGAAGAGAGTTCTTTCCCCGCCCATCCCAAACTATAGCCTTCGCTCACTCGGTATCCACTCGAGACTGGTTCCAGTACCCCCCCAAACCCAGCAGGCTTCCAGGATACCACAATCTCTGGATGCTCAAGTCCCTTATATAAAATGGCATCGTGTTTGCTTATCACCTACACATATCCCCCTACATACTTCAAATAATCTCTAGATTTCTTATAATACCCAATACAATGTAAATGCTATGTAAACAGTTGGTATAGTGTATTTTTAAATTTGTATTATTTTTATTGTTGTACTGTTATTTTTTTCTTGAATATTTTCAATCTGTGGTTGGCTGAGTCCACAGATGCAGAACCCTTGGATCTGGAGCGCCGACTGCACTCTCCTTGCTTGACAGCCACCTACTGACCAGTCCAACTATTGACAGCGACTGGTATTTGTTCTCTCTTCTCTCTTAGTTCCTGTGGCTGCACATAGCTAAGACATCTGTCTTGCTATTTTCATTTCTTTGATTGAGAGCTCTCACTTCCATGGCTCATGTTTTAAGCTGTGAGCTTAAAACTGTAACTAAATTGTACAGAATTGTACTAAATTATACAGAAATTCAACCTCCAGTCTGTACGATGGGCCTCAATTATACAAAAATAAGTTTGGAAGCTGGATTCAAAATTCTTCGAGCTGATATTAACAAACTCACTCTAAACAATAATTCCTCTTTACCAATATATAATAAAAAGTCATGAAGTTACTCAGGTTTAAAACAACAAAACCCAAGGGGAGAGTTTTTGTATTTTCTTCCCTTATACACAAAGAGCCACATAGTCCAAATCATAGATTTAAAGAATTCCAGAGCAGAAAGATCACTTAGACCATTAAGTACAATGTTACTGTGTTTACAGATAGGTAAACTGAGGCCTAAAAAAGGTCATTGCCTGATCCAAGATCACAAAGCTGGCTTGTGTCTGGATTAGATTCCCACATGAAGACAGTGAACACAGGACACCTCAGTCTCAGGGAGAGAACCCTTCCAGGGAGAGGCGTGGCCTTACCTGCAACTGAGTTGGGCCGTGGCATTATTAGTGAGCTGGAGCTCTGAGAATAAGGGACCGGACCATCTCCAGCTGCGGATTCCGCTTTGGGCAGCACGCTCTCCGCTGACCCAGTGGTCTCCTCTTCTGCCACTGGGGAGCAGTTATCTGCCCTGCGATCAGGAAGCACTCCCTTCTGAACCCCTAACCTTAGGCTTCCATCTTTATTCCATTCCAAACTGGAGCCACTCCGGTCATCATTTTCGGATGAACTTGTAATTGTGGCTGAAATGAGAGACCAAAATACTTTGAAGGAGGCCAGGAATAGCTGGGGCTATCTATTGAGAGTTAAAACACACACTGCCCTCCCCAGGATCCATGGAAAGTTCTCCAGTCCACAAAGATTTTTATCGAAGTATGTTGATATTTTGGTAAATTAGAAGAACGTTGCTTATCAGGGGAAATAAACTGCTAAATCACTCTACAGAGGAGGGAAAGAAACTCCGATAGGAAGATAATGAAAAAAACTCTTAGATACTTTTTAGACAGCTAACAGTAAATCTATATAATTTGGAGATAATGTATCCTTTCTTTTTAACAAAGATGAATTGCTCAGGAAAGAATTCCTATCTCATTAAATTACTTTGAACCTTTAAGTATACTTTCCAAATGAATAACATTTGTTGGGGGGTGGGGTGTGGGCACAATCAACAAAATGGTTAATGCAGAAAAGATGCAGGATAAAATCTACAGAAACAAAAACACAATTATAAAGTCAAGCAGAGAATTTGATCCTTAAAGTTTATAACATCTGTTCAAGATAGTCCAGAGAGCTGACTTGACTTAGTTCTTTAGCAGCAATGGAAAACCTTCACGTAAGCAGCCCAGGGAAAGCACCGGCATGGGAAGCTATGCTGTGATTGCAGAATTAAATTTAACCCGTAGAAAAGAAAACCAGCCTAGGAGGGAGGGTAAAAAAGGTAGGAAAACCCTTTTGCAAACATCTTTGCAAAACAGCAGGATGAAAATGACCAAAGAAAGAAGCAATACTCACCCTACATAGCTTCTACAAAGAGCCACTTATAATTTAAAGATGCTGAGCCATATGGGATCCCCTTGCAACAGGTCACTGGGCCACTCACACTGCCCCACTGTTGACCTAACGCTGGCTTGTGTCCTTGAGAACAGGGGCCATGTGCACTGACCCCTCTGTTCCCTATTAAATCCTAGTAGCCTAGGCCCTTGACTGCAAGCCTGCTAAATGGGAGTATGCCAGGCCAAAGTGCATTCAGAAGGCAGCTGCCTGGATTAAGCTGCTTTATCAACACCCTGTGATGATTCGTACTTTATCAGCAGACTGGTGAATTAGCTCAAATGGAGTCAGTTATTTAGGATCAAAGGGTCTGAAGGAGTTTGGTTTTGTTTATTTTTACAACAGTGCTTTAAGATTTGGAAGTAAAGACAAAACAATTTCCTTGCATGTGACCGCAGGACTTCCTGTCACAATTCTAAGACTGTCTCTGATCCTCCTTCGGCTGCAGCCTGGATTTACCACCCTCTGGTCGCCTCCCTATTTAAAAATCCCAGCCACACACTGAAGCCTCCCTAGAGTATCTACAGCAATCTTTTCCCTTTCTCAACAGCGAAGAGCCTGGCACACAGTATAAGTGCTCAATAAATCTTTGCTTATTGAATGAATGAGCAAATGAACAGACTTCACTTCTACTGTGGGCAGAGACACTACACTTAACTCCACTGTTAACAGTTCGTACTATATATCTAACCAAAGCATAAACTGACTTGGGACAGGGTCTGTCACACCTTTTGGGTAGACTCCCAGTATTGCCAAGTGTTCTATCAGCAGTAATAAACCATACCTCTATCTCTTTTGAAATTACAGGCTTCATGGTGTTTTTAAATGCACCATTTATATGAGCATAGATACGTAAGCAAGTGTGACTCTTTTCATCATAAAAATGCTGATGGTGATGGGGGTGGTGATAGCAGCAGCTAACATTTACTGAAGGTTGTTTACTACATGCTAGGGACTGTGCTAATGCTTTACAGAAATGGTTTAATTTAATAATAAGTTTATTGCTTATTAGTGGCAATTATTAATGGTAATCCTATTAATAAGTATAAAAATACAGGCAGTTCTGTATCACAGATGGTGTCATAAACCTTCATTTATTAAGTCCAATATTTGCAACTCAGAAGGCTTTTTTCAGACATACTGTAATAAGTTAGGTTCTCAGGCTACCCCAACATCTAAATAAGAGAAAAAGTTCCAGACTAGGGGTGGAGGTGATTTGTTTGGTTTTGTTAGGGAGCACATGTTTAGAAGTTGAAAAATAAACAGAAAGTCAAAGTGCGCTAAGTGCCAAGCACTCCTGCATCAAACCCCCAAGGGTCTGAGTCCTAACTGTGACCTTAAGCAGTGGGAACAGGGACTTCCTGTCACAAGTGACATTACGGAAAGCAGGACCTCAGGGCCCCAGGAAGCAGCTGGAGAGAGCTGGGAAAGCCCAGTCAAAGCTCCTGGACCGCAGGACAGGCTGAAGGCTCAGTGTTCACCGTAGGGCGGGTGCCCTACACTATGCCCAGGATTTGATGGGAGGAAACGATCAGGTCTCGGCTGTGAGAGGAAGGAGAATGGGTGGGGGAGGAAGGCTTCCAGCTGCAGGAACAGTGGCTGGGCAGAGTAGTCCCAGATGGGGTAGCCATTTCGAAAGGAAAGTATTAACCAGTCAGTGTTTTAAGCAGGAGACTCTAGAGAAGAGGCAGCCCTCCACTGCCCTTAGTTCAGGTGAGGAGACATTCTTTCCACCGCCCACATTCCCTGGGGCTCTGAGTGGCCAGGAGGCTGGAAAATCTGAGGCCACGGGCTTTCCTAAGATGCCCCACTCCACGAATATTCCTCCCTGGCATGCAAAACCAGATGCAGCCTACAGAGTCTGAAGCCTAGACAGTGCACGTCCACCCTGCAGCAGATCCAGGGGCAGATAGCGGCCCAGTGAGTCCTGGTTTCCCCACACGACCTAAGAAGCAACCACATGGGGAAGCTCCGCGGTCTCTGAGAAAGAGAAAGCTGGTTCTTCCAATAAATGACAGGCTACTCAAACATCTTTCTTCCAGGCTAACAGAAACTCAAAACTCCTCATGAGGTTAACCCAGTCAACTCTCAAGAATGCTCCTGTGTAGAGACACACACACACACACACACAACCAGGGCAACGTCCTAATGGTGGTGACTTTTTTTTAAAATCTCTAAAAAATAAGTGCTATTTGACATTTTCCAGAAACTAGATAATCTTTAAAATTCGCTAAAAACTCAAAAATTCTAACATTTTATCCTTTCAACCAGTAAGGATGGCAGCTTTTGTCAATTAAGGGTTGCCATGATTACCCCAACTTGGTCTCAACCATGCTTCCAGCACACAGGATTCTGAAACATGAGTACTTACCAGGCCTTGCGCTTTATCAAGCTGGGAGGTGAGGCAGTGCCTTAAAATTTAGCGTTATATTAGTTTGGTACTGCTCATTGATTCATATGTGCTATTTCTGACTCTCCACGCAGGCTGAAAATTCCTTTTAGCCCCAGGGGCAGGGTCTTTTCTTTCTCTGTACTAGTACCAAGGCTGGAATACTTCCAGAGTACTTTCTTGATATACTAGGGCAAATACCCAATCACCACAACTGTGAAAGGAGGTAGACAGGCTGAGAACCACCAACCTCCCTTTATAGGTACTAAAACAGATTCGGGGAAATTGATCCTCTCACACACACAGCACATGCATGGTTAGTGGTATATCCAACGCCAATACTCTGACTGTACATACTGTGTATTTTTAAAAGACTCTTTGCTTGCACAGTGCTCTACATGGAAAGGAGTTCTTTTAAGTACACATGGCTAAAAAATAGTTTGCAGTTCATGAGTCTGCGTCGTTAAAAAGTCATCCAGTGTTTTGCTATGTGAGGCTCTGAAATAAGACTGTATTCTTTCTTCTCCTCGCCAAATTTTTAAAACCTCCTCTTTGACTTCTGAAGGTTCTATGTTGAATGTACACTTGAAAGAGTCAATAACAAAAAATCAGTATAGGTCCAGGATCTTGAAGGTTAGTTTGGTGGGATCGAAATCAAGTCATAGGTTTAAAAGAACATTAAGAAGAAAGCTAAACTGCCTACCATGTTAGTCCAGAAATGTTCAGGAGCTAAGAGCCAATGATATCGAATATATGCCACACAGAGCAGAATTCTCTTTGAGCTACAGGCAAGATAAGAGGTGAAAAGTGAGAGGGGCTTGGGTGTAAACCTTGGCTTCTCCCCTTTTGAGGAGGAGGTATGTCTCTCTGGACCTGGTACCAGGAACAGGTACATTTTTGTCTTTACAAGCATCACCTTCTATATTTGATTGCATTTCTCTCTTTCCACTGGCTACTAGGAAACTTAAAACTTTCTGCCCACTTAGAAGACAAATGAATAAAATCTTACGCACCTGACTGCTGACTGCATCTTTTCTCTTGCTCCTATTTCCTTTCCCCAACTCATCCCTTCACCGAAAAAGAAAAATCTTGGTTTACTAAATGTCTATTTGTGAGCATTTCTAATTCACCAGGGAGGAAACAACAATGGTAGTGGCTAAGGTGAATATAACAGTGTTTACTACATGCCAGGCTCTAACCTTTGTCGTATTTCCACTCACTGAATCCCCGGAACAGCCCTATGGACAGCAAAGCCCCAGAACGCCCCAAGTCGTGCTGTATTCCAGAAAGGTGCTCTATACTATTCTGATCATGCCATACTAGTTAACAGAAAATTTGGGGCACGCATCCCAAATACATGTATTTCTAAATTATGTACATATGCTACCCTAATTTATTATAATATAAAACACACAAAAATATACATTTTGAAACAATCAGAAAAAAGCCCAGAAATTGAAATTTTCTTCACGCACTCCTTAGATAGTCTGATGTAGTCCTCATTTTCCAAATGAGGGCTCTATAGAGTCTTGTCCTTCCTCGGGTTGTGTAGAAAATTAGATGTGAGGATGTATATAAAGTGCCCCATATATCCTGAGTACTCAAGAACATTCTCCTCCCCATACAACTCAAGAAAATTAAAGTGGCGCTTAAAAAAACCCAACATTTTTTAACCTCTATATTCAGTTTAATGTTTGACAGGAAGAATTTAAAACATTGGACCAATGAATTAAAGATCAAACAAGAGAAGAACATAATGGTTGCCTACAAAAGCAGGAGAAGGGAAGAAGTGAATAAAAAAGGAAAATCCAGCTACTGTTGAAACTGCCTCTGTTGATTAACAACTTTAGAAAATTAAGTTTCACTGCAGCAAAGGAACTCCAAAATCACAAAAAATCAAAGAGGCAAGTCGGGGCAGCAATGCGAAGAATCCTCCAGTCCTCTTGACCTGGCAGGAGGCTGTGCTCCTCTCCGGTGCACTCACGCCTCACCCCGACAGTTGCTGAGGCTGCCAGGCTGTATTTTGGATTTCCCTGAGTGACAAAGGCAAAGACCACAGGAATGAGACCAGCCTGCCTTAAGCTTTTCTGCCAGAAATGCCAGACTGCACTTCTCTCCCCACCCCGCCTCACCCCACCTGCCAACTAACGAACCACACACAGAACAGGGTCCCTGGCTCACCTGTAGTCACAGCTTTAACCTCTCCCTGCCCAGTAAGCAGAGGGGTCCAGTGAAGACACTCAAGCTGCCTCCCTTGGAATGCCAACCAGAACGTCCCAGGTGGGGTGCTCCAGTAACCTTTGGCTCCAGGGGGCTTTCTGGCTTCTCCTTCTGCACCCACTGCAGAACGACAGCTTGGCACTTCTGGCCAGCCCTGTCCAATGTGCCACACAGCTCTGCTCCCCTTCTGGCCTCGCACGCTGGGATCGGGCCATGACAGCCAGATCTCTGTACCAAATCTCCAGCTCAATGCTCCCCGGTGTTGCGCAATGTGTGCTCTGCTATGACATGCAGCGAGGCCAGGGACCCGAGCCATGCCTTTTCAGTCACATTCATCAGGCCCTTTGATTGTGGAAACACCTAGAGGAATAGCTGGGGGCAGGGTGGCGCAGGAGGGGGAGAATGGGACCCACCTTGCTCAGCCATACTGCCCAACTCAGTCTGACACAGCAGAGAATAGTCTCCAGAGAAAAGCTTGAGGATTTAAACATGAAGTTTTCCAGCAAAAGCACACTGCACGGTGTTTTGGCAAAGTTTCACATAACTTGTACGCTGAAGGCAGAGACACTGGAGCTTCTGACACAGACCAATGACACCACGGAGTTCCAGACTTTGGCAAAGAATTCAAGGCACTAGTAGTGGTTGGTATCATTATGCACCTACCAGCATACGCCCTTCATCAGAGGTGTCAATCACTGCCATGTTTTAAACTCTTCTCAGCAACTGACAACTTGCTCAGACTCTCCACAGGGCAGGAGACCATCTTGTAGTCCCCCAGGTGGACAAGTTTTGACAATAGACACTGTGCCTTATCTTTACTATCCCAGTACTAGATGAGCTCCTCGTACACAGTAGGTGCCAATAAATGCTTGCTACACTAACGGAACAGCCTGAAGAATCCAATTGTTCTGAATAAAAGTGCAGCAAATCATCATCAAGGATTTCTTTCCCACATTCAAGTATATTACTGAATTATATATGTAAAGAAAAATTTTCCTCCTTCACCCAAGAGATTTAAAAAAGGCTTCTATAATTAAGGATGATTTTTTAAATTGCAGGCAATGTAGCAAAATGAATATTAACCCAGATTTGAAACACTCTAAATAGTTATTACCAAATCAATTTCAAAGCATTTCAATTTAGTAGCAAGCAGGGTAGTACAGGTGGCAACAAAGCAGCATTAGCATAAAATCAAAAGGGCAGGATTTACAACAAGTCAAAAACGAAAATAAATTACAATTAATTCATCTTTGTGTGGCTCTGCATCTGATAATCTCCCTTAGGACACAAACTCCCGGAAATAAAAGGTGTAAAGCCACCTCTGGAAGCACTTTAATTTTACAAGCCTAGCAGGAGGTATGAGAGAGTCCAAGGAAGATAAAAGTCAGCCCAGGATATTTTCCTAACTTCCTAAGCAACTGGGCAGAAAAACAAATATTATCAAACTCTAGCAAGCACCGGAAGGATGCTAACCAAATGTCTAATATTTTACCACAAGGCACTTTTGCAGGAGAAATGTTTCTGCAAAGGTATTCTCCTGTCTAAATTTATACCTGCCTCCCTGCTTCGAACTGAACAAGAGGAAAACACAGGCAAGCACAAGGAAAGAAAAGGGAAAGGTGGCGGGAAGGGCTGGAATTCTGAGCACTTAATCATCCTGACGGCTCCCTAGCCTGGTGGAATGTGGTGGCTCACGCCTGCCAGCTCAGGGGTGGGGAGCCGGGCAGATGGACAGCACATCTGCTCAGGGTGGGAGACACACCGAGTCTGGGAGAGGTGGCTGCCGTCCACTTGGCGTCCCCCCCCGGCTCAAGCAATCCACCTGCCTCAGCCTCCCAAGCAGCTAGGACCACAGGCGCACATCACCACACCTGGCTAATTTTTATATTTTTTTGTAGAGACAGGGTCTCGCTCTGGCTCAATCTGGTCTCAAGCTCCTGGACTCAAGCAATCCTCCCGCCTCGACCTCCCAAAGTGCTAGGATTACAGGTGTGACCCACTGCGCCCAACTTAAAAAGTACTTTAAAACCCACTATTTTTAGTGATGCTTTTTTAAAAAATCAGATTGGTTTTCATACATTCCAATGAACATACACACTTTATTTTTTTCTAAACTGTGATTAATACAGCTTATACTTTCCATGTGTAACAGCTGGAAGCAAGGTTATAGTCAAAGGAATGTCATTATGGAAAAATGTTTTCTCAGACACAAGAGGAAACACCTTCAAAAGTACACTTCTTTACACAAAGTTTTTCTTTCAAAGTTTTTCTTTTCAAAGCAAGTAACTGAAAGCTATTTTATGGTGATTAAGTACAGCTGGGTTTCACATTTAGAAGATTTCCACATTGCAAATTTAAAAATCAGACACTAACTTCTAGTAATGCCAATGATTTTATTATGCAAAGGGTAAGGAACTTTACTTAATAAGAAAAAGACATTAACAGGCAATTCAGTGAATCCCATCCAGCTTAGACAGTATTTCTACATGACAGAATTATTATATTTTAAAGACATTTTTGTCAGAAGAACTTGGACCTTCTGAAATAGGATAAAGTGGGACTCCCGTCTAGATAACATAATTCAGTTGAAACGGGTTGGGGAGGGTCCACTTAGAGAAAGACTGGAAGGGACCCAATAAATTCTTCTAACGGTCACTAGTCTGCCCTTTCTGCTCCTTAGCAGTGGAAACAGAACACAGGCAGGGCGCCCTGCGCAGCCCTCAGAGGGCTGCCCGGGCATGTAGGAACACAAGCTTCCTGTCCTTGCATCTGTTGGGCAAAAATATTTAGATTAAATATAATCAACGTGACAGAAATCAGCTTAAATAGCAAGGAGAGGCTCAGGAATTTTAAAGGATGGGTTAGCACCGTTTGAAATTTCCCCAAATGCCCTAAATAAACTGTGCTAATACTGTACATGGACCCCTGGTTTGAGCCTCATAATGCCACGGCAGCTGTGCATTTTGTGCCAGCCCACCCCCAAAGCCTTTGCCATCCCAACCCCGGCGCTACTGGTTGACAAACTTTAAACTATTTAAAATGGAAAATTAAAGAGAAAGCCTCTTCCTCCCTTCTCCAGGCCCTATGTAATCTGGAACATGAATCCTTACCGGCCTATTTTGCAAGCTACTGCCAGGTCTTCCAAAGCAGAAAGCCAAGGTATCTTACCTTCATCTCAGCTCACTAGGATCACAGTGCTCTTGAATACTTTATCGAACATTTAAGATGCCCCAAAGCTGCTGTTCCCAGGCTACACCTTATAAAAACAGGCATGTTCTTCAGACGGAAAAAGGCACACCCCTCACCCTAGCAATCACAGAACCATAACTGAGTCATAGATACCTGCTCTGTTAAGAAGCAATGGAACCAGCACACCCTGTATTGATTTAAGAGGAAGCTCCTTCCCCCTCTGGCCCCACCATGCCTGCCTCTTCAAAGACCTGTGGCTAACATCTGCCTGGAGAGGAAATTCTTGCTTCTTTTCCTTCTCCTCCCTACCACACCTCCAGTGTGTCCCTTGGCAAGAGGTTCTAATTCTGCAGGTCGTGGAAGAAGAGAGAACAGAGGAACGTTGTCACCAGCATGGTGCTTCCCTCTCATCCCACCTACAGTCCTTGCACCCCACAGGGGAACAGCTAATGCAGTGGGAAGCACGATCTCCAGAGAGGGGGCCTCCCCAGCCACTTCTCCTAATTCCTCCTGCTTTCATCTCAGTTGTCGCCACTTTTCAAGTTCAGTTGAGTTCAGGCGACATGTTGGCTTGAGCCAATGAACAAAGGGCAGCCTCGATGACATGAAATGTACTACTTTGTCATCAAAGCAGAGCTTAAAACATGGACATTAAAAGGTTTGACAAAGGCAACATGGAACGTGAATCCTGCATAGCTTCTTTACAAACAAACCAAATGTATCCTCCCTCAATGCAACAATTTTCTCATCCCCAACACTGTGCAAAGAACCCAAGAGAGCTGGAATAATGACACACCCCTGTCTATATAGAGACAAAATTAAATAGAACAAAAATACATACATTGAAGGAAAATATTGAGGCACCAGGGGGAGCACATAACAGGGGGACTAATAAGTCTGGGGTTGGGTAGGACTATATATTAAATCAAATACTAATTAAGAGCCTCCGCAGCTCAATCTTTCATTGACAATACAAAAAGCCAAACCAGTACCTCTTTCCTGTTTAGAATTCTTTAAAAATCATAGCATTGTGTCTCACTGAGAGAGAGAAGAGAAATAAATGAATGGGTGGTTCTCTGTGACTGAAAGTTTCTGTCAAAACAAAAAACTGATTTGGTTACAATCAGAGGCATGTAATGCCAATGGACAGAACATATAATAAAAAGAAAAGGCCTGCCCGCCCCGCCCCCCAAAAAAGTAGCACTGGCCACATCCTTGAAGGAAGATAGATAAATTCCCCAGAGGAGATGAAATTTCAGAAGAGCTAAGAAGGCTGTCAATAAAGTCATCTGGATATCTCAGAATTAATAACAAAGATCTATCAATGGTGGATAGCTCAGAAAGAATGAGAACAGAAGTAATGCTGGAAAAAATTAGCTGAACTAGACTAAATAGCAACTGGGGAAGCAAGGTAAGATGAGAATGGGGAATTAGCAGAATAAGCTCATTGGAAGGCCTTCAAGCCAAGTGTAAAGAATTTAAATTTGCTACACAAAACTCTGCCACCATTTATATGCTCTGTCCAGAATAAGCTAATCCATAGACAGGAAAGCAGATTATTGGTTGACTAGGGCTGGGGAGCTCGGAGGTGGTAGGTAGAGGGTAAGGGTAGGATGTAGAGTTGACTTCTAATGGGCGTAAGGTTTCTTTTTGGGATGATGAAAATGTTCTAAAATCAGATATGGTGGAGGCCACACAACTTTCAATACACTAAAAACCATCCAATGGTTTAAATGGGTGAATACTATAGTAGGAGAATTTTACCTCAAGAAAGCAATTAAAGCAAAATAAAACAAAAATCCACTAAAGATTCTGATCCAAGTGAAAATTGAGGCAAGAAGCAGCATTCCTTAAGCTCAGGGGCCCCTCTCAAAGCTATAGTGAGGTCTACACCAGATAGCCCACAACCATTCCCAGGAATCTCACGGAACTTCTGGGGGCTACCTCCAAAGTACAAACTGGATGAACTTGCAACTTGGTTTTTCAAATTACACTTAAAAGAAATTGCAGGTGACTAAAGAAAATAAGGAGCTCAAATGCCATTCATTCCACTTGATTACATATTAACGTGGAAGTGGTGTCCAGTCCATAATAAAACATAAAATATCCCTCAAAGACATGTGGGTAACTCAGCAAAAGGGAAGGAGCTAAATTGTTCAGAAGAGTTCCACTGTGAAATTGCAATATAATCTCAGAGCAGAGGAAGGCCTGAACAATCGCCTGCAGGGGTCCACTGGTCCGTTATCTGAAAGGCACCAAGCTGGAGACCTGAGACACACCGGTGCCTGAGCTCACTCGCAGAAACATAGCTGTGGTCTGTCTGGGATAGCAGGTGAAAATAAGGACTCTTAAATTCCCTGGATGATTCTAATGTACACCTGGGACTGGAAACTACTAAATTAATCAAAATCCTTAATTTTCTAGAGGAGGAAAGAAATGTGGAAAAAAAAGCCAAATGTTGCTTGAGTCACCTAGCAAATCGGCCTCAGAGTCAGGACTAGAACCCTAGTCTCCTGGCCCTTGGTTCAGGACAACCACACCTATTCTGGGGGTGTGGGGCCTTAGGGAGGGCATCCTTATAAAATTCTGGCCTCGACAGTGGTCAGATACCATTGTAAGAAACCTTAGAAAACATACACCTGAACTGTTGTCAGGGAAACAGGTGACCTTGAGATCAGGCTAGGAAGACTTCTTAATATGCAGGGATTCCACTGCCCTACTCTGTGCCCCAGTGGGTCCTGATGTTCAGCAAATGGAACTGATTAGTGAGGAGGGAAGATTCTTTGTAACTTCACAAGCCAGATCTGATCTGGAAAAATTAAAAAAAAAAAAAATTTTAACTAAAGGAGCTGAGTGTTACAAAGTAAACATCAAAGAACGTAAAAGCCGATGCTTCATTCTCTCAGCTACACATGGATCAGTGCCCTCTGAAAAGAATTTTTTTTTTTTTTTTTTTGCAAAGAACAGGCCCCGGCAGATTGACCTTCACAGTCCATGCTAAAACCCTCTTAGGAAGTGCCTGGTGAGTGCTCTGGTTGACGAGCATCAAGCCATTACATTACCGAGCTGTGTGCTTCTTACCTATAATTCCACTGTCCTTGCTTTCCAGGGTGGAACTAGGGCTGCTAACGGTCTCACAGGGACTTTTGTTGGCTGCCGTCTTGCTGACACAGCTATTCAAGGTTGAGCAGGGGCTATCGGTGCTAGGAGATGCGGTGCTGCTTGTTAGTGTGGAGCAAGGACTAATGCCTTGGCTCAGAGCTGTGCACTGCAAGACGAAGGGAAGGAGGAGTTAGCACGGCTTACACAGGAGTCTCCAACACATGCTTTTGTTTTTGACACTAAAACAATAAAACTTAAAACAGCAAAGTGGAAGACAGTTTTTGAAATCTAGGGAAATACATATGCACAGACATAGATATATGGATATATACATATATGATCTTTCAAATTTTAAGAGAAATATCTTTGTTTTGTTCTCCTCCTTTGTGATCTTTTTTTATTAAAAGGGCAGTCTTAGCAATAATTTATTGAGAATGCACATTTGTAAAACAGACATGGCAAACAGGCAGAGATTTCCTCTCATTTAAAGTCTGCAGAAGACAAATGGGTTATTTGACCCCTGTACGGAAAACCTGGGAACTCTGTTTTTGTAATGTTTCATGAGCACCACGACCTGATTCAATTCCTAAAGATTTATGGGCTCTGCAATCAGGGGAAGGAGACTGGTCACCACTGCAGCCTCAATCAACGCAGGACACCCTCTCTCACAGAGCTCCTCGCGGGGGGTAGAAGCTCCAGCCTCTTATTGCTATTCAAGCACACACATCTTCGAAGTGGCAGCGGGCGTGCTGCGTAGCTACTCCCCGGAGCGGGGGAGGCAGTGCTCTCTTGGTAGCTGATCCATTTGATCTCATCTTATTTTGTCTCTGTCTCATCTCCTATAAATCTTTTCCTCACCCCACTGACCCTCCAAAATATCAGCAGCTAAAAAAGCACAGGAAAGCATATACTAAAGCAGCCAGATGAGAAGAATGGTGCTATAAAGTACTAGTATCATTATGAAGGGATTCTTTTAGCCCCTTTAATTCATTCAGCCACTATTCTCCAGGTGCTCACTAGAAGGTTAATGTGGACATTTTCTTAAGTTCTGCTTCCTTCTGCTTCTCCCCACCTCCCTCCTGCAAAAACCCAGAACCAAATTGTTGAAATAAATTTTAATACACAATAGCCCAGAACTCATTTGACCAAACAATGACTTCCCCACTCAAGGAGGGGGAGAAGATGGTTATCACTTTGTTTGTCCTCTGAACAGGTATGAAATGCAGTGTCTTCCTCGGGCATTACCATGGTTTCATTTTTGTCTTCAATGGTTATGTGTGTGGCACTCGGGATCCCTTCTCCCAGTAAAAATCCCAGCCTTGTCAACAGTTCTTGAGCTGCCGGCGAACAGCTCGGTTCATTATCGGCCTTTGCTTCTGGAACAAAGAAAGACAACAATGAAGATGCCCCTCTGGGGAATTTCAGTTTCCCATCTGGATGAGTTCGCACTACAGCTGCTTGTCTGGTGCTTTTGTGTATTTTTATAAAACGCACAAAGTTTGACAATGCGGCCTGTCCTTTAGCAATACATTCTAATTAAGAGGCTGTGACAGGTTAAGAAAACAGTACAAGAGAAACTCCAAATGTAAAGGGTAAAATATTTGACCTGAACCAGAAAAGTCCGGTATTGTTATCTGACAGCAATTCCTATTTCCATGTCACATGAAAAACGGGGACTTCAGACACCAGTTTGGGTAAGAAAAGGCCCATCTATCCTTCATTTTACCCTCAAAACACATGGTGTGGCCAATGACCACAGGAGGCTGAAATAAAGTAAAACCCAAGGGGCATGCTGGCAGAGACCCAGGTTACAGATGTTGGGGTAAAACTGAAATCCGAGCTCTCGTTAGGCAAGATCGGGGAGTGACATCAGTGGAAGACTTGCTGTGCTCATCCCACATCAGTGAAAGTCAAAATCGGGATTTCGACAGGGGTCAATCATTGAGAATCCATGTTGAAAAACAAAGGTTTAAAATACTAGCGAAACACACCCAAGAGACAGGACCCAGTAACATACTGCTGTCCATGCAGAAATGGAGAAAAACCAGGCTATATTCTCAGAATGTTCCAAGTAATGCTGGGAAGCCCGGCCTTTCTCAGGTTCTCCCTGAGGTTGGTCATCTGGCTTTTTGCACGTAAGAGAATTTTACTGTTGTCTTTGAATCAAATGTAGAGTTGGAAGTTAACCTTGTATATAAAAGCCTAAGGGTACTTAATTATGGTTGACAAATAAAATGATATCCACATCATTCTAACACTTCTTTCACATTTTAAAATCAGCATCCATCAGGGGGATGAAAAAACGTACAAAGCAAAGAACAATATGCAACCGGTAATACAGTTACTCAACATTTGGCTCTTTTTTTGTTAATAGTCTAGGTACCTAGACTCATACATACATGAAGCTATTCTGCCTAGATGTGGAAATCTGCAAATAATGGGTAAGGGTTTTAGAAAAACAAAATAAGGAAAGAAGCACACAGTGATGTTACCTTTGAGCTACAATATCACTAACAAGGTTCAATGCTAACTTTGCCTTTTGTAAGGAACCACCGAAGTCTAAATAAGCACAGTTTTTGAGAAGACCACCTATATTATCCCCACTTACATATCAGTTTTGCTAAGTCATGGGCCCAGGATGGCAGCTACCAGGGAGGGAGCTAGGCTGCCCTTATCTTCAAGAAAAGCACCCCACCCCGGCTTGCTCTCAAAAGCTCCCAATGTTTGGGGTGAGAAGAACAGTTTGCCAGCTTGGATGTTTTTAGTTTGCTCTAGAAAACTGCAGGGGCAGGGTAACCAAGGCTCCATTGTTCTGGGTTAAAAGAGCCTGGATGTCTCTGGATCCTGTGCGTTAAACTCACAATACAACGGGGCAATGGTCCCCAGCCAACTGAGAAGGGAGCCACCCCAGGGTGGGTCGACCACACACCAAGGCTGCTCTACAGAAGGTCCCTTCCCACCTCCAACCACATTTTGATTCTCAAGGTAGATAGGCATTTGGGAATGGAGGGTGGGAAGCAAACCGAATCAGCACAACCCAGGCACGCCCAGGGCTGAACCACTCAGAGTCCTCTCGCCAGCCCTGCCCCCTTGCTCAGCCCCAGGCGCAGGCAGGGCAGCTCCTTTATCTGAGGTGGCAGCTGGACTAGAGGGAGGGGACAGGACACAGACGCAGAGCGAAGGGGAAGAAGTGGGTGAGGGGAGGATCTCAGCAGTTTCCCTACTCCACGGGCCCCTTTCCTTTCGAAACAATCTCCATACTGCTACCCAATTGTGACTATGCCCCAGAACGCCCCGCTTCTGGTTCAACCTGAAACACGCTGGGGAAAGAGCCAGAAACTGCTCCCAGTTGGCAGCAGCTGCGCAGGCCCCACAACATTCGCCAGACAACAAACAAGGCCACAGCCTGCAGCTCACATGGAACTTGCTGGAAGACCGGGACCTGTGTAGGTCCTCCGTGCAGCAGGGGGACGACCACACCCCCAGCTGTCACTGCCGCCTCTGCACTGTGTCTGCAGACAGATACCCCAGTTCTCAAGGTTTTCATTTTTAAAAAATTCAAAAACAACTTACTCATCCAAACCTCTCCCACTCCGGATAAGTTGGGGAGCAGTATAGATTCCAGGTTTAATGGCAGAGTTGAAAAGAGTCACCCAAATTCATCATTAACCGTTCTCTTAACTGTTCAACCTGCACTTTGCTGTGACCAAAGTTCTCAACCCCTACCGGGGTTCGGGATGAATGACAGAAGTTCTCTACTTCAGTTTTTGCATCCGTGAAGCCACTGCAATTTTATTTCTGCCAAAGGCTTCCCCAACTGTCTTTTGTATTATTGTCCCGTCTAAGATGTCATCCAAGTGACCTTTCCCTTAAAAGGTCCCCTTAAGTCTGAATTCCTTAATCCATATCAAGCTGTCTGAATCTCTCCTTCCCTAATGCACAGAACCTTCTCACACTGAACTTTTCATTCTGGCAGAAGGAGCCCTAGGTGAAGCGTGACAGGGACATCCCGGGAGAGAAGAGTTGCTCGGGAACTCACATTCATACATTGTGAAGTGGAAACGCATGTCTACTTCCACAGATTTTCACCAGACACTGAGATTTGAACTGATGATATTCTTTAAGCTATTACTCCAGAATGACCTCCAAATCAAATTCTAATGGGTTACTATAGTTTATTTTCATTCATATAATATTAAATCACATATTGATAATGGGCATATCTTACCCAATACTAGTAGGATAAGGGCTGGAGAGAAAAAAGATCTCATTTCTTAACACTTTACATTTCACAGATTTAAATATCCAAAGAATTTATGATGGGTATATTTGGAGTTGAGAGAATAACTGGCCTCATCCTCTGTGGAATCCATTAGGTAAGTGGAGAGTGATATTCCTCCCCGTAACATTTTCATGGAACCCTCGAAATCACACCATTGTGCAAAGATAACCACATGGGAAAAGGCAAAAGGAAGTTCTTACATCACGTCCTGCCTGCCTCTTCAGCTATTCACACTCCATCTGACTATGCTTAGGGCATACACTGAGGAGTAGTCCATAAACTGGCCAGCTCCCCAATCATGGCCATCATAACTTCAAACCTTCGACGCCCTTCATAATCATCCTTCCCTACTGTCTGGGAAGACAGCGTGTGCTCCGTGCTAAACCTGTTCTGGCCCTCTTACAGAGCTGTTGAACTCTCTGAACCACACCTTCCTCACGAGTGAAGTGGCCGTACCCACTTCCTATAGGTTTCAAGGCTCAAAACCAATGATGTGTGAGAAACAACTTATAAACCACAAGATGCTAGAAAGTTGGCCATTATCTCTCTATCAACTTTAACACCAAGAGCCCACACCTCCTCACTATTATTTTCTGGTTTTACAAGTTAGTATCTGTTTCAAATGTGCTTATATTTCTCTTACCTAAAAACAGAGCTTTCTATTTATATATATTTTTTTCTGCCTCAAATAGCTTTTTCTGAATTCACTATTCCAAAACAACAAATTCCCTCTTTTTTCTGATTCCCAAACTGTCCCAGTTTGGCCTGCTTTCACTTTCCATCCAATCACTCCCTCTTCTCAAAGCCAGACTCTACGAGAACCCTGAGGGTCCCTGGAGATCACCGCCAACAGAAAACCCTTCTCCACCCCGCCCTCCCCAGACTCTAGAGCAAGCTGGGCTTTGTTGACAAGGTTCAGCAATTCACTAGTATGTGACCTTGAACAACTAACTTAACACCAAATTTCCAAGACAGAAATTATGGAGCAAGTTTGTTAAATGAGACAGGCCCCTGGTTCGGGGTTAATCCCCTTCCCCTGCCTCTGTTTATCCAGGACCTGCTTCGTGCTCAGCCTCTTGCCTTCCTTGACTTCTATTTATAAGTAACTTCTGTTTCTTTCTGGCCTCAGCCATCACCATTCCCTCCTCCTCAGATTTCCAAAAACAGTATTTAAAAAGGAGCATCTATCCATGAACCTGCTCTGTTCCTGTCAATATTTCCAGTCTGCAATACCAAAACACAGTTATCATACGTGTTATCTTTAAACTTTTCATCTCATTTACCACATACTGAAATTGTCACTAAACTTAACCATTTCTTTTCTCTGAATTGCTGCCTGAATTAGCCTTTTTCTCTTTAGTCATTCTGCCACTCTGCTCAAAGTCTTCATTCCCTCAGTTCTAGAAGACTCTCAGATTTTGGATCAGTTTTTCTCATTTCTATTTTTATTTTCACCCCTCTTCTTAAAGCCAGTGGGTTCTCAAACTTTTAGGTCTCAGGATTCACTCTTAAATTATTAAGGACTCCAAAGAGCTTTGGCTTATGAGGGTTATATCTGTTGATATTCTTCATATGAGAAACTAAAACTAAAAATTTTAAATGCATATTAATTCATTTTAATTTTAATTTCAATTTTTTCTGAGACAGTGTCTCACTATATTGCCCAGGCTGGTCTCGAACTCCTGGGCTCAAGGAATCCTCCTGCTTTGGCCTCCTAAGTAGCTGGGTGTTACAGGTACTCACCACCACACCTGGCTATGATTCATTTTAAAGTAATAAAACTTGTTACATGTTAATAATTAACATTTTAATTTAAAAACTATACTTTCGGCCGGGCACGGTGGCTCACGCCTGTAATCCTAGCTCTCTGGGAGGCCGAGGCGGGCAGATTGTTTGGGCTCAGGAGTTCGAAACCAGTCTGAGCAAGAGCGAGACCCCGTCTCTACTAAAATTAGAAAGAAATTAATCGGACAGGTAAAAAAATAGAAAAAATCTGAAGATCTTGCAAATGTTGACACATTTTATTACACAATATCAAAATATCACTTACCACAGATCTCAACTGAAAAGTCCTGGGAAGCCATCAAGCTCAATGTGACAGATGCAAGTTTCCCAAAAACCTAATTTTCATTTGAAAGGTCAAGTTTTATCACTGGCAACTAATTCTGTCAGCGTTTTTTGTTTTGTTTTATTTTTTTTTAATTGAAGTGACAGGCTAATTTCACTCCTTTTCAAGAAAATGTGTGTCAAATACTCAATTCTGAATAACTATGGTTTGTCAGTTGTTGTTTCAAATAAGAATGATGTTGCATTTAAAAAGTGACTAGTTCAGCCTGCAATTCAAACAACCATACAAGTGCTTTGGCTCGAGACAACCATAGTTCAGAGCACGCAGAGTGTTTCATGAAGACTTCCCATTTCATCACACATAGTATTAAAAAGATGGGTAAAAAAAAAAAAAAGGTCATGTTTTAATAACATTATTTTTAGTGCTTCATCAAGGACATTCTTCAGTGAATTATTTTTTGACGCAAGCACGTGGCAGTGAAGACGACTATAGCAACTAGCGTACCCAGGGCCCCTGCCTTGACGCATATTAACTTAAGCTACCAGAAGTTTCACTAACAACTGCTTTTGCACCATCAGTGCAAATGTCAACAACCATGGAAATGGAAATACTTTCTTAGTATTATTATAAAAAGAGTTTTGACCTCACAAACCTGTGAGAGGATCTTAGGGACACCTAGAAGTCCACAGCCCATGCTTTGAGTACCTCTGCATTAGGCTTACAATTGTATTAAATGTTCCCTTTCCTTACAAATAGGTTAAAATCCTGGCCACACACACCCCTCACCCTAATAACTGATCTCTCATCTTCCCTTATCTGTTCAACTTCTTGGGGTTGAAGGGTCCCCCCTAATTCCATTTCCGTATCACACACCGGTAACTTCAACTCATTCACCTTCACAGCTCTCCTGCAACAGCCTTGTTAAACACACTGATTTTTCTTTTTCCTTTACTTTCTTTACAGCACACCTCTACTTTTGACCTTCCTGTAGATTTATGACCTTGCAAACACTGTGTCCTGCAAGGAGAAAGTGGCAACTGTCCTGAGAGGCACTCCCAGGGAACAGCCATGCTTACCAGTATGCTGTGGTCTTGTGAGTGCCTTCTCCTGCCCTCTTGCTAGTGCTCCTTCCACCTTATTCACAGCTCGTAAGTGAAAAACCAAAGCTTCTCAGTCCTTTCTCAGTGACCTTCTCCCTGACTGAACTCGCCTAGTCTCATGACATCACCTCTAAGCAAACAGCTGCCCAGTTTATGTTCTGAGCTCTTTCTTGAGACCCAGTTTGATTTTCCAACTGGTGGTTGGATACTTCTGCCTAGATGTTCCACCAGCACTTTGAAGTCAACATGCCTGAAACTGAAACCAAAACAGACAGTCCCCTGTCCTCCAGTGGCTTCTTGATGTAGTCTCAAAGACTTGAGGTTGTCATGATTGTCTCTTTTGGCTCCCAGGTCCTTGAAATTCCTCCAGAATCTTTCATCACCTCTTCTTTCCTGACCCTGATCTCATTTGAGACTTTATTCTCACTTAATTGCTTAAATCATTTTCTAATCATTTTCCCTGATCTTAGCCTCTTTCCTGCCCCACTCCATCCTACTCTGTTGTCAGGTGCTATGGTCCAAACGTTTGTGTCCCCCAGCCCCAAATTTCTATGTTGAAATCTTACCCTCACCCCAAGGTGATGGTATTAGAAGGTGGGGCCTTTGTGGGTGATTAGGTCATGAGGGTGCAACCCTCACGAATGGGATTAGTGCCCTTATGAAAGAAGGAGCTTGTCTGTCCTTCTACCATATGAGACTACAGTGAAAAGACAGCTGTGTGCGAACCAGGAAAACAGACCTTCACCAAACCCCAAATCTTCGGGTGCTTTGATCTTGGACTTCCCAGCCTCCAGAACGGTAAGAAATAAATTTCTGTTGTTTATAAGCCATCTAATTTATCGTATTTTTGTTATTGCAGCCTGAACTGATTAAGATACCTGGTAAATCTTAAAGCATAGCTCCAATTAAGCCTTTCCCATGCTCACAATCTCCATCTCCTGAACTTCCGATGCATTATACAGCTTGGATTAGTCAACATTACTGCCTCCCTTAAATTACAGTCACTCTGTATACAGGTCTTTGATCCTCTGTCAGACTCTAAGGCTCCTTGAAGACAGCCCATCTCAAATAACATCCATGATAGTGCTTTTCACAGTTAGGAATTTAAGTAATACTTATTCAAGGAAACACAGAATGAATGCATACTCTACCTCTAAGAGTCTCTCTTCTATGCACACATACCACGTATGCCCCCCTCTGTACTTCCATCTAACCTCATTCAACTATAGGTAGAACGGTGCATCACCATTCTAAGAAGCTGAAAATTAAAGCAAGATCAAGGCTACCTCTTAGGAAAGAAAGGGGAATGTCAGTGACTGGAAGAAATGCAGAGTGATGTTTTATTTCTTTAACTAGGTAATAGTAGACAGGTGCCATTATTCTGCATACTTCTTTAATCCTCTACATCTGTTTGAATGACTGAACTAGTAATCAAAAACATAAGGTGTCCAGGTGCTTAAAAATATCTAATAAAGAGCCCCTCCTCCCAATAAGATAGTTTGCATTTAATTATTCTGTTGTTTCATGTGTGTTAGTTTTCCTTGCTAACCAGACTGCCAGAAAAAAAGTGTCATCATATTTTGAGACTGATCTTCACCAAGCAATGACTCATGAAACTAAAAACTTTCTCACCCCTCCCCAAAGCTTGCTCAAGTAGCTAATGATATATTAAAGCAAACCTAAGTGGATTATGGTTGTCTCTAATTCAAAGAAATAAAGTTGTGAATCCTATTATAATTTAATAATCCTCTCTAATTTATCTGAAATTTTTTTCCCCTTAAGGCAGAGATATTATTTTGTGGGTAAATGACATTTCCCCCTAAACAATATGCTGATTTAGCAATAGGATGCTTATTTTATCTATCTCTCATCTATCTATCTATCTATCTATCTTATTTATTTAGCAAAGGGAAAGGGGAGGAGAGGAGACAGGGGCAGAAGCTTATTTAGAAAGAGCCGATTCTGTATTACACACAGCTTAATACGACCATTTGACAGGAAAAAGGGGGATTGTATTTTGTTTGAGGACTTCATTAAGTCATTCTTTTTTTGCCAGAGTAGAAAATGCTATGTTTCGAAAATATTTTAAAATACTAAAGAGGATAGAATGTCTTTTCCTAAAGGTGTTTCCAGGTGAATGCAAACTTTAACAGGTTCTTTGCTTACAAAAAACGTTCATCTGCCTGTATCATCAACCCTCCTTCTTCCCAGATGGCTGAAATAGGCGAATTACACATAAATACAATTACCTATAAATTAATATAAAAATTCAAAATTCTCTTTGTTTTACTTTGATTTAAAGTTCAAACAGAGAGTTAAGAATCAAGAATTGACAGAGTGGCTGGGCATGGTGGCTCAAACCTGTAATCCTAACACTTTGGGAGGCCGAGGAGGGAGGATTGCTTGAGGCCAGGAATTTGAGACCAGCCTCAGGAAACAGTGAGACCTGTTTCTACAAAAAATTAAAAAAAAAAAATTAGCCAGGTGTGGTGGCACGCCTGTAGTCCCAGCTACTCAGGAGGCTGAGGCAGGAGGATCACTTGCATCTGGGAGTTTGAGGCTGCAGTGAGCTATGACGATGCCACTGCACTCTAGCGAGGGTGACAGAGCAAGACCCTGTCTCAAACAAAACAAACTGATGGATCTGCATGACCACTAAAGCAAAAGTGAGGCAGATCAGTCTGGGAAGAATATTTCAGACACTGAGGAATAACTCGGTATTTCACGAGTCTACGTGAAATTTCAAAGGCATTTCACAAGGAGCTCTTTTCAATAGAACCTGTTAGTCTGGAGAATATTGCCATGGTATTATTGACAGCACCCAGAAAAACGTCTTAGAGACAAATAAGAAGGCCCGAAGGAAATATGGAAAGCAAAAGACCAAGTTTTAAAGTAAAACTGAAGGGATGATGCTGATTTTGAACGTTATAAGTGAGGGTTTGCCCATCTTGCCTCTGTACATGCCTGTGTTAATACTCAAACTCAATTAGTTTCAGTTAGCTCTACTCTTTTCCTTTAGGTTCAATGACCTGGACATAAAAATTATACTTTAAAATACGGCAGACTTCATTATCCCCATTGAAATTTAAAGGATTCCATGGGGATTACAAAACACCCCTTACTAATTGCCAAGTTCAACTCTGTTAGGCAACCACCTCATCAACCAAGAGAAAGGTAACTCTGCTGGGGCTTCCACCAGCATATCACGGCTACCTTCAGGCATGATGATGTGCCCACAAACATGAACTACACCCAGACACCTAGAAAAAGTAAAAGTGTGCCCTGTTTCTCAATTTTAGGTGAAATGGCTCTGGTTCTGTATCTGCAGCC
This sequence comes from Propithecus coquereli, assembly GCF_000956105.1. NCBI lineage: Eukaryota > Metazoa > Chordata > Mammalia > Primates > Indriidae > Propithecus > Propithecus coquereli. The sequence goes on along the minus strand of NW_012150729.1, from coordinate 233,297 downwards.
CACAAATGTCATACATCTGGTCCTCGTGGAGACTGAGGACGCTGAATCAGAGAGCTTGGGTCTGAGGAGTGAGCACACGGAAACTTCAGGCTGCTCCAGCAATACCAATCGCTGCACTTGACTTTATCTTGGCTCACGGCCAAGCATAAGAGCGCTTCCTTTTGCCAAGAAAGGTGGCCAATTCTGCCTTGGGCAAGGGGGGAAAAGTTGACAATGGGAACTATTTTTAACTTCCTTTCTTTGCCCAGTAAAACTCCGAAATTTCTCCTCCACTGCCATACCAGGAGTCTTAGACCCTATACAGAATCTCAACGATGCTCCCAGCCAGGAAGGAAGAGGTTGCATAATGGAGGCCAGGCCAGCCAAAATGCCAGGGGTATAATTGACCAGGACTACAAAGATGTTGGCGGGTGAAAATGAGGGTAAGGGGAGGCTTAATCTGAAATGGGCAGACAGCTCAGTAAGTCTGATGACTGATACTGACCATAGAGAAATAGATTTTTACTTTCTTTTTAACACACAGAAGAGAAATGAAAGCAAACGGACCTCCTGCACATATTGATTCACAACCGAGAAGGGCCTCATCTCCCAGCAGACGGTGGTACCCACCAGACACCACCATGGAGTCTCTGCCTTCATCAGGCATACCTGGTGCCCTACCTCAGCACATATCCTCGGTGTGAGCCTCTTAGCTACACACAACTAGGGGCCTGGACAGAGAGGAAACGGGTGGGATTTCTCACGTCTCCTGCCTGCCCAGAGTGGCCAGCGCCTGGCCCCATCTCCCTGCCCCCATCCCAAACTCTCCTCTTCCTGATTTTCAGCTTCTGCCAATCCCTCCTCTCAGCTCATTTTTAGCTGTATTTTTACTACCACTCCACTCCATTTTCTTCCTATGTCCTATGTCCTAATTATTACCCACTGCCATACATCACCAGAAACAAAACGCACACACAGTGGTTGGAATATACGGGCTATATCCCCCACCACCAACAATTAGGCAGAAGAGGGTGCCAGGTACTCCAAAGTAATAATATGGATGACTTTTTTTTTCCCCCTAAGTTATCTTTGAGCATTACTAAACTTGTATCCACACTGTGGTAAAATAAGCTCCTTTACATAGGACAAGATTCCTAATCCCATGTTTCTACAGGAAAATAGGATGCAAATTCAAAACACTCAAATTAAAGGCCACAAAGTTGTGAGTCAGGGACAACTCAGAAAGGAACAAACAAGTAAATGCTTGAATTGATTTTTTAAAATAACTATTGATACATTCATTAAATGCTACAAATTTGTAATGTCTGTTATACATTTCCAGATATAAAATACATAAAATGTTTTCATGAAAAGGTTTCAGTTTGGATTTTTTTTGCCTCTACTTTGACATCCTTAAAACACTTTAGATGTTTAAAAAAAAAAAAAAGTTACCAAATGCTTTTAAAAAAGCTAGTTGTTATAAGCTTTGTCCAGTTAAAGTTTCAGCTTTTCACCCAAAGCCTGTTGTTGAGTATTCTAAAGCGGTAGAGTATTAAAAACAAAATGAAATCTTGGAAGCAGACTACTGGCTGACTTTTCGTACCCCCTTAAGCCCTGCTAGGTCAAAATTCAGAGGAAATAAGATTCAACCCTTAAACAACGCATATGCACCCACTCAAATATTCCTACCTTGTGTACATAAGTCCAAGAATTGACATTAGCTAAACAGATCTCTGTAACTGCCCGAGGGGGGGAAAAACTCCCCATATACAGTCAGTTCAGCAAAGTATTACTGCAAGGGGCACTCAAGTTTCATTCAGAAATGGAGAGCGTCATTCTATTAAATACAAAACTCAGAGGGAGGCTACTCACTGAAAACATATTCTTACCATTCTCACTGGGCTCTGCTGGCTTGGACACGTCTCTGAACGGAATTATAACTGCGTCTCCAGGCACTCTGGGGCTTTCCACATACTTGGGCTTCCTGACGGGACCTGCAGTGGGAAAGATCTGAGTGTGGCTAATTTTTTCCAGATGCAAACAAAGCGTCAGAATGTACAGTGTGTGTCCTTACCAGGACCCAAATATGCCTAAAGGAAGAGCCAGCCCCTTTCCCTCCCTTGAAAACACACACACGCATGCACGCGCGCACACACACACACACACACACACACAGTCATTTCAGTACAGGCACGGGAATGTCCAGCCTGGGTTGCCAAAGCTCAGATTTGAGAATGTAAACTCTGACAAAAACAAAAGCTGCTCTTTCGCTGTGAAGTCTCTACAGCTGTCTGTGCTGTATGTCAAGTAGGTGATTCTGACATGTTCAAACCTGGGTGGCTCGGGGTGAAGGGTTTTTTACATAATTTTCCTCTCGCTGGGACAAAGATGATTTGGTTGCATGGTCTCTCCCAAGTCAGGAGGCATGGATTACAAACAGCCAGCCTGTAATATCAACATGCTCCGAGCAGCTATGGAACGCAGGCATCTTATCCGGCTGGTGACGCATGGTAATTGTGCGGGGTAGAGACGACTTCTTTCTTGGCAGCTGACACAGCTGCCTTCAAAAAGGCGCAGCAGCCAGTCCAGCACGCAATTCAAAGATGCAAGAGAGACTGAGCATCTTATCTCCTACCTCCTCTTCAAGGCCCCCCCGCAACCCCAACATATCAGAAAATCCAGAGTTCTTACTAAGACTGAGTAGAACCCTCACACATTGCTGCAGGAAATGTGCAATGGTGCTGCCGCTTTGGAAAACACTTTGGCCACTGCTCAACAGGATAAACACAGAGTTACCATACGGCCCAGCAATTCGACTCCTATGTGACTGTATGTTCACACAATAACTCAACTTGTACACAAATGTACATAGTAGCATCATTCATAATAGCCAAAGGTCCATCAAGTGATGGCAACAAAATGTGGTTTGTCCACACAATGGAATATTAATGGGCAATAAAAAGGATGACGCGCCAATTCATGCTACAGCATAGCTGAAATGTGACAACACTATGCTGAGTGAAAGAGGCCACTCACAAGAGACCACAACTATACGACTCCATTCGTATGTAATGTCCAGAAGAGGCAGATCTATAGCAACAGAAAGTATGAATGGTTGCCAGCGGCTGGGTGCTATGCAGGCTTGTGGGGTGACAGCTAAGAGACATAGGACTTCTTTTTGGGGTGATAAAATGTTCTAAAATTAAATTGTAGTGATGGTTGTATAACTGTGACTATATTAAAAAATACTCTACTGTACCCTTTAAATGGGTGAATTGGGTGGTATTGAAATTATACCTACATAAAGCCACTTTTTAAAAAGTGCATATTCTGTCTGCTCCTTTCAAGCATCACGTTACATTCTGATCCAGAATCACTCACTTGACTCCTGTTTTCCTTGATTGCCTTATATGTAAAGTGGCTTTTAACAAGGCCACAGAGGAAACACTTTGCATGAGTAAGAGAAGGGGCAGGGAAAGAGTGCCAGGCAGGGGTCTACAACCCTCCCCTCTGCTCAGCCCCAAGCCCTGGCCGTCCCAGGGCCTCAGCGCCGTCATCGTCATGGCACCATCAAGAGGTGATGCAGGAGGAGCACCGTTCCGCCTCAAACACCTCACACATCTGAGAAATCCTGTTCAAAATATGGTTTGTGGTGAGAGATGCTGCCACCTAAAGGTTCACTGCAAAAGCATCTACACTACTGTAAAAATAATCTAATTCCCAGCCAGCTATAATGAATGTACTACATCTTAAAATAGACTGTTATCAGCAAAGCTTATATACTTAACAAATAAGGATGTTATTTCTAACTTTAGAAACCATGGTTTTTGAATGACTAATGTAGTATTTAATCACATGGCTGTCTTCATAATTTATTTAACCCAGCCAGGAAGGGAATTTTTTAAAAGGTTAAAACAGAATGGTTACAGAGGGAAGGGGAAAACATATTTTCAATCCAAGTGGGGGATGCAGGCTATGCAACAGTATTCAGATTTTATCTCAAACATACACACATCCACATATAAACATACATGGGGGAAACACGGGGGGAAGGGCTAAAATATTTGCTGTGGAAGAGACAGAAACTAGAAAGAAGGGCCTGAATAGGACAGACAGAAATGGAACCAGGACAAATACAAGAACCAGTCTACACTTTTGGTTCCCTACCCACTAAAGTAAAATGGACCCAAAAGCCCTTTATTATTATTATTGTCCGACGACATGCAGCTGCCCAACCAGCAGCCATACCCACTGCTCAAGAGATGCCCGTATTTCTGCTCACCTTAACTCTTCAGGCAAATCTAGAGAGATCTACTTCCAGGATCCAATCTACTAGCCAATGAAGTCCTTCAAAAATAATCTGTGATAGTGAGTACTTTCTTAGAATATGGGCTATTTCAGATGAACGTATGATGGTTATTCACAATAATTGGACCATGGAACCCAATGTCACCCAGGGCCTTCAGAAAGCATCCTCCTTGTCCCTAACTGTTCTATTCAGAGGCATCCCTTAACTATAGGAAATAACGCAACACTGAGGAGTCAGGATGTTAAGAGCAGGGACTTGTGAGTCGGGCAGACCTAGGTTCAAATACCACACCCCTCCCTCGTCATCTCCCCCGAACGCAGGCCTCGGTAAGTCCCAGAGCTAAAAGATGAGCCAGAGAGCCTCCTGCTACAAGGGGAACATCTGTGAGAGCAGAGCCCAGGCCAATGTGGCTCCCAGGCACAGTGAATCACAGGAGTGTCAGATCTGAAAGGAGACCTAGAATATACCAAAGTAAATAAAACACATATTCAGTGGTCACACAAGGCTAAGCCCTTACATATATTAATGACTTCATTCTGAATAACTTTGGGGAAAAAGCACAATTTCCCCCATTTTTGGGTCAGGAAACTGAGGTTCAAATAAACTAAACAATTTGCTCATGGCAAAGCAGGAAGGAATTCAAAGCCTGGTCTCTGCAGTTTTAAAGCCCATGCACTGAATTACCATCTGGCACTTAAAAAGCTGTGGAATCTAGATTAAACACGCAATTCTAGAAAAAGCCAAGGCACTGTGACTTTCCACCACCTAGTCATCCGGCAAGTCTTTTATTCATCCTACTTGTCCCTGATCTCCCCTAACTTTTACTAGGAGTTGAAATATTATGAAGTGAATATAAACAACTGCTGTCTAACATGATCCTTTTATTTAAATTGCTTTTCACAAACAGCTGAATTTCAAATGCTATAAAACAAGATAAATTTATAGCCATAGAGGTTTTATTCTTTTCCCCCCTTGATCACTCATTAGAGAATTTGTGCAAACTTTGCATTAAACAGAACAGATGATACTTTGCCTCCATTCCCTCTCAAAAACACCATTAAAGTTGCAATAAAAGGATTAAAGAGAGACCGACAGGGAAAGGACACAGCCACAGGCATGAAACCAAGCTTCTGAAAGTGAGAAAGATTGCCAAGGAGCACTGGGCTGAGCAGAGGCTAGAGATGGGGGTGGGGGTGATGAGGGCTCAGCCTGGGCCAAAGAGCCTCAGGGACACCGGGCTGCTGGAGGGAAGGCAGGGGCAGAGCGATGCCCAGCACCTCAGGATTGGCTGATAATCTGTTTAAGGAACAGACCTCAGAATTGCTTAAGCCTGGAGCATTCCCCCTCTGTCTTCTGGAGGCTGAGTTTATTCTCTGGAAAGGCTGAATTCTAAGACCACGGGAGATTCAAGAGCTAAACTTGTGAGTGCCTTTTTCTGTTTTCTTTTTGTGTTTCGGGTTTTTTTAAAACCTCTTAAATTCTAAATTTAAAAAACTAGGATTAAGAAAAATGCTACACACAGACTGATGGGCCCCAGACGTATGCCCCCTCCCTCTCAGCTGTTAGAATCGACAGCCAAGCTCTATGTGACGGGCAGGAAGAGATTGAAGGATTCCTTTCTGGGGAAGCTCATCAAGAGAGGAGACCCATAAATAATCATAGCCGGGGACTCCCCCACCGAAAAATGGCAGCTCCTTGACCAATCATGCTGCAGCACAGCCTCCCCTCAACACACACCTTTCAATAAGTCTGTGAGCACCTTACACCTATATACAAATGAGGTGCCAGGGAGCACAGACAGGCAGTTGAAAAAGGACCCTACCCAGGAAGACAGCAACCGTAACAGGTTAAAGAAGGAACTCTGAGGAACTAATAGAAAGCAAGAAAGAAAAGCAACATCGCATCTGCTGCACGGGGGGGGGTGCTGTCACAAGGGCATTCAGAGCCTGTGATGTGGTCAGCTGAGCAGGCTGTGGCTTCCGGATGAGGACGACTGGAGCCAGCACCATCACCCAAGTGCCAGTCTTTCACTTAAACAACCATCCATGAAACCAGTAACACTACTCTCTGGGCCATCAATACGGAAAAACTCCCCTAAATCAAGTGGCCACATTCCCTGTCAACAGAGATCAAAACTGAAAAACCCACTTCATCAAAACTACTGCCTAGCACCTTTCTACACACAGCTTTTTGTTTAAAACAAAATACTCAAGCACAAGGTACTTTAAAGTAATTTCCCCCCTTTTCGTAAACCAAGTGTTATAACGTTGATCCTACCAAATTAACCAGAACGTAATACTACATAACAGTTACCCACAAAACATGGTGTTCCGGCTACGAGCTATGTTTTAAGGCAACAGGCTCTGAAAAACAAGACTGTCAGGTCTTAGCTGAGAATTGGCTTATCTAGAGCAAGGGTCTCTGACCTTGGGGGCACCAGGGACCAGTTTCATAGAAGATGATTTTTCCATGGACTAAAGGGGTAGAGGTTTTGGGATTATTCAAATGCATTACATTTATTGTGCACTTTATTTCTATTATTATTACATTGTAATATATAATGAAACAATTACACAACTCACCATAATGCAGAATCTAATGTTGCCACTGATCCGACGGGAGGCAGAGCTCAGGCGGTGATGCAAGCGATGGGGACTGGCTGTAAATACAGTTGAAGCTTCTTCCCCTTGCTTGCCTGCCGCTCACCTCCTGGTGTGGGGCCTGGTTCCTAACAGGCCATGGACCTGTACTAGTCCGAGGGATGGGGGATGGGGACCGCAGATCTAGAGGCCAATGTGTTTCCTTGGCACAGCTCCCAGGCAGCTGACCCCCAGCATTGGTACCAAGCAGCTTTTCCAGCCATGATATGCTCAACTTCTGATTCTGATGTTCAGGTGTGGGCTGGGACCCCAGACCATGTTTCAACAAGGGCGGGCCTCTAGGGAAAACCAGTACTTAACCGCCCCCTCCCGTCAGGTAGAAATGGGGTCCCAGAGGCTGTGTTGGAGTACCAACTTGTCCAGTTTACAAGATATAAGAGATAAATGAGGTTTTTCTCAGTCACAAATTAAACCTGCTTCATCTGAACTCAAGACCCTTTTACTCATTCCAACCCCTCCACTAAATGTCACAGGGGAGTGGGCTCTCACAGTTATAAAGGATATTTAAAACTTTTTAAAAATGAGCCAAAAAGAGGTTAAATAGCCATAAACTTGCAGGCACCAAGTATGCAGCCTGCAAAAAGAACAGCCCCTGCCACCTTCCTTAATTGTGGAGAAGGGCCTTGTGTCAGTCTGGAAGGAGTCGCCAGGGCCAGCACCTTCGCTTAATCACTCCATTCTGCAACCTCAAGGCACAGCAATCTCCCATTCAGGATTCTGCCTTTACATAAATCTCTAAATATACTTTCCCAGAGGCCAGTTTTCCTACTGTTTCTGACATTTTAATCACACAGCTGACTATTTTGCTGCTTAGAAACTGCCATATAAGGAATATTTTCTAAAGAGGGACGGTAGAAATAAACCAAACTGGGCTTTATCTCCAGGCAGTGAAAGAGAGAAGGGCAGGGGTTACTTTTCATTCGAGCCTTTCAGTTAAAAATAATTATACATATATATGAAAGCAATATTTGGGACGCAGAACACCTGAGGCTACTTATTGCATTTAAAGTAGATCTTACATTTTTCATGAAATCTGGAGACCATGAAAAGTGACACTTTGTGTCATCAATCATTTTAGGGATTTTTTTTAGCATCTTGAACTTTCACAGTAAAGGTTCCTGTCAATTTTATCCCATATAGGTTTTCATTTCACATTGGGAAATGTTCACAACAAGATGAGAAAAACAGAGATGAGTAAGAGGGTTTTGTGTGTGTGTGTGTGTGTGTGTGTGTGTGTGTGTTGGGGGCGTGGGGGTTATCCCTAAAGCAAATGTCATTAAACAGCCAATTCCAAATGGTAAACTGTGGTGAACAACCAGATCAGAGTCTTGAATTTTGAAAGAGCACGATATCCAGACAGAGCTTCTAAAGTTTCTTCCTCCTGTACCCCCAAAAGGAATGCGTGGTGGGGGAGGAAAATGAGGAGACACGCAATTTGAGGCTGAAGAAAGGGGAAGACAGCCTAACCAGGCCTGCGGCATAAAGGGAGTCCCCTGTACCAGGGGCCTGGGCCTGGCTCCCTGCTATTCTGTTCCTTGCTGAACTTGCAGCAGGGCTGGTGGCTCTGTTCAGACTCCATCATAAGGGGTGAGAGCCTCTTGGGAGGATTCTGTTTGAGGCAGGAAGGAGCCAGATAATGAACTGACCCAGTCAGAAAGCCCTGGCCAAAGGGGAGGGTGATTTCAAGCACAGCGTGGCATCCATCACTTGGATGTTGCCTGTGAGAGGCAGGAGAGGGACTGCAAATAAAAACCTAGAATGCTGCTTGAAATGGCTCTCTACTCCAGGGAATGACAACGCCGGGGATCCTGGGGGCCAACGCTGGGCAAGGCATCAGGAGAGAGAAATACAGCAGCTGCCCCAGAAGACATACCTTCTGCGGGCTTTCCGGAACTTTAAGAAACACTTTACAAGTGTCTGGGGCCTTGTGTAAAAAGAGGAGGGCATGGAGTCAGCACAGTTTGAGTTCTTACTGCTGCTGTGACCTCATCCACACCCAAAGACAGGTGAGGTCTAGGGAAATTCAGGTCACCTGCTGATGATGAATGAAATTTAAAAAGTTACTTGACACCACTCTTACTAAGCCTCCTTTTATTTATTTATACCTTAATTTTAAGGGTCCACTGGGAAAGGGTGAACAGCCTTTATTCACTCACGCACTGCGTAGGGCACTGTGAGGCTGTAAACCTTCACTGCCCTAAGGTGTGCTGAGCTAGCAGGGAAACAGCATATCAGAATGGAGCCACGCTCCTCTCAATAAGGCATCATTAAAATAAATGTTGACAAAGACTTTCAAGTTTGTAGTTTGTAGTCTGCATGTCTATAGTACCATGAGGACAATAAACTCCAAGTACAACAAAATAACCTAAGTAATGTTTCTACTTTCTTCCAATGCCATTTGATCTGTCATGCTGTTCCTGTACTGTGCTTAAATTGCTATTATATATTCAAACATGGAAATGCGTTAATTCACTTTATTTATTTACTCAACAAATTATCAGTGGTATATCCTCTGCACGTCAGGCACAAGGGTAAAAACCACAGATGTGAATGAGTTCTCTTAAAGCTCTCGGCTAAGAGGACTAGAGTCTATTACATCATCTGAATTTTATCCCAAAACACATCCACATAAACAGTGTGGTATGAATGTTACGTCTGGTGGTTATAATCTACCACCTAAAGGCAATTAGTTGTTTTAATCAGGAATACAGGCTCCAGGAGTAGTTAACTAGCTTTTAATCAAAAGGCCACACTCCAGAGATGCTGCTGCAAACCAGTCAGCTAGCCATCCTTACCACCAACCAACAGCAGGGTTACGTTAATTAGCATAGGTCAGAAATGAGATTTGCTACTGGTTAAATTACTGAATTTGTTAATTAGTATTATGGTTGTTGGAAACATTTTCAGTGGTGAAATTCATATTTGAGGTACAGGGAAGGACTAGAAGTGTCATAGAAGCATCCTAGCTTTTGTATGACCCAGGGATAAAAATCTAGCAGGCCCTCAGACACGTAATACATGGTGTCCTGGGCTTGATCAGTAAATGGCTCCAGGTCCAGCTACCAATTCCTGGGAAGCCTTAGGCCCTGGATGCAAAATGGCAGGATAACCTGAATGTCGCCTTGGGTAGGCAGAATTCTAAAGAAGTCATTCCAAGATTCCCATCCCCTCCCCTCCCCTTGTTATGGAATCAAACACAATCTGGGCACTGCTGGGAAGGGACTCTGCAGATGAAATGAAGAATTAAGGCTACTAATTAGCTGACTTTAAAATAAAAAGATTATCCTGGATTATCGGGGTGGGCCCACTGTAATCACATGGACCCTTAAAAGCAGAAGTCCAGCAGCGGGGAGATGAGGCAGGAGGGAGGGAGAAAAAGCCCGAGATTCCAGTGTGAGAAGCACTCCACCCTCTGGACTGGACACCTTTCAGGTTCAGAGGAGGAAGGAAGGATGCCACAGACAAAGGAATTCGGGACCTCAATCCTACAGCCGGAGGGAACTGAGTTCTGCACACCTGAATGAGCCTGGAAGTGTTTCATTCCCTGAGCCTTAAAGGAATGCAGCCCTGCTACTTTCTTGATTTCAGCCTTATGAAACCCAGAGCGAAGAGCCAGCTACACCACGCTTTGCCTGGACTTCTGTCCTATAGAACTGTGAGATAATAAATTTGTTTTAATATGATAAGTTTGTAGTAATTTCTCAGGGCAGCAATAGAACACTAATGCATTGTCTATGAAATACTGTCTTATGTGCTACAGGTAGACACTGAATGCAAGCTGCTGTCACAGAACAGATCCCTGAAAAGGACAAAACTAGAACTTCACCAGGCATAGAAAGCAGGTTGTGTGGCTGCATTGTGGTGGCCTACTAATAAATCCATGTACGGGCGGAACTCACCTGAGCCTTGTTTTCGTCATACCCAGCAGTGAGTTTACAGAGAGGAAATCTCTGGCTCTCAGCTGTTCTAACTTTTGGTAGTAATTATAATTTTCCATAAAGAACGTAACATCCGAAAATGCTTTCATTAGCTTTGCAAGAATCATGAAGCAAATAGTTACCAGTCAATGAACAATGACAAACCTTGATTTTAAGATGTCCCTGGAAGAAAGATCTGAGTCCTTCCTGGAATGGTAATTTCAGAGCTTCTCTAAGGAACCACGGAAGCAGCCCTTAAGAGGAATGGGCTCTTCTGTCTTCACACAAGCAGGAAATGAGTCCTACACTGCATGAGGTAACTGACTCCAAAAAGAGAAAGGCAGGATCCCTGAGAATTTTCTTTCCCTGTGGGTTTGGACCAGTCGTGCTCAAAATGTGGTCCTGAGACCAGCACCAACAGCATCACCTGGCAACTTGTCAGACATGCAAATTCTCAGCCCTACCCTAGACCACAAAGTGATTCTGACGCCCATTAAAGTTTGAAAACCACTGGCTTAGCCTGTCTGGGGGCAGCCCTACAAGACTTAGCCCTCACCCCGAGGAAGCTTACAACCAAGTATGAAGACAGCACGACGGCAGGCGATTTGGGGAGAAGAGCAGAGAAGCAGCAGCAGCAACTGGGCTGAGCCTGAGGCTGAGCTGGGGGCAATGCCACTAAGAGGGAATGCACTGAGGTGGGTACAGGGTGTTTTACTCTTTCCACTCCTAAACAGAATAAAAGCAGCCCGAGGAAGAGAACTTAGCTCTTCTCAGCTTCCTTACAGAGCTTAGCACAGTGCTATGTATTCAGTCGGGGCACAAATATTTATTCCAACAAGAAAAAGGTTTCTTTCTAAATAGTTATACTTTCTAAATAGTTATACGTCTTTCTAAATAAGTTATACTTATTTTCTATAAACTAATAATTTCTAAGACATTTTCTAATTTGGGAATATTTTCTCATATTTATTCAGCACAGTGGCTAGTAGGGAATTCTGCTGTAATCTCGTTTATTCCTTCTGTCAGGGCAGGAGATCTGGACGTAAACGAAGGGGTGGGAGAGAGGACATGGGGCCCGAAAGACCACCGAAAGGCTCCCACCAGCCGGAAGGTACTCTGTGACACCTCCCAACCACCCAGGAGAGGGCAAGAGCAGAGCAATCCCATGTCACCCATCAGCTCGCCCTCTCCACTCTCTGCTCTCCACAGCAGCCAGGTCGAGACCCTCCCAGCCTCCTTGAACAAATCTGATGCACACACATGCACACCCCACCCGGCACCCTATGCAGGGATCCTCACGTCCCACCTCACAGAGAAAGTGGCCATGAGGAAATACCTGAAACTTTCTTCGACCCTGTGCTCACAGTCAGCTGCACTGCTACTCATCCAGTCACAGCCACAATAAAGCTAACCCTCCACCTGTGCTCAGGGTGCCGAGATCACGGGCAAGAAAAGGCAAGAGAGATGCAGAATCCAACCATTCCTACAGAAAAACATCTGTACAAATTAGTGCTCTGGAAAGGATTTATGGTTTTAATCTGATTGGGTCAAAAGATTAGCCATGGATAGGAGTTACAACCTTACTAGGGTTGCACTGAGACCATTAAAAGGGCCAGCTTGGACAATGAGCTACCACTGCACTCCCTTTAGCATGGTTAAAATTCAAATACAAAATGTCACAAAACTGCTGGTGCATTTGTAGGGCAACTGAAACTCTCATACTGCTGGTGGGAATGCAAAATGATATAATCATTTTGGAAAACAGTTGGCATCTTCACATCAAGTTAAACATACTATATGACTCAGCCAATTGTACTTCTAGGTATTGACCCAGGAGAAATGAAAACTTATGTTTACACAAAAACTTTTATGTACATATTTACAGCAACTTTATTCACAGTCACCCAAAACTGGAAACTACCCAAATGTCTTTCAACTGGTAAATGGATAAACAGTGGTATATCCATGCAATGGAATACTACTCTCCAATAAAAAGGGTTATTGATACCACTACAACATGGAAAAACCTCAAATGCATTAAGTTAACTGAAAGACACCAGACTCCAAAGGTTATATACTGTGTGATTCCATACACAACATTCTGAAAAGGCAAAACTAGAGGTTTAGAGAACAGATCAGGGGTTGCCAAGGCTGAGGGGTTGACTACAAAGAAGCAGCATAAGGAAATATTTGGGGGTGAAAGAACTGGTCTGTATCCTGATTGCAGAGGTACTTACACAACTCTGTGCATTGGTCAAAGTTCACAGATCTGTACAATGACAGAAAAGTGCATTTTACTCTATGTTAATTAAAATACACATTTAAAATTTTTTCAATTAAAAGAGGGGCTTGGCTTATGGTGCCCAGCTGTGCGGGAGTACCACTTGTATGGTACTAGTGATACCCAGTAGCAGGAAGCTCCCAAGTCTCAGGTCCTGGGCAAGATCTCTGACCCACTTAGAGGTAGAGACAGGTAGAGGCCAGCCCCAGCACCTATCATCTCCGTCCACCTTGGTGAGACAGCCCTAATTTTTCACTATTTTTAAAAGTATCTAATACTTGGAAAGAGACAAAAGAGAGACATTTAGGGTGTCCCTTTAGTGGAGCTGGGTATTGTTTACATAAAGCAGACTCCACAGGATTATCTTACTATAGATAGGGGTATACACTGTTGACTGACTTTGGTAATAAGTTTGCCATCACTGGCATAATTAGAGAACATATCTAGTAGCAATTTTTTTTTGAGACGGGATCTCACTCTGTTGCCCAAGCTGGAGTACAACGGCACGATCATAGCTCACTGCAGCCTTGAACTCCTGTACTCAGGCGATTCTCCTGCCTCAGCCTCCTGACTACCTGCGCTAGCTACAGGCGTGGGCCACCATGCCTGGCCTCAGAGTTTTTATTGTTTTTATTAATAAAATGTGGTATTTTGGAGTACCTGACTGATTAGCCTTGTGCTTCTTATTTGAAATATATAACTTTTAGGTTTAAGTGAAATTCATTTTTAATTAATTTATAAACATAAGATTTATAAATTGATTTTAAAAGCTTATGAAAAACCATGTTTTAAAATTTTAACTATAATACACTGGGCAATAATTTGAACCCCTCATCATCATGTGTACACAAAATGCTGCTCTCAAAACATCAAAAGGCTCATCTGAAAACATTCTCTCCCCTGTGTAAAGTCAGTCTCTCCCTTTCAAATTGCTCAATGCAAGCAGCTCAACATTCTCTCAAATAAAGAAAAAGAACAAGAAAAAACATTCCCTTAACTCCAAGTCCACCACTGTCTCTACTTCCTATCCCACAGCTCCTACCCGGCTGGCAAGGCGAGCCATCGTGCATTTGTTCTCTCAGCTGAATTCTAGAACCTTTCATGTGCTAGCACAGTCCTTCTGCCCCCACAGCACGTACACTGTCATAACCTGTGTACTTGTTGGCACCCCCAGTGGACTCCTGCGCGTCCCTGGCGTCGGTACAGAGACCCTATCTCTGATGTCAGGGGCAGTCCACAACAACAGAGAGGGGGCTGGTGTCAGGCCACACACAAGCGGCCTCTAACACCCCACAGAGTCCTACAGCAGGCTTCACCTGAGGCTGAAAGCAAGGGCAGCACAAAGGTTGGGTCTGTGAGCTTGAGGCAACGTCCTTCTCTGACCTCCTTGGTGATGAGCTCACACTTGCAAGCATGTGCTTTCCATTATCTGAAATTCCTTTTGCAAACTTCAAGAGCAGTGGCAAAGCGGTATTTTGGGGCTTAGCTGTTATCTCTTCAGAGTCTGAAAAGGACAAATTGCACTCACAGATGCCATAGGTGACCCCTGACATCACTGAGAGGAGGCCGATGAAGAGCCACAGCCACAGCTCTCCTCACACTGCGCCTACTGCCGTCCCCCGCAGGACGCAGGCCATCGGGACCACTCAGCAGCTACCAGTGTGCTGGGGTCAGGACACAACCACAGGAAGGGTTTCCACATTAAATGTGCCACAGTCCAAGTTCTTGTAGAGGTTTTCTTGCTGGTCAAAACCACCACAATTTTACCTGACCTCACTCTAAAATAGCTGATCAAGATGAAATGAGTTCCTGAATATACACAAATTCATTATAACAAAAAGAGAGGCTCCTTCTTGACTTTTTTAAAAAAAGCCAACTATAATTGATCTCCAGCTTAGTACCTACTCATCGTCAACCAGGTCAACCACAAGGCCATATTAAATCATCCTCCCAACTCCCTCACCTCCACTGGTTCTGAAGAGGCCTCCAATGGGTGTAAACATTCCAGGGTGAAAAAACAGTGGCTAAGCCCAGCCTGTCCCATGTTCCCACACATCACAGTGGGCCTTGGCCTACTCCTTACTTCCCACATAGGTGTAAACATCTCAGCCATGAGTGCAAAAACATCTGAGAACACCTGGGGCAAAGAAGAATGGAATGAGACTATTAAAATAATGCCCCAATCTGCCCATACCACAGAAAAATAGCTCCAGAAGTCGAGGGTTCCTAGCTGGTCTACCTTGATACCTCAGCTATTAGACAATTTTGAATAATTGGGGGGAAAAGGTTTACCTCAAGATATACAGTAATAGTAATATACCAAAAGAAATAACTACAGAGATTTTTTTAATGTCTTTACTTTTTATGTAAGCCCGGTCATGTATAAAGGCAAAGTCAGACGGTAGCCTCTAAGAACTTAAAATATTTTATTCTTTTTAAAAGTATTTTAGCCACTGGAATGGCAAGCGGATCAAGTAAGACTGCGGTCCCCAAACCCCAGTCCGCGGCCTGTAGGAACCGGGCTGCACAGGTGGGTGAGTGAGCAAAGCTCCATTTGTATTTACAGCCGCTCCCCATCCCTTGCAACACCGCCTGAACGCCACCTCCTGCCAGGTCAGCAGCGGCACTGGATTCCCATGGGAGTGCAGACCCTACTGTAAACTCTGCAAGTGAGGGATCTAGGTTGCATGCTCCTTATGAGAATCTAATCCCTGACGATCTGAGGTGGAGCTGGGGCAGTGATGCTAGCACTGGGGAGTGGCTGCAAATACAGATCATTAGCAGAGATGTTTGACTGCACAATAGATGTAATGCACTTGAATCATCCCGAAACCATCCCTTCCCCCACCCCAGTCTGTGGGAAAATTGCCTTCCATGAAACCGGTCCCTGGTGCCAAAAAAGTTGGGGACCGCTGAAGTAAGAGTCACAGGACTCAGCAGAATTTGTTCCTAGAATACGCTGCTTATTCAGCATTAACCACAAGGTGGAGCTGTTTTCAATGCTAATTCCAGACGCACAGCCCTGCTAGAGCAGTTTCTTCGCCATCATGGCAACTAACAATGCTTGCATCTGTTAGGAGCATGAAGTCCAGAAATGCTTTTTCTTTGAGGTTTCAGGTAACATACATATGCTTAACTGTCTATACTGAGGAATTAAACCACTGTGGCAGCAATTCCCTGCCCCCATTTTAGGCCCGACCTAAAGCCCGTGCAAAGACTGATCTCAGCCCCAGTTAGAGCCAAACAAGGTAACAAAGTGGGGCAGAAAAGCCTGAGTATTCCTGAATTATATCAAAGTGCAACCCTGGAAGTTCATCTACCCTTGAATCCATGCTGATATAAATAAATGGGAAAGAATAAACAAATCTCCCATGTGGAAAAATTCCAAACAAGGTATACAGATAATCCCTCTCAAGGAGGGGGAGCCTAACTCCCCACCCCTTACGTGTGTGCTGTGCACACTGACCTCCTTCTGCAGAGTACAGCACACTCCATGCACAGTATGTATGCATATGTATACATATACTTTCATACATGGAAGGGGAGAGGGGGAAAAAAGAGTAACTTTACCATGGAGAAACCAGGCAACAATTGTGTTGGCGAGGTGATCAAGATAAACATGAACAGTGATAAGTCACGTTGCTACTATGTACCATCAACACGATGTGGTGAGAAGGCACTTCACCTGTGTGGCTTCTGTCCAGAAATCCGTAACTCCATCTAAACATGAGAAAAACACCACACAAATTCCAATACAGGGGCATCCTACAATATACCAGACCAGTGCTCCTCAAAACTGTCAAGGTCATCAGAACAAAGGAAGTCTGAGAAACTGTCACAGCCAAGAAGAGTCTAAGGAGACATGACAACTAAATGTAACATAGGATCCTGGAACAGAAAAAGGACATCGTGTGTGAACCAATATATGAACAAAGTATAGACTTCAGTAGGTATGAATATTGATTCATTAATTGTGAAAAACGCATCCTACTAATGTTGCATGTTTGCAACAGGGAAACTTAGTATGGGGTATATGGGAACTCTATTTTAATTCTTTGTGACTTCTCTATAAATCTAAAGCTATTCTAAAATAAAAAGTTAATTAAAAATAAAAGTTCATCCAAGGCTCAAATGTAACAATTAATAAGAGGTGCCTTCACATACACAAGGATCCCTTTACCTTCTATTTTGAAGTATTTAGATTGCGTTCCTGACAGTTCCTTGACACTTGTCATAAGAGGAAGGTGAAGCAGAAAAACACTGCTTCACTGAAGGTCATGTGAAGGACAATGGCAGGAACACAGAGGCTGTGGCTTCTGTGCCATCTGCACCTTTTGAGAGTGATCTGATCTAAGGCTGCTGCTCTGGGTGGCAGTGAAGTGAAAATGACTGAGGCTTTGGAATCAAACAGAGGTTCCAATTCCAGTCGGCCATCGACCAGCTGTCTAACCTTCAGGAAAGTTACCCAAACTCTTGGGCTCTCCATTACTGTAAACGGGGCTGGTACTTACACCTCAGGGGTAACGTGCTTATAATCTGTCTAGCACATGGTAAGTACTGCTAAGATTCCACTGCTCCTTTCCTTTCCTCTGAGGCAAAAATCACGTTGATAGAGTATGGCCCAATGGCCACAGAGCACCATTGAGTGTTTTTATAAATAAAATGTTACTGGAACACAGCCATGACCATTCATCTATGTGTTGTCTACGGCTGCTTTGTGCTACAATGGTGAGTCAAATGGTGGCAACAGAGACTGAATGGCCCTCGAAACCTAAAATATCACTATCTGGCCCTTGACAAAAAAGTTTGCTGACTCTGCTCAAAGGTCGTCAGTTACCGTATTTCCAAGGCTAACAGACACTTTTCCTTATCGTACTTGACCTTCACGGCTTCTGCCTCAGATGTCATATCTTGAAACCCTTCTCCCTCCTTTGAGGCCAGCAATCTGAGCTCAGGCTCTGCACCTCCAACTCCTAGGTGCTCTTCACACACAAGGTTCATGGAACATCCAAAGTTCAAGATGTGCAAAGTCAAGCTATTCCATAGTGCAGCTAATTACACCAGCACCTACACCTGTGGTAGGCCAGAAACAGCATTACCTGGAGTCCTAGGACCAATTGGCTTGATATTCCACCTTTCAGAGCCTTAGAATCTTTACCAAATATACAGGAATGAGTCCCACCTTGAAAATACCATAAAAATTAAATTGGGAAAAAATGTGAAGCCACTAGGCACAACATTTTCTGAATCTGGATCCATCTAGAAAACCAAGCTGGAGCTTAGAAAGCTTCCCAACTGGTCAAGAATGAGTTAAAGGTATGACAAGAGGTAGATCCCCTCAGCTCTCTGGACTGCTGGGCAGAGCCTAGAGCAGTCCCAATGGACAGGTCATTTATCTCAACTGCTATACAAGTATTTCCTATATGTGCCACAATATAAAAAGGGCTGGGAAGCCCTTGCCCTGAGCCATTCTGCACTTTTCTTCTTTCCCTTAATTCTCGTGTACAAACAGGTCACTACAACCTAAAGATTCTTTTTCATAAAACTTTTTCATATCAACCCACATACCTCACTGCACTCCCCTCTGCTACAGCAGAGATTTAAGCCACTATACCTCATGTGAATCATGACAAGAGTCCCAACCATTCTCTTCAACTCCGAGATGGCCTGTATGCAACATTTAGCATCCTAAAACCCAAATCTATTTATTTCATCCCTTTGCTTAAAATGGGCAAAGGACAGTATTGCCTAAAGAATAAAATCCTTGGCCGGGCGTGGTGGCTCACGCCTGTAATCCTAGCACTCTGGGAGGCCGAGGCGGGCGGATTGTTTGAGCTCAGGAGTTCGAGACCAGCCTGAGCAAGAGCGAGACCCCGTCTCTACTAAAAATAGAAAGAAATTAATTGGAAAAACTAAAAATATATAGAAAAAATTAGCCGGGCATGGTGGCGCATGCCTGTAGTCCCAGCTACTCGGGAGGCTGAGGCAGGAGGATCGCTTGAGCCCAGGAGTTTGAGGTTGCTGTGAGCTAGGATGATGCCACGGCACTTTAGCCCGGGCAATACAGTGAGACTCTGTCTCAAAAAAAAAAAAAAAAAGAATAAAATCCTTCCTGGCTCCCACTGTATTTCCACCCTCATTTCTGATGCCACCTACCCTACTAGGCCTCATAAGCTCCAGCCACCGCAGCCCATTCGCTCACATTTCTGTGTACGCTCTGGATGTCATGTGGGGCCGTTCTGTCCTTCCCAGACAGTCTTTCCACCCAGCCCGACTCCTGGAAGCTCCTGTTTGTCACGTAAGCCCTAACTCACCCTTTAAGAACTCCCTCCACCGTCACACACGGGGAGCCTTACCAGCCTCTGAAAGGGGAATCAGGGAATCTCCCTCTTCTCCTTGAGGTCATAGTACTGTGCAGACACCTCACTGCCTTGAGTGTTGTCATCTGTAAGCTGGGAGGTTCCCAAAGCATAGGGCCTAGTATTTATTTACTTTTACATCCACCTCATCTCTACCCCAGAGCCCAACACATAGCTGGTGCTCAATAAACCAACAGAAAACAAATGTTTATGGAACCTCACGAAGTTACTGAGTGAAAGAAACATTTAGGTGACTTAGAGTACCTCTGAGGCTGTTCAGAAAAATATCACCACCAAAAACAGTCACTTCCACCTACACAGTGTCCTCTTATGGAGAAAGGGATCCTGGAACAGTCTCTTGCCAGCTTAGCTGCCAACAAGTCCAGGAGAGAACCACAGCATAAAAAGGAGCTTTATTTTTAAAGGCCAAAGGGCATGCAAACTAAGAATTTCCAGTTTGAAAGGAAGAAAAAGGGAAAGTAAACCATAAAAATAATGACAGGGTGTCAAAAGTGCAAATAAAATAGTGATTCTCTTAAGCAATCTGACAGATGTTTCGCATTTCAGGGAAAACATGTTGAACTCAACAGGTTGTCTTTATTTTTTCCCTTCTGTGTATCACACAGGAATCTACCAGCAGCAGTGTCGATAAGTCAAGGTTTCAGGCTACATGTAAGATTTTTTTTCCCCTTGCCTTAAAAGGACCTGTCATTTTTCAACTGCTTATTAAAACATCACAAACTATTAATATGAGAAAAATAAAGTGTACAGTAAAACCTAAAATCAAGTAAACATTACATCCTTGGAAATTGTTTAACGGGTACTTGCTTGACTTGGCCTAGTGATGTCATTTCTTCCTGAGAATCTTACAGGGTCCAGGTGGTCACTGTGAGGTGTCTCTTTACAGTCAGGCCAGGTCTGCTCTCAGCTCAAGACAACACTCAGATGCTGGGTGGTTTCCCCACCTTCACTCCCAAAATCTTTGGTATCAGCTTGTTTTCTTGTGAATTGCTTCTCACATTCCTCTAAAACTTGGTTACTGGTGATCTTTATTACTTTCAATAAAAGCTACAATAGGATCAAAAATAAATAAGCATAAGGCATTTGGCTGCGAGCAACACACACACGAGACAGGAAATGAAAACCAACTAAGTCTTTGGCAAGAGCAAGACCCTTCCCACAGAAACTGTAGATGGGTCCACTCACGCACAAAGCCATGCCCAGAATTTACGAACCCAAAGCCAAATATCAGCAGTTTGAATGGTTTCGTCAACATTTAGTAACCCAAGTCCAAATATCAACATTAGGTCTTAAAGGTCCCTGCACTGAAGCAGTGGTACCTTCTGTCCTCCAGGCCAGAGAGATTGAAGTCCAAAGAGGACAATATAGGAGACAGGATGACAAAGGGCAGGAGTGAGTGACCTGATCCCAGAGGCCAGGGCCAGTCTCATGTAGCATGGCAACGGCAGCAGCATTTCTCCAGCACGTTGTACAAACATTCTCTCTAATCCTCTCAAAGACCTATTTGGTAGACAATTTATTCTCACTTCCAGATGAGGAAACCAAGGATTAGAGACATTAGTCTAAGGAAACACAGCTACTAAGAACAGGGACTTGGGATTGAACCCTGGTCTGTCTTCCCACGATACAACATAGCCTGGGTAGAAAGCACTAGTATACATGAGTTCAAGTTTACCTAATGCAGGTAAGACCTGCTTAGACCTCACAACCTATTTAAAAAACATATCACTCAGAGACTCTTTTACATGTCTACATTCAAATTTTAATGTATGTGTGTGTGTGTGTGTGTGTGTGTGTGTGTGTGTGTGTGTATCAGTGCATATATATTCACTCAAATCTTAGAGAATATACAAATCTGCTCTAACAGAAACTGTATAAATAGAATAAAAGTTGTCAATTATTTTGTAAGTGTTTGCAATAAAGGAAATCCCTACTGAATTTTTACTAAAAAGCCTGGAGTCCACAATCACTTTCTGACTGACATAACAGGAGATTGCAGTCTGTGCACTGCTTCTCACATTCTTCTAAAACTTGGTTACTTGTGTTCTCACTGGTTGATCTTTTTTTTTTTGAGACAGAGTCTCACTCTGTTGCCCTGGCTAGAGTGAGTGCCGTGGCATCAGCCTAGCTCACAACAACCTCAAACTCCTGGGCTCAAGAGATCCTACTGCCTTAGCCTCCCGAGTAGCTGGGACTACAGGCATGCGCCACCATGCCCGGCTAATTTTTTCTATATATTTTTAGTTGTCCAGATAATTTCTTTCTATTTTTTTTTTTTAGTAGAGACGGGGTCTTGCTCTTGCTCAGGCTGGTCTCGAACTCCTAAGCTCAAACAATCCGCCCGCCTCGGCCTCCCAGAGTGCTAGGATTACAGGTGTGAGCCACCACACCAGGCCACTGGTTAATCTTTATCACTTTCAGTAAAAGCTACAATAGGACCAAGAATAAATAAGGCCTCTAATTTCTGTATCAAATATTAACACTACTAGACTCTGATGTGTACAATGAGCCATATATTTTCTTGTGATTACCGAAGACCCTCAATGTCCTAGTTCTACATCCAAAGTCCTTGTGAAACATCAAACCACCCAAGACAGGAATATCCCTAATACTTGCTGTGAACTCAGAGAACACCTCTTGGTGGCATTACAGTGGTGTTGTAACTGGGGCAAAATGACTTCACTTGCAAGGAGGAGGAGAGGGAGAAGGTGGAGGAGGAGGAGAAGGAAGAGACGTGGCCAACTGTGGCACAGTCTCAACTGCTGGTCCCTCAGCCAGTCTCGGCCCCACACGCCCCTCACATGATGGGATTATGGTGTACAAAGCACATGTTTCTGGTACAGTGTAGTCCTAAGTACAAGCTATCTACTTCATCTGGTGCTCATCCAAATAAACAACAATCTGTTTTAATGGCAGAAGAAAAATGGCTGTGTCATCAAGAGACGCTATGTCTGCATATGGCATTTATTAGCCACTTAAGGGATGTTCAAGGGCGACCTGACAAAGGCTTCTGCCTCAAGGGCTGACTTTATCATTTACCTGCGTAAGGAGCAACTTTGTGACTCTGCTCTCTTGCATGGTTTGAAATGATACATAACTGACTGCTCAACTTCCACTCATTGCTTGGAAAGCAAATGCAGATCACACTGGAGCATTTACTCTCCATTAGCTTCACAAACCACAGGCTGTCATTTCCATACACAGCACATGGCAGCTTCACAAATTACCGAGGCAGGGTACCACCAGCCATCCTACCTTTTTGCTTTACCTAAATTTCTCTTTTCTGCCCAAAACCATTGCTTTCTGCCAGTTCTAAGAGCTGGCTTCCTTTACAAGGCAATTTTGTACACATACCATTTTAATCACTTCACATGAATCATGTGCAAACCAAGAGAAGATGAATAACCCAAGTAGTTGGCGGCAGAGCTGGAAGCGGAACCCACTGCGTTACACTGCTTTCATGTCCTCTCGCAGGGAACAAAGCCTGGCGGGGGGCAGTGCTGCACATCAAGACAACACGTGCTTGCCAGAAAACACAGATCTGAGGGTGGAATCCCACTGGAGGGCATCTGGCTAAGGATGGAGAATCCAGGGTGCTGATAACTGTGGGGACCCACTCATGGCCGCTGAGTCGGATGAGAGGAGCTGAAGACGGACTCCAAGGTACAACGTTACATCGAAATTGCAACGATGACAGCTACACTTTACAGTTTCCATCTCATTTAGATTTTGCTTGCTCCATGTCTTAGTTCAGACTGCTGTAACAAAAATAGCACAGACTGGGTGGCTTCAACACAATTTATTTCTCATAGTTTGGAGGCTGGGAAGTCCAAGATCAAACTGCCAGCAGATCTAGCGTCCAGAGACAGCACCTTCTCATGGTACAGTAATACTTCCTTATCTGCAGAAGATTCGTTCCAAGACTCCCAGTGGATGCCAGGAGACCAAGGACAGCACTGAACTCTGTATATACACTATGTTTTTTCCTGTACATACGTCCCTTACTTGCAGCAAATGGCTTGGTATCACTCATTTCAGGGAATCTCTTGCTGAAGTTTTCATACAGGCTCAAAGCTTTCTGGTACAACATGCAACATGGAACATGTTTTCTGTTCTTGTCTTCAACTCACAAATTTAATGCCTTTTCCATCTTTGCTAAACCCTTATCATGCACTGTGGCTGTGACCTTTGCAGTTTGAGGTGTGACAGCAATACTAGCATACCTCATCTACTGCTTTTTCCTTCTTCACCATTTCACAGATAAAAGACTCATTCTTACTATAGATCTTAGAAATCTCAGCATACGATGGTTTTTCTTTATTAAGTCGAGAACTTTCACCTTTGCACTTAAAGGAAGCACTTTATGTGCTTCTTTGGATATGCCAAAGTGAAGCTTTGGCATACCTGAATTGCCAGCATCACTTCTCTTGTGCGTTGGGGCCATTATTAAGTAAAATAAGGGTTACTCGAACACATGTGCTGCAATACCACGACAGTCGACCTGATAACTGATACAGCTCCTTAGTGACTAACCGTTGGGAGCGTCTACAGCATGGAGACACTGGACAAAGGGATGATTCCTGTCTCAGGTGGCATAGGGTGAGATTTCAGCATGCTACTCAGAACACCGCACAATTTAAAACTTATGCTTATTTCTGGAGTTTTCCATTTAATATTTTTGGATCCAGGTTGACTTCAGGAAACTGAAACCTCTGAAAGCGACACCGTGCATGACAGTTTCCTGGCATAGCTAATGCAGAGTAAGCCCTAGCCTCTTTCTCTTCTTTTTAATCTCACTATGAGGGCTCTACCCTCATGACCTCATCTAAACCCAACTGCCTCCCAAAGACCCCATCTCCCAATACCATCCCATTAGAGGTCAGGGTTTCAACATACGAATTTGGGGGACACAAACATGCAGTCCCAAACAGCCCATAAGAGAAGCACCATTATTACCCCATCTCCCAGATTAGGAAACACCTATAACTTGTCCAAGCACAGCAGGCTGGGAAATGAACCCAGTTCTGACCTGGGGTGGACAAAGACAGACTGCATCTATCAGCACCCTTCATAACTTGGTGAGCTGAACCAGAGTCCGACCAGTTCCTGACTTGGGGTGGAGAATTTACTCTCCCAGGATCTTTAAAAGGTGAGCTCATTATCTGCACTCAGGACCTGTGACCAATAAAGACAATGTCGTTGATAGTGGAAGTGACAAGGAAATCCTATCTCTTTGGAAGAGTATTTCCTAAATTATATTTCTCAGAGCCCTGGTGCAGAAAAGAGTTCCATGTGTGATACTGTCAGCTACTCTAGAAAGGCCCCTGCCCAAGGGAGGGCTTACTGGTTTTAGCGCTCCAGGCCCTAATAATGAAGACTTTCCTGAAGGTACCAGTTTTACTTTTGTTAAGATACTCTAGTTCTTACTGGTCTCTCTCTTCTAGAAATCACCATCTATGATCCCCTTAGCTTCCCAACTCCAGGCTTTGCACACCCTTGCCCTCCGCCTGGAGCAGGGCCGGCCAGCCCTGCCAACAGACACAGACGCACACGCACGCACAGTTGCCTCACAACAAATTTGAGGATTCAAACTGGAATGTCAGTTTCTCTTTCCTGTTTATTTCTACTCCACATTAACATTCATTGATGCTAAATACAGATATAATAGCCTCCATGGGCTTCTGTGACTTCTGTGTTTCTCAGTAAATCAGAAATGATCAAAAAGATTCCTACCACCACTGCCCTGCCCCCATCTATTTTCTTTGAGGTAAAAACATTCATTTCTGAGCATGGCACTGGGTTTGCTCCAGCCACCATCTGACGCCACCACAGGGTGCAGCTGACACTGCTGTAAAGTGTGACTGGATAAAACCTCCACTCATCATTAACTGCAGGTGGCGGGAAACAGGCAGCAAAAATGCCAAAAGCCTAAGAAAATGGGAGAGAGAGACAGGAGCACAGGCAAGCAAGGATGAGAGGCTGCTGACAAACCCAGTTTAAAACATACCCCCTCCTTTGCTCACTGCCTGGTGACAGCAAAGCCCCTAGAAGGAGATTGGGCCTTAGAGCATCACTTCTCTCTAGATATGGAGAAAGGTATGCTCCTAGCGTTATAAATGTAAGGTACTGTTACATTTAAATTGCTCATGTGTACATTACTATTTTCAACCAATCACATGGAGCTGATGAATACGGAATAATAGAACCCTATTCATTTTAACAGTTACTTACCTGTGCCCCATCACCAGGATAAAGGCAGGGATTTGATCCTGAAGAAATGATTGGATCTTGTTTTCAGGGCTCCCAAGGGGAAACAGACGAGACTCAAAGACAAGACTTCTGTCCTTAAGGAGCTCATAAAATGTCAGAGCAGAGAAGTGCAATAAAAGGTTATGCAGAGGGAAGAGGAAACACAATGCTACAGGTGTTTGGAGCAAGAAGAGGTTACTTCTCACCTAGGGAAAAGGAAAGACACAAAGGAAGGCTGGATGAAGCAAGAGATGCAAGCCACATGTGAGGTCAACTCCGAGGGAGAAAGTTCTGACCCAGGACATAGGGAAAAGAATGAGCAAAGGGAGAAGGTGACAGCAGGGCTGGTCTAGGGCACAGCAACGGTTTGGTCAACAGAAGACCACGCAGCTGGATGCAGTGGTGTGTGGCTGTAGTCCCAGCTATGTGGGAGGCTGGGGAAGGATTGCTTGAGCCCAGGAGTTCTGGGCTATAGTGCGCTTCACCAACTGGGTGTAAGTTTGGAATCAATATGGTAACCTCTTGGGAGCGGGGGACCACCCAGTTGCCTACGGACGGGCGAACCCGCAGGCCAAGTTGGAAACAGAGTAGGTCAAAACTCCCATGCTGATGAATAATGGGATCATACTTGTGAATAGCCACTGCACTCCAGCCTGGACAACTAAATGAGACGCTCTTTTAAAAAAAAAAAAAAAAAAAAAAAAGACCACTCAATGGGAAAAGAATAGTTTTTCAATAAATGGTACTGGGGCAACTGGTATACACATGTAAAATAATGTAAAAGGTCCCTAACTTTACATTATACACAAAAAATTAACTCAAAATGGATCACAGACCTAAATGTAGGAGTCAAAACTATAAATCTCTTAGGAAAATGGGGGTATGTCTTTCTGAGCTTGGATTAGGCCAATAGTTATTTGAACATGTCATCAAAAGAATACAAATTAATAACAAATTGGATTATATAAAAATTAAACACTTTTGTATTTGAAATAATACGATCAAGAAAGTGAAAAAGACAATCTTTAGAATGGAAGACAATATTTGCAAATCATGTATCTGATAAGGAACTTATATCTAGAATATAAAAAGAACTCTTAAAATTTAATAAAACTACAATGAAATTCACATGCGCTAAGATGGCTCTAATAAAAAAGACAATAACAAGTGTCAGCAAGGTTATGGAGAAATTGAAAACTCATACTCAACTGGTAGTAATGTAAAATGCTGTAGCCACTTTAAAAAATAATCTGGCAATACCTTAAAAGATTACACAGAGTTACCATATGATTCAGCAATTTCACTAGTAGGTATTAATATAGACCCAAATAAAAATGAAAACATATGACCACATAAAAATGTATTAAAATGTTCATAAGAGCATTGTTTATAATAGCCTAGAGTGGAAACAACCCAAATGTCCACTGATTGAAGAATGTATAAACAAAATGTGCTATGTACATACAATAAAATATATTTTGGTAATAAAACAGAATGAAGTACTGATACATTCCAACACATGAACCTAGAATACATTATGTTCTCTAAAAGAAGCCAGTCACAAAAGGCCACATAGGATCCGTTTTACATGGAGTGCCCGGAACAGGCAAATCCATAGCGATAGAAAGTAGCTTAGTGGTTGCTGAGGGCTGGGCAGTAGACAGGGAGGAATGTGGAGTGACTACTAGTGAGTATGGGGTTTTGTGTTTTTTCTTTTTTAAGGGGAGATTAAAACGTTCTAAAATTAAGACTGTGGTGATGTTTGCACAACCCTGTGGATATGAAAACACTGAACCGTAAACATTAAATGGGTAAATTATGATATGTAAATTATATCTCAATAAAGCTGTTTTTTAAAAATGCAACAGGATAAATCACAGTGGGAAAATATATAAATTTGCCTTGAGAAAATGAAAAACCTCTGTGAGTCATAAAACATTATAACCTAATTAAACAGAAAATGATGACCCAGGAAAAAAATTTTTTTATAACATACATACATGACTGATAGTCTTAAAACAAACAACAAAGCTGTGATAATTCAGTAAGAAACACATACTGCCCTAGTAGAATAAAGGAAAACTATCACCAAAATTCCCAAAAGAAAAAATGACAAATGACCAATAATTACATAATAATTCATCCTCAAAGTTAATCAGGTATGTTTTGACCTAGTAATCCCACTTTTATAGTCTATATGATGATAATGTCAGAGATGCCTTCGAATATTAAAATATAAGAATGTTCTTTCACTCTTCTTTAGAAAACAGAGAAACTCTTACCTGTCCAACGTTGGGGGAATGGTCAAATGCATTATTGTTCCTTATGTACTACAGGAGCAAAGTGGGAAATACCATCAAAGTGGTTGCCTTTGGGGGGGGTATAGACGGAATCAAGACTTATTGTGTGATTATTTTGTACATTTTTGTAATGTATTTTCATCCTCAAATATTTCTAAAATTTAGAAAATGAAGTGTACATGGACTTAACCCTCACTGAAAAGGAATTCTATAAGATAATCACATATTCCTTATCAGTGGTTCTCAAACTTTGCTACATATTAGAATCACTGGGAGGCCTTTTAAAAATTTCAGTGCCCACACCAGACTTCATATGCATTAAATCAGAATCTCTGATGGTAGGACCCAGGCAATAGTACTCTTTAAAAAATTCCTGGGGTGATTCCAGGGTATAGTCAAATTGTATATGGGTGAACCGGGACTCATCAGCAAGGGAAATAAATGGACCCAAAGGTGTTTAGGTTCAAAGTAGACCAAATACATCCACACCAGTTCCATGTGTGAACACGTTTTAAGAAAAACAGCAGAAAATGCGTGCATCACGTTCACAGCAGGGCAGAATGCTCTCCTAGTCACCACAGGAGGAGGAACTGTCCTTGCTGAAGGTCAGATGCCTGACTGTGGTCCCAACCACTCAGAAGTGAAAGGACTAGAATCAGCTGGTTCTACAAGGAGAAACAGGACTGCGCATTTCCTGTGCTCTTCTCCACGCCCCAAGCAGCAGCCTCACAGATGCACGTGTGCACAAGTCTAAGCCTACGGCCTCCATCATGCATGAAACCAGAGCACAAACTCATTTACTTATTCATAACTCACGTGTCAACAACGTACAGGCAGAACGACAACACAGTCTGGCGCAGGAGAACGTGCTGGGGACAGAGTGGGAAGTTCAGGCTCTACTAATAACTTGCACGGATTTGGGGCAAGTTCCCTAATGACTGAGAGGTCTTTGCTTCCACATCTGCAAAGGGGCCTGGACAGGATGTGCTCTGGAGGCCTTTCCAATTCCAACATGCCTATGATCCTCTGTGATCTCTGTGATCCTCACCATGTAGCTAAAACTGGAAGCCAGCTGAGTGTTTTTCTGACCATGAACTTGATCTGACTCAGCTGTGATGATTCCCCTGACATAGTATCGTGGAAAGAAAGAAAATGGAAATTGAGAAGTGCAGACAGAAGGGAAGTTCAAAAGGCGGCGGCTACAGAATTACTTCTCTCAGTCTCTTCTTAAAATGTTCAGTAGTCCACAGTTAGGCCTGACAAAGCACTATGCATTTAGACTCTTCCCAGAAGATGTTAACTTCAAAAAGAAGTCTCTCAAAGAACGCTGGAGGGAATGTGAAATCAATACAGCCTTTCTGGAAAGCAACTTGGCAATATATATCAAGATTCCTTATAAACGCAGGCCACTTAGTCCAATAATTCCACTGCTGGGAACCTGCCACCCTTGAGCAGATACCAGAGATGTGTGTAACAATCACTGGACAAAAATATTTATATCAGAAGTTCTGGACACAGTTGTCCAACAGTGTGAATGTAATTACTACTGAACTGTATATTTAAAAATGGTCAAGATGGTAAATTTTATGTTATATGTACTTAACCACAATTTTAAAATTCACACCAGGAATTTAATAGCAAAAAACAAAAAACAAAACATCTTGGCTCATGCAACAATGTTTAAAAAAATTAAAAAGAATGTCAATACCCAACAATTAGTGGTTTAAAAATCAATAACAGAATATTGATCTTCACCACCTTTTTGGTTAAAAAAAAAAAAAAAGAATATTGAAACAATGGACAATAAATACCAAGTTTTTCCAGTAAACTGGAAGTTGCTCATGATATAATATTAAGTGAAAAAAGGCAAAGCCCGAAAGGTTATATAATGTGGTCTCAGGTTCAGGTGGAGATTTTTTTTTAAAAAAGACTAAAAAAATTCAAAACGTTGACAATTGTTCTCTCTTAATGATGCAACTTCCAAATTTTCTGTAAGAAACATTCTTGTGGGGTAGGAGGCAAGAGCACCATGGCAGACATCCTGGTCCGAGAATCAAAGAAACAGTATGACTGCCACTTCACAGCTTGTCAGTTCTGAGGTTTTTTTCCCTTAAAGAAACAGAGAGCCAGAGGAGTTTTCAAAACTGCTACACCAGGTATGCCAACTGTGAGACTGAACTGGAACTGGAACCAGCAGAAGTGGCAATGGCTGGCACTCTCCAGTGTCCCCACACAAGCGAGTACAACAGAAGAGCAGTGTCACCCACGTGTCGCCATTTGCTGTTGTAGGCCACCACAGTACTGCAAAGGGTTACTTCCCATTTATGCATGACCTCTTGATTGTTTGATAATGGGCTCAAAATGATCTGGGAAAAGAAATGCAAATACTATATAAAGTAACCAATGATAATGACACTAATAAACCACAGGAAATGGGCTCTTTTCTTCTCTGGAAGACAAAAGGATACATTACTAATATCGATGAATTCTTAATCCAAAAAGACTTGCCAAAGCCACAGAACTACTTTAATGGATGCTGGCCCTTGTTTTCATTACCAGAAAATGTTATTTTCCATTTAGAGAAAACAGAAATTTTGAAACAATACTCAGAAAATGGAATCTTCCAACTAGCAGTGAAAAAAATATAAATAGATGGAGGAAGGTTGCAGAAGAGTAAATAAAAATAGTAACTCTTAATATAAGTGTAATGCAAGAAACTCAATCATGTAAAATTCAGGGACACATTACTGCAAGGTTAATGAAATTATCTCTGGGCCACAGTTCCCAAGATCAAGGAAGTAATCGCCAATTGTATTAAATACAAATTTTTATTAACACAGGCTGTGTTGTTTGTTCGGAGTGCCTTATTGCAGGGGTGTATAGTGTTTGACCCTTGCTAGAATAATAGTTCCAGTCCCTGACAATTTCTCGATTAGCATCAATTGGTGAAGAGTTTCTATGCAAACAAGTAAAACAGGTTCCCACCCTGGGTGAGAGCAAGGGTCTGAATGATAACATGACCCTAGAGCACGACCCACTGGGGTGGAGGGATGGAAGGTGGGAAGGAGCTCCATACCTCTGGGTGCTGCAGACACACTGTATTTACCCTATCCTTAGCAGCAACAGTGCTAGGTTTTTAAATAGATGAATATTTTTAAATCCAGTGCACACTCACAACCATATGTCAACTTTTTTTTTTTTTTTCCAACAGGCAGGTAGAACATTGGTGCTCTGGAAACTTTCCCAACAATACGGATTAAGCAGAAATCTGTGTTAGACACTGTGGAAAAAATATTGTCTATGGTTTGATGTATTCTGAGTCTGCCATTTTTAAGCAGTATCTCTGCCCTTAATCTTTTCAAATTAAAATTACCAAGACAATGAAGCCAAATTACCACTGTGAGACATTAATTTGCTGCACAAATTTGAGCAGCCCACAAGTACTGCTCTGTTAGAGCTCTACCTGCTTAGTTTATTTAATGACCATTTGGACCAAAAACTTTTGATATGGAGAGTCTGTTCTTCAACCCATTAGAAGGTTGAATGTTGCAGAACTACTAACTTCTTTCTATTCAGGGCCTTGACGAGAATTTAGCAGAAATAGATTTCATTTCTATGGAGAAAAACTTTAGGATTTTTTTTTTCCAAAAAAAAAAAAAAAAAAACAAACAAATCTAATTTGCCCCAGACATAATAAGGAGACAAGGCCTTGTCAGAGATTTCTCTGCCCCCAAGCCTGTAACTTCCCTGAAACCCTTGCTAGGCCGTTTACTGCTACCTAAAGTCCCATTAAAACAAACATTGAATCTGTCGTGAATCAAATCGTATCTGAAATGCAGTCTTCCCTAGAGTCTCTCAGGTGTTCCCCAGTCCTAAGACCAAAAAACACCACCAAGGCATTTGCAGTAGCACAGACTACAGGAAGGAAATTTGTCCAAAAGGTCAAATCTCTGCACTCAGTGTTACTTTCCATGAGGTCCCTTTAGAATACACATAGGTTCAGAATTATCTCTATTATTTTATATAGACGAGGTATAAAATAGCTCACCTGTTCTCAAGCATCAGACATAGCAAGCACATGTTGTTAAAGAAAAGAAAAACCAATTCAGTGATACTTTTTAAAGCATAGTAAGGCAGACTTTATTCAGGGCCATCTCAATAGGTGTGGGGACCACTGCAACAGGATTTTGCAGTCGGGGAAAGACATTGGGCTCAACTCTGAACACAGCACAGGCAGCCAAGTGGGAATTCATAGCCAAGGAGCAGGGTAGGGGTGAGTGGATGAAAAATCACTAACAGGGAACATCAGGGGTGTGAGGGATTCTTGCTGAAGATAGGTTAGGGTGATCAGACTTCACCTGGGGGATGTGAAGGATAAGGAACCTAATCAGGTTGGAGGGTGGGAGTTCTTGCTAAACCGACTTAGCAGATTTCTTTGCTAAATTGGACTTTACGAAGAAGTGCATAGATGGACATAGGAGAAGGTTCAGGAGCCAAGCAAAGAATTTTTGTCAATATATACGTTAATTCGGGGGAAAAGGACAAATGACATAGCTGAGAATAAAGAAGAAGTATAATGCTGTGCATAACTTTCAGTAAGAATAATTCCAATCAGGGTAACCCAGCAAGAGAGGCAGTGTGGGAACTCTAGTTTGAAGGAAGAGAAGAAATCTGACAAAGAGATATAGCCGTGGGGGAGGGAAAAGAGGAAAGGAAGGACATTCCAGGAATTTCCCCAAATACTGATAAACAGGTCAAATTCCTTGGCACAGGAAATCACTTCATACCAAAAAGGTTTCCAAGTTCCAGCTAATGACTGGATTGCAAACAATGTTGTCCAAAATATGAAAATTCTAGAATAAAAGATTTTGGACCCCCACCAATTCATAGCACCATTTTTAACATTTAAAGCCTTAAGGTTTGCCCTCTTAATTTTACCCACACAAAAACCTCAACTATCCACTGAATGATTCAGAAATAATGCATATGTCATCTCAAGTAATGTCAATATTTAGGAAACCAGAAAAAGATACCAATTTCACAGCCCCTGGGGCACATTTTGGATGAATTCCAAATATGTTTACAGGCAACTGAGAAGAACCCTTGCACTGGCATATAATCGATTCGACCCCAAAATTGTGCCTTCTTTTTGTAAAAGAAAAAAAGAAAAACTCGCAAACCTTAAAGAACATCCAAGAAATTTTATGATTCCAGGTATGAGCGTTTTGGAAAGGTTTTCCTCACATGTGAATCATAGCCTATCAAGGTTAAGTAATGTTTGGTTTTTCAGGTTATGGTAAAAGTAAAGTTGGTAACACTGAGGGAAGCCAAAATATTGCATACAAGTAATCCATAAGTCCCTTGCCCCCACCCTTTCACAAGTCTGAGTTTTCATAAAAAATCATAGCTGTTCAAATGCTGAGTGATGTAATCAAGTAAAATATATCAGTAGACAATACTTGGTAGTAATAAATACTGTTGTCAGATGCCACTTGCCTAAATCCATAACCTTTAAAGGCACCATGTATGAGGTTGGACTACAATCATGTGTCGCCTAACGATGGGGGCACATTCTGAGAAATGCCTCATTAGGCGATTCATCGTGCAATTATCAGGGTGTACTTACACAAACTTAGATGTTACAGCCTGCTACACACCTAGGCTAATTGGTCTATTGCTTCTAGGCTACAAACCTGTTCAGCATGTTACTGTACCGAATACAGTAGACAACTGTAACACAATGGTAAGTATTTGTTTATTTAAACATATCTAAACATAGAAAAGGGTACAGTAAAAATACTGTATTATAATATTAAAGCAACACCCTCATAAACGTGGTCCATTGTTGACCCAAAAAAATGTCATTATTCAGTGCATGACTATAATTCACCAGCAAGAAAACAATAAAAACTGATGGTTAACATTAGTACTGATAATGAGATCTTGAATCTGTGTAAAAGTCTAGCCTGGGAAGTCCAAATAGTTTATGTAGAGGTTGAACTAAAGGGACAAGTCTGTTGAAATCACACTTTTTTTCTTAAAGAAATAAAAAATATTTCTTTCTTTCAGAAGTTATAGTAACAAAGAAAAAACATTCTCCCAGAAGACTTCTCATGGGCATTAGTTTTGCTTAATTTCAGTATATTAATTAACCAAGACAGCTCTTTTGGATACTGTTCTGTTACCTATTTACCTGGGGATTTTTTGTTTGATCTTGATTGCACCAACTGAGACTGTCGAGGCAGCAAAGGTGATGAAGGCAGAGACATGGAGACACCTTTGGCCAAGCTCACCCTATAGGTGTCCTCTGCTACAGGAAGACTGCTCAAAGAAGAGTCACCTCCATGGCCAGGGGGCAGGACTGGAGAAGTCTCTGGACCGAAGTCACCTCCTGGAGTGGAGAGATAACACCTTAGGTTACACCATCCATTACAAATTGATGCAAATTTAATCCCTAAGAACTACATTCTTAAAATGTAATTCTCATATACCAGATATGTGTCGATGTTTTTAAAAATTATTTTCCCCTTGTTATTATTAAAAATTTTTGCCCTGTGAGAAAAAAACTCAAGCTTTACCACTCAAACATCAATCAACTCTGCCACATATCCCTTTCTGCACCACCCTAACTGGTCTGATTTCATTCTTAACAAAGGGTCCAGAAAACCACTGATCCGAGATTAGATCAAGATCAAGTACGAATGCTCCATAGGAAGCTTTGATTTCAGCTAAAGTAAGGGAGGGGATTTATTGGCCTACCATGGATATCAGTAGAACAGATTCAGACGCCAGCCCTTCCAGACTCCCAGGCCTCCCTGGCTCCTCTCCAATAATAAAAGTCCAAGGGAGGGTCTAGCCCACCTCCACATTCCTCCCCAGCACCATCCTCTATTCTTTCATCCCATCTACTCTGCACTCTCCAGAACACGGGGTCCACTCTCCTAAAACTCAACCTCAAACATGCCCCAAACCAGTCATGAGATTGGAGCCCTGGCTCACTCATTAGGCAGATTCCCCTTAGTACTCAACCCCTAAACGAACCTGGGGACAAATAAGCTTACTGTTATGAAATTCTAGGGTAGGCAGACCCCCCAAAAATATAGACGATGCAATCATAGTGTAGAAAGTATAGAAGAAAGAGAATACCTTGGCTAGGAACAGCCTTTCTAAAAAAAACATAGCCAGTCCTCAAGTATTCAGGTAATATGCTTTCCTCCTATTGCTCCTCCCCACCCACCGCCTTCGCCACCCCTGCCCTTAGTATGTACTAAGAAGGAACGGAGGATGTGCAGGGGGAAAAGGTAAGTCATTGTTTTGTTGATTAAACAGCATCTTCAAGCTCTAAATTATGGACAGCAGAATTTGAAAGATACATAGTTTTTTATAAGCCAACCAGTCTCTCTTACAAAAGCTATCCAACTGGCCCTTGCCATGCCTTCCTGACTAAAAAAAACTCAAGGACTAGATTTGAAAAAAAAAAAAAAAAGATAAATGACAGCTGTCTAGCCAAGCGGGAACTCAATTTTTGCAGACCTGTGTGCACAAGGCTCAAATGAGATTCTACCCAAACCGTCAAGTTCCAAATTGCATCATTGTGCTTATTTTTCATATTAGGAGTCATGAGGAAGTAGCAGAGTCATTCCCTCGACAGGCTGGGGGCACAGGCTCATGCCTTACTTTTCAAGGCAATTCAAAACGAGCAGAGCTGTGAACAGAGAAGCTCCAAAATGGGTAAGTCAGCAAAGCCAGAAAGATAACTTCAGTCTTACCTGGACCAGCTATGATGGTTGGTTTTTTTTTTTTTTTTTTTAATAGATAGAGTCTATTAGGCTACAGTACAGTGGCGTTAGCATAGCTCACAGCAACCTTCAACTCCTGGGCTCAAGCAATCCTTCTGCATCAGCCTCCCAAATAGCTGGGACTACAGACATATGCCACCACACTCAGCTAGAAGGGGTTTTAATAAACTTGGGAAACCAAAAGATTTATGACTAACTGCCCAAATGACTGGCATTTAAAGAAAAAAAAAACTGGAATTACTAGAAAACCCTCACTGGAATTACAAAAACAGATACTCGTGCAAATGCCCAAGACAAAGCTCTGTGTGCAAAGAAGGAAGCAGGCAGGAGTTAGAAGCCCTTCCCTCCTAGAGGCCATACAAACAGCAACAGCCCCCACTCTCTACAACCCTCACCCAGCCTGTCTCCCTAGCCAGCTCTAGATACACAGGGGCCAGTCTACCACACCGTGCATGAGCCTGGAAGCTCTCAGAAACCACCTCTTGAGGCCTTTAGCCAGCGTATGAAGCTTCCTGGCTGCCTTCCCTTTGCCTGTCTGACAAGGAAACGGCTCCTAAGGCAGAGCTGGGGCTGCATCACGATGCCAACTCCCACTGGTGCTAGATGCCCTCCGCCCTGACGAGACCCGTGAAAGCAGAGAGACAGTTGTTTTCTCTGGTCCAACACCCGAACCAACACGTTGGTTCTCAAGACTGATCCGCACCACCACTTCATCCTCATGTTAAGAATGCCAGCACGTACTATGCCTGCAAGAATGGCATCAGGTCACCCGATCTGTGGGTGTTTTAGGCAAGAAACACTAGGAGACAGACAAGAACTTGGAAAGCGATGAGGCCACAGCCCACAGCCCCAGAGGGTTACATATATAAGATGTATAGGAGACATCTTGAAGACGTGACACTGGTTTTCCATGTGGTTTGAAGAGAGCTACACTGCCCTGTGGCTGCCCTTACACAGCCTAAATTACAGACCTGGGTAGTCACATGGCTGTGGGTGCTCTGTGTCTCCCTACTCACACATGAATATTACTGACCTATATACAAAAGTAAAAAATATTAATAAAAACCCAGATTTCAAATCCCTTAATTTGGATGGGGAAACAAAAGAAGAGAGAAATACATATACCACCACCAGAAATAAAAAAGTAAAGATTATTACTGAGAAAAGGTTTGTATTCTTAAACACTAAAGAATTTCTCCAACATGATACAAGAGCAATTAGGGATTGAAGGGTAAAAGAGAATTAAAGAGTTTCCTAATCATAAATTCTGCCCATAAACTTTGTTTATGTCAAGCAAAGCAAATATTTTCATTAACTGCAAATCTGGTGGGGATGACTTTCCGAAACATGCTGGAACCATGAGGACCTTCAGCCTTTGGAGCAGCTGGGCCCTGGCACTTTGATTTTATGCAGGCTGCAATAAAACGGGACTTAGGAGACGGGGTTTGGGGGAGGGGGTTTCCCATTTCAAGTTTACTTTGCCATCTCACTATCAGTCCCAAACATGTTGTTCTGTTTAATTTGTTTTTCAGAGGCAGTTAAAATTCCCTCACTTTTAGCTTCCTTTTATTAGAAAGGCACAAAATGGGGAGAGAAATTTTGGGTATGGACAGGAGACAAAGCACAAAGCAGGGTGATCCAGCAGTTCAGGAGCTGGAGACAGCACTCTGGAGCCAGTGGCTTTAACAGCAAGAGGGCAAGGGGGTTAAGGTCAAAGACAGAGCACCACAATGACGCCAGAGGCAGAAAGTGAAAATCTTAGGGGCATCCATATGAACAATGCAATACTGGTTCTGGGCAACATAACACCAGCAACATGATACCAGAAATTCTCCGGTTGATTTAACATTCCTCAGCAGATGCTTAAAGAGGTTTAAGAAGAATGAAAGATGTTTCACTGCACCAACCAGCACGGCTGGCAGTTTTCTTTTGGCCTTGAATAGATGTTTTCTTTTAGCTGTGACCTATTTTATTCCCCACCTCAATTAAGTGATGGGAAGCACACTTCAATCACCCTTCCTGTTGTAGCAGCAGCAATGCCCAGGCCGGGTAGGACAATGCGTCCTCTCCAGGGTACAAAAACCATGTTATCAATGGCCAGTGATTTACCAGGCCTCCTCCTGACAGGCATTTCCCATGGAAGAGTCACACACTGCAGACAGTCACAGCTACCCCAGCGTGCTCTCCATCTCAGAGCATCGAGTCCAGTCACGCTGTCTCTCAGACAGGAAGCTGGGGCCTAGGAGTTTCCCTTGAGGAACAGGGCCACATTCAAGACCTTTACTTTGGGGGAAAAAAAAAAGTGGAGATCCCCAAAACAGACACGTTATAAATGAGTTAACTATGTAAAGAGTCAGCACATTTTCATCGTAAAGGGCCCAACAGTAAATATTTCGGGCTTTGCAGGTTACATACAGCATCTCTTGTTCATACCAACATGCTTACACACACACACACACACACACACACCCCTTTTCTTAAAATCACCAATTCCCAGAAGTCCAAAAATAAAAGACCAGAAAGGGCGTGGGGATATGTGGACATTCATAAGGTCCTCTCTAATAAATAAAAATACATGCAACACACATACAAGAAGTATAAGTCAAAGTCATAATTTGCACAACCTTGCAATTATCAAAGGGGATAAAGCAAGCCAAGAAGGCATTTTAAATTGGCAGACATGGCTTTTGAGAATAGTTTTTTTTTTTGAGACAGAGTCTCACTCTGTTGCCCGGGCTAGAGTGCCGTGGCGTTAGCCTAGCTCACAGCAACCTCGAACTCCTGGGCTCAAGCAATCCTCCTGCCTCAGCCTCCCGAGTAGCTGGGACTACAGGCATGCATCACCATGCCCGGCTAATTTTTTTTTTTCTGTATATATTTTTAGTTGTCCAGATAATTTCTTTCTATTTTTAGTAGAGACAGGGTCTCGCTCTTGTTCAGGCTGGTCTCGAACTCCTGACCTTGAGTGATCCACCCGCCTCGGCCTCCCAGAGTGCTAGGATTACAGGCATGAGCCACCACGCCCGGCCGAGAATAGTTCTTTATTTTAAAATTTGTACACTATTACAGATTGAAAAGGGATTTCAATTCACACGGGAAGAAAATGTCAACCTGGGAGATGACTGCTTAAAGGTGGCTATACAGAATGGCAGTGTTCAACATCATAGATTAGAGGACATGGAGTGCAGGATTAGAGAAGGCTTTAAAAACGGGGGCAAGGAAGGCAGGGAGATGAAAGTAAAAGTGTATTTCAGGAAGGGTACACCTGAGAAAGGCAAGGGTGAACTCAGACATTCAGGTAAATAGGTCTGCAGAGGCAGGAAATAAGATTTCCACTTAGTGTGCCACTGAAGTGGCTTGAGGGGGGCGGGGGATGGAAGCTTAGAATAGAAAGAGAAAGATGTTCTGTTTATCCAGCTCCAGAAAACGAGCCTTGTGCAATACATTTAACTAGGGCATTAAATGTGTTAGGGCATCTTTTGTGCAGTCTCCTCCTTAGAGTACACTAATGTTTCTTAAACTTATTTTCCATCATAAGGTTTTATAACCATGTAACTTTTTTTATACACATACACGCACACAGAGGAGCCTGTATTTACAGAAAATTGGAAAAGATTTTCTCCACAAGATCCAGTATCATTTTTGGACGCTTCAGAAGGCTCATTCTGCAACTAAAAGCACTTTAAACTGTTCTGTGTCTTATAGGAGCTACTAGTACCCTGGCAGTGCTACTAATCA
The DNA here is from genome assembly GCF_000956105.1 of Propithecus coquereli. NCBI lineage: Eukaryota > Metazoa > Chordata > Mammalia > Primates > Indriidae > Propithecus > Propithecus coquereli. The sequence continues at coordinate 193,685 of NW_012150729.1, read as the reverse complement.
TTAATACGTGGTTTCAAAAAGAAAGTTAAGATAAATGCACCAGGAAAACAATTTTCAAAAACCTTATTCACAGATCATGACTAATTCTCACACAGCATCACTGAGAGGCAAGAAAGCAGCCAAACCTCAGGGTACAGAAAAACCTAGCCCACAGGACAAGCTTATCCTTTTGTCATCAAAAATCTACCAAGTGGGTTCTAAACAGAGATCAGTAAATACTGTCCTCACGGTTTTATTCTTAACACGCAATAGTTCCAGAACCAAATGTAAAACGTGCTTTACCCTGAAACAGGTGAGTAAACAGACTGGCATTTCCTCTCTAATTGTCAAAGTTTTTCCTTTAAGACATGTCAGCATGCAAGAGTTTTTGTGCTTTAAAAATATATGACCTCAGAAAAACTCCCACCCCCAAACCCTGGAGGGGTGTACTTTAAAATAACATATTTTTTTAGATGTATTAGGTGCCAGGACAGAGTTTTAGGTGCTTTATATATATTATCTCATTTCATCTTCACAACCATCCCACAAAGTAGGTATTTTCAGCACCCTCCTCCCATGAGGAAACCGAGGCACAGAGAGGAGCAAGTATCTTGCCCGAGGACACCAGCAAGTGTTACTGCAGAGTTTGAACCCAGGCAGTTGGATCCAGACGTCACTGCCTCAGTACTGCTCCCCTCTCAAGAAGCCTACTGAGATACACTTTCAACATTACGTCATTTTGTATAGTTAAGGGAGAAATCCAAAAATAATGTATGTAGGTCTAGGCACAGTACTGGGCCACTGTGAAAAGAAACCTGCTCCCTTGTCTATTTTCACTTTTCATGCTGGCCGTTTAATTAGCTATACAGCACTCCTGGAACACTCCATTTGGGAGGCGCCAAGGCCCAGCAATCATTAATTTTCTCTCAGTCACATCTTATGCTGTCACCATACAAGTGAAGTGGATCCAAGATAGATTTTTAATCATCAAGCACCCTAAATAGCTGCTTCTCCTTTCACTCGGTAGCGTGCATAGCATCGGGGCCTGTTGCTCCCTGGGTGCACTGAGGCTGGTAGCTCTGCCTGGCCCACAAAGAACGAAAGAACAGCTGGCTGTGGTGGAAAGCAGCCTGGCAGGGTTCACCTTAAATCCGTGTGGAATTCATTATTCTACATTTCCTCGTCAGCACAGACTTGTTGCCCAGGTCCATGGAACACACAACTCTGTGGCTCTGCCAGGCACACTGCTACCACACCCGACTAGAGCAGCAACTCCCAACTCCCTCCACACAGAAGGACCCCCAAACCCGGCCCAGGGAGGCTGTTTTAATGGGCCGGGGACACGGTTCAGGCAATGGTCTTTAGAGCTCACCAAGTGATTCTAACATGCAGCTAGGACTAAGACCCACAGAGGCAAGAAGGTGGTCAAAAAGATCTGGAATGCTTGTGTGCCTGTCACAAGACAGAAGTTGGGAGAGAAGAAAAGAAAAAGAAACTTCAGGGAATACTGTACTCAATCATGAAGATGATTAAGAGTTTCCATTATTCAAAATGTGCATTCTTTGAGTGTGTATATGTATCTGTATGTGTGTATATACACACGCACACACAGTAAATGCTTACCTACCTATATAGGTAAACATACGCATTTGTACATACAATGGAAGGTCTCTAGAAGGACATACATGGAACTGGCAGCAGTGGCTGCCTCTGGGAATGGGAATTGACCAATTGAGAGCACAGGTGTGAGACAGACACTTTTAGATGGTTTACATTTTTTTCCTATGTGCGTATGTTTCCTATAAATAATTAAATTTATATTCCCTAGGACTGAGCCACATGTAGATTTAGAGATCTTTAGGCTAACTGGGCTACCCTCTATGGCCTAATTTGTCAAGCGGGTGAAATAAGGTTCTAGTCCACAAGGTATGTGCTCAGAGTGACGTGTGTGTGACGCTCACTGCTCTGCAGTGAGTTTGTTTGCAGCTGACTGCGGTGGACACAGGACACAGGAGGAAGAAGAGGCCGGTGCCCTGCTCTCAAGGTCAGATGCTAGCAGCAAGGAGCCCACCACACTCTTGTCATCAGTGAGCTCTGCGATGTTTGCATTCCTTCTCTCCCCACCCTTCACTATCTCCCCTTCCAGGTCCTGGTCATCTCTGCTGTCGGTGGGGTGGCGGAGTGTGGGTGCACTTGCAGATGCATGCCCACACAGGAACGTGGATAATCCAAAGTCCCAGGGAAACATGAGGATGAGGTCTGCCGGGGAAGAGAGAGAGACAGAGAGAGAGACGGGGGGGGGGGGGGGGGGGCAGGGAAGAAAGTGGATGTTAAAAGGGAAAGAAATGAGGCAGGACACGACCTAGGCATTGAGAGGTAAAGGGAAGAGGGAACAAACAGCTGGTTGAGAAGGGGGGTTGGGTGGAGGGAGGGCACAGGCGATAAAAGCATGAAATCCTGTTTCTGTTTAAAACCACATCTGGCTGGCAGTCCTGGCAAAGCCTCTCCCAACACCCTGGTAAAATATCTGTAACCACAAAGTAAAAGACAAAAACTCACAAGGGAAAAACACTATACTAAAAGAAAGGGATGGTCAGAAAAGGAAAAAATTCCTAGTAATTTTAAGGATGACAAAGGAGCATCCTTTGCTGTTGCAACAAACACTCAGTGGCCTAACCGTGCTGCAGTCTATAGAACATCAGAGCCCAGCCCATCATTCGGGGGAAGATGAGAATCCCTCACCTTGGAGTCTGCGTCTGTATCTCCACCCCACGCCTACCAGCAGGCACCAACAGATCTGGGTAAGTAACACACGGCTGAATAGATCTCCTTTTTTGAGGATAAACAAATAATCAATGATGGGGGACTGAGAAAACAGCTTATTAGTGAAAGGAAAGGGAACATCTTCTTGAAGACTCAAAGGAAGAAGACTTAGAACAAAATTCAGTCAACTACTCAGCAACCTCAGTAGAATATAGGGTGGCATGGCCTCTACATCCTTCATAGGATGTTTCTTTTCTAATCTTAGTCCTATAGATTAAGATATGCTATACTATATATTTATACCATAGACTATTAAAGATAAGGAAATTTAAAAGGCAGTAACAAAATCATGATCCAAATTTCAGGCAGTAAAGCATAATTAACATTACAGAAAATCTAGTCAACGATAAAGAGAATAAGCTTGGGAAGGTTTCCCCAGAATGCAGAGGGAAGGGACAAAAACTTTAATGAAGTGAGAAAAGGTTATAGATATGGAAAACAAAAAAGGTGTTTCTGAGAAGAAATAAGGACACGATGAAGTAATGTTTTTTAAGACTTAAAAAATTATCACAGGTATCCAGGTAAGTATGTAAAAAGTGTTTAGTATGATATAAAACCACAGGGACCTTGAAAGGAACCAGAGTCTGGCTGCACTTAGACTTCTTATGTTGGTTTCCTAGAGCTGCTATAATCAAGTACCACAAACTAGGTGGCCTAAACAACAGAAATTTATTTCCTCACATTTCTAAAGGCTGTAAGTCCAAAATCAAGGTGTGAGGCAGGACCCTGACTGATGTCTCTGAAGACTCTAAGGCAGAATCTAGTCCATGCCTTTCTCTTACTTTCCGGTGTTGTCAGCAATCCTTGACATTCCTTGGCTTACAGATTCATCACTCAAATCTCTGGCTACAGCATCACGTGGCATTCTCTGTCTCTTCTAAGGACAACAGTCATATTGGTTTAGGGCCCACCCTAATTCAGCATGACCTCATCTAAACTTGATTACATCTGCAAAGACTATTTCCAAATAGGGTCACTTTCACCGGTGTCAACGGTTGGGACTTCAATGTACCTTTTTTTGGGAACACAATACCACCCACAACCCTTCTCACCTCCAACACTCAAAGCCAGAAGTCAAAAAAGCAACATCTACAAAACCTGAGGGAAGGAAAAGCATGACCAAATCTTGTAAAACTGTACCAGGTTTTCTATTATATGTGATATCAACCAAAAAAAAATTCTCAAAGCCTCAAAAAATGCACAGCCCATTTATCCTTCTGAAGAAAAAAAAGTTACTGAAGACTCAAAATTAACTACTCAACAGTGAGGACATTATGGTTTTTAAAAAATGCAATGAATTCAATAACCCTATCCTGGCCTTGTAGCACTGCACTCAATTGTCCTTCTTCTATTCCTCCCTTCTCATTCAGGAAGTATGTTTTTTGAACCGTATCTTTACCCCACGGTGCAGAAAGAATCTCTTACCTTATCTGAAGACCTCTTAAAACAATAACTGGCACTACTCTGCCAGAACTTGCTAACAATAGCTCACATTTTTCTTTACATGATTGGGACACAAGACAGGGAAGGTTCTCTTTACCCCCACCCGCCCCTCTAAACAAGCAGAACGGCAGGGAACACCACAATGACCATTTTCATTGCCAAGGAACTGAAATTACAAAAAAGAAAAAGAGAAATCAGAGTTTACCATATGATCACCACTTGAAAAAAAAAAATATTTAAGCCAGTATACACAATCTTTTGTGCACTGTATGACGATAATGGAAAAGTAAGACATACAACCCAAAACTAGAAGGAAGCTCAATACAATGCTGACTGTGATTATTTTTAAGGGAGTGGAAGTATGGCTGTTTTTTTCCCCTTCCTTTTACATTTGCAGTTAGACATATATTCTGTCACTTTTTATAAATGAGACTGTTTTTAAGATAAAATACACTTTATTTTCCAGTAAACATGTATCTGAAACATAAATGTGTATCCATCTCCTTTTACTTCTAGAGGTTCCCCAGGAAGCCGCCCCACTGGACACCTGCCAAGTTCCTGAGATTCCTGCTCTGAGTCCCCTCTCCAGGAAGGAGGGGCTCAACTCTTCCTTCACCCAGGCATCTCGAGCTGCGCCCGCTGTTTTCACTCAATCACGCAGGCTTGCCCATGTCCAGGTCTCACTGCTGTCAGAGGCCTCCCCTGTGAGTGTTCTCACAAGGAAGTTCTGGACTGGCTGTATGGTCCAAGATCCAGCGCTTTACCCCCAGGGACTTCAACACAATTCAAAGGAACCTCACTGCCCTAGCTGTCTACACTCTGGCCTCCCTGCCTTCAACCTCCAGTGTCAAGCAATTAATGCTTTTCTTAACATTGAACTTCTCCAAAATAACCCAAATATACCCTCTTAATTTATAATAATAGAGAACTCACTTTTCTCAGCAGTATTTTGAGGGCAACATGAGAAATGAAAACAATAGGACTCCCATGCTGCACATGTCACACCTATATCAATGGTGGCCATGGAAACGTGCAACGAGGCAGCCCAGGGGACCATGACTACCAACAGGATATCTGACTCCTAAAGCCATTCTCCGTCTCAGTTACTGGCCGAGTCCCATGATTACTGGCAGAGCTCACTTACCTTCAAACTTCACATTAAGTAAAGTACCTGAGCAGTGCTGTCAGGATTTATATTGAGTTCTGTTTTAACTATATAGGTATGCCCGCTGCATGTATCTGCCCTAATGATGATGATGAAGCTAGCAAGTATTAAGCCCTTGCTTTGTGTGCCAGACACAGTGCCAAGCACTTTACATGTAAGTATTAGTCCATTTTGTGTTGCTATAAAAAAATACCTGAGGCCGGGCGCGGTGGCTCACACCTGTAATCCTAGCTCTCTGGGAGGCCGAGGCGGGCTGAGCTCAGGAGTTCGAGACCAGCCTGAACAAGAGCGAGACCCCGTCTCTACTAAAAATAGAAAGAAATTAATTGGACAACTAAAAATATATAGAAAAATTAGCCAGGCATGGTGGTGCATGCCTGTAGTCCCAGCTACTCGGGAGGCTGAGGTAGGAGGATTGCTTGAGCCCAGGAGTTTGAGGTTGCTGTGAGCGAGGATGACGCCATGGCACTCTAGCCTGGGCAACACAGTGAGACCCTGTCTCAAAAAAAAAAAAAAAAAAAAAATACCTGAGACCAGGCAATTTATAAAGAAGATAGATTTATTTAGCTCCTGGTTCAGTAGGCTGAGAAATTCAAGGGGATGGCCCTGGCTTCTGGAGAGGGCTTTTGTGCTGCTTTACAACATGACGGAGAGGGTCAAGGACACATGTGAAGACAGGAAAACCTGAGGGGCATCCTGGCGTTATTACAACCCGCTCTCTCGGGAACTAATCCATTACAGTGAGAACAAACCCCATCTCACCAGAGTCAGAACTCACTATGGAAAGAACCGCACCAAGCCGTTCACGTGGGATTTGCCCCCATAACCCAAACACCTCCCAGTAGGCCCCCACCTCCCAACACTGCCACTGGGGATCAAATTTCAACATGAGTTTTGGTGGGGACAGACCAACCAAAGCAATACATTAACTTATCTATTCATCCTATTCCGTTTGAAGTAGACGCTGTCACTGCACTCTTGTTTAGATGAAGAAACTAAGATTGGGGGTGGGGGTGGGGCTAAGTAAGCTGCCTAGGATCCCACAGCCTGTAAGTAGCAGATCTGGATTTGAACCCAGAGTCAGAACTCTGAATCACAGGATCACACTGGACTGTCATCCCAGATAGCAGATTCCCTAACCAACATGCATACTGAGCATGGAGCATTGTTCAGTGCTTAAGAAATTCTGACTTATCCGTAGATAATTTAGTAAGTCACGTTTCTCTGAATGATAATCATCAGGAACATTCTGTCATATTGGACATGCTGACATTTTGGGGGTGGAAAAATAAGTGAAGGGGAAAAAGACTTTTAGAACAATACCATAACCAGTACACCACCCCCTCACTAACTACTCAAATCTAAACTCTGGCAGTCCCATCAGCAAAGCTGCCTGCCAAAAGGCCCTGCTGCAAGAGAAAAGGGAGAGAATAAAAGCGAGTTGCTACCATTTATCTTATTTCAACTCCTTACAAGGAAAATGGGATCTATAAACATTTTGGGGAAAAAATGCCTCAAAGTTTCTAGGCAGCACTTAAAGTTTCTTCCCCACAAAAACATGCCCAAAAATGCAACACGACCAATTCAGTTCACATTCTAGAAAGCAGCAAACTAAATCAACTGTGTACAAGTGGCTATTTAACAAGGTCCTTTTTAGCCTGTACTGGAGGGGAGGGGATTGGGGCAGAGAATGAGATGACTGCATTTTCTGTACCTTATTTGTATTTGTATATATCTTATGTATTTTATTTGCTATATCCCTGGCTCCACTATCACCACCAAAAACAAACAAACAAACAAACAAACAAAAAAACCTCTTTGCTCAGTTTCCAAAATAGCAGCCTCAATGACATGTCTGGTAAAATATCTTAGCAACAATGTCAATATTGTCTCGCTGCAGCTAACCATATTAACATTCCACTCTAATCATGAATTCTCAAATATAAAATGGAATGTGAGTTACTTCATTCATTCTTTTGAGTATCACTCTTGGAAAAAAGCCCTCTAACAATTTCTATAAAGTGACATATAAATTAAACATCAATTATATTCAATAGCTATTACTTTTGTATATCTAACTTGCAAGTATAAATATGAGAACAAACAAATGTTGACAAGGAATCGACATAAAAACAAGAACCACATAAAATATACTGACAAATTACTTGGATCGAATCCTCTTTCCTTGTTATTTCTGCAATGGAAATCTTTCACTTATCTGCTTGTGTATCTGTATTTCAAGTTTATCCTTACAGGATGGCCAAGAACAGGGTTTTCTAGGTAATGGGGGAATGTCCTCCTAAGAGTTTTTAAAGTCACATACACGTACATCTACATGGCTGGCTAGGGCTGGCCCTGCAGAGACACAGGAACAGACAGCACACCAGCAGCTCCGAAACGGGGCTAACCATTCAAAAATCATGTTTTAAAAAATGCTTACGCCCCACCCCTAGTGAGTGGGTCTTGTGGGAATATGAGTCACAAGGGCCCAGGTGAACCAGTCAGATTTAGGAATCACTGTACTACACGGTTACAATAGAGCCCATTTTGTAAAGCGGAGGTGAATGCTAAATCACCTGTGCACAAGAGGAATGTACACACATCTTTGCATAAAGCTTTCTGGCTTCAGATCCTTGCACCCGGGCCTCGTATCCCTGCCTGCTCCCATCTCCTAGAAAATGCATACCCTCCCAGACTGTTTACAGCAACTGTCCCTACAGCACTCTGCTAAGGACATGCCTATTTCCATGGCTTTCTCCTCCATCTGCACCAGATGGAATGGCAAGGGTAGCTGTCTGCCATACAGACAAGTGAGCTAAGCAAACAAAAATATCTAAGATGCCACCATTTACTAAAGTCTAAAGGAGAAGAAAAGCAAGCCAGAATGGTATAGAATTATTATATGTTATAATAAGAGCAAACATTTATAAAATGCTATACTCACCTAGGCACTGTTCTAAGCACTATAACTTATTCAATCCTCACAACAATGGAAAAGTAGTAGATTCTGTCATTATCCCCCACTGTATAGAAGTAGAAATGGAAATACAGTAAGATTAAGCAACTGGAGCTGGGAACTGAACCCAAGCGGCCTGGCTGCTATACTATGCATGGGGGGTTTCTGAGGGATCTACATACAGATGTATAGATATGTGGGTTTAAATTCTGGCTCTGCCACTTACTAACTATGTGATCTTAAGCTAGTTCTTAACCTTTACCAATAAGCTGCTGGTTAGGTGAGGTAACTTACCGCACTGTCTGATATACAGTAAATGGTCAACGAAAAACAACTTTTCGAAAGTACTGTCATATGTTCTCCAGAGGATCCACTTCCTGGTGAACTGTGGTTCACTTCCTAGTTTCTAGTATCTTGAATAAGAAAGAGCTGTCTCATTCCTCTCCCATAACATTTGAGTATCAAAAACTCCTGATCTAAGTTTAAATATTTGTACATGTATACTTTATTTTTCCTTGCTTAATAGGCATTTCCCAAAACCAAGGATTATGTGTTTTTTTAAATCCCCAATCTTCAACTTGAAGTTTTTAAAAAGACTTCATTTCTTTTGACCCTCATAATTACTATCTGACACAGAGAGAGATTAGCACCTTTGTTTTATAGGTAAGAAAACTGAGGTTCAGAAAAAATAAACAACTTGTTCAAAGAGAACTGTAGGTACATTCAAACTGGGGCTCCTAAGATTTCTGAAGCCGACCCAGCAGAGTTCTTATTCATCTTTAACATACTGCTTCCATAAATCAGAAGGGATTTGAGGTACTGTGTAGGGAGTCCAATAACCATAGTAACAATTTAATGGATGGAAGGGGAAAAAACCCTCCAGAATCTCTAATCTTCAGAATCTTAGAGCTAAGGATGTAGCTCTAAGAGGTTTAATCAGATTAGTGGAATCAAAACTCACAAAGCAGGGAAATAAAGAGAGCTGACCTCCCTGAAAAAATGATTTGTAACCTCTCAGTTTTCAACACTGAACTTACAGAATTAATACAAAATCCTCCACTTAATCCTATCAAAAATGAAAGATGACTTAGATGAATCTTTTTAAGCTTTATATAATAAATCAACATTAAACAAGACACATATTTTTGCCTCGCTTAGAACTTTAGTAAGTAATCAATAGTTAACCACTTACCAAAATATGAAAATAGCTATTGAACCCAAGAGAAAAACAGGTAATGAAACAGGCAAGATGGAGTAAACAATTTGAATTTTTATTTATTTTTGACAAATACTTATATGACATATACTATGTGCCAAGCAAGGGTTTAAGAACCTCATAAATATTAATTCACTTAATCCTCATAAGTGAACCACAAGGCACAGAAAGCTTAAGTAATTTGCCTAAATTCACACAGCTAGTAAACTGTGGAGCAATGATACAAACCCAGGCAGTATAGTTTCAAATGGCCAATAAACATACAAAAATGTGTTTGAATTTATTAAGAATTTAATAATTTAAAAGATACACAATTTTTGCCTATCATACTGGCAAAGATGAAATAGACTATTATAATCTATGTTGGTAAGGATTTGAATAAACAAGTATTCTCATATATTGCTGGAGGAACTATAAATCAAACACCACTTTTTCAAAGAATAATTCAAAAAATTTAGAAAAATTATAAATGAACAAACTTGTTATCCAGTAATTTTTCTTACCACTCTTCTTACGAAAGCACAGGCAGTGATGCACAAAGAGATTCACTCTAGAACTGATTTGTAATAACAAAAAAAGATACCACTTATGTGTTCATTAACAGGGGAATAATGAAATAAATTAGAGTATAATTTGCCCAAAATAATACTGAGCAACTTTTTAGAAGCCTATATATTGGCATGTGCTAATATGAAAAAATACCTTAAAATGCATTCAGTCAACATTGTAGTTTACAGAATAAAATGCATGCTAAAGTGCATGTGGGGTTTAAGGATCTGTAGACGTACAGATACATGAACGTATGCACATATATGCATAGCAAATATCTAGAAAGATCATATAAGAAATTTAACATTAGTTGCCTTTGGGGAGTGAAAAGGAAGCAAAGAAGAAATAGGGATGGTATCTGTTCTTTTTCTTTAATAACATTATATAGTTTTTTTTCCATAATTGTGCACTATATTTAACCACTACATTTATAGAGTTTTTTGTTTTTTTTTTTTTTGAGACAGAGTCTCACTGTGTTGCCCGGGCTAGAGTGCCATGGCGTCAGCCTAGCTCACAGCAACCTCAAACTCCTGGGCTCAAGCGATCCTCCTGCCTCAGCCTCCCAAGAAGCTGGGACTACAGGCATGCGCCACCATGCCCGGCTAATTTTTTCTATATATTTTTAGTTGTCCAATTAATTTCTTTCTAGTTTTAGTAGAGACGGTGTCTCGCTCTTGCTCAGGCTGGTTTCGAACTCCTGAGCTCAAACAATTCGCCTGCCTCGGCCTCCCAGAGAGCTAGGATTACAGGCGTGAGCCACCGCGCCTGGCCTCATTTATGGAGTTTTGAATGATTTTACCAAACAAATGTTTTCAGAATAGGATGGATCAAATCCTAGCATTCTCAAGGATATTAAGCAAAACTTGACTTTAAGATATAGAAAAAGAAATATAGACATTACTCAGTGACTCTGAGTCTAGATTAAGACCATGTAAGAATCTCAGAAACAATCCTTCTAGGAAAAAGAAAAATCTAGAGAAGAAAAAAAAAATCAAAATAAGCATCCCCAAAGAGAAAAATTATAAATAATAAATCTATTATCTTCTGTCTCAGGGACAGAGATACAACATAGAGATATTTTCCTTTATATTTACTCATTGCAAGAGATAAAGAAGGCCAGCCAGAGACATGGCACAAAAAACTCATTTATAGTCAAAAACTATACTTTTTTCCCTGAGTTATAGAAAGAAGAAAGCAAAAAAGAAAAATAAAAGGAAAAAAAACCCACCATACTTTCATACCATCACTGCTTTAACTAGCTATGACTTTGAGCAATTGCTCAATGCCTCTTTTCCCAAATATTCCTCAAAAAATGAAGAAATTGAACCAAATTTCTAAGATCCTTCTAGATCTAAAACTTTAAAACCTCATTCCTTTATCATAGTTTGAAAAAGAATCCCTGTACATAATAGGAATAATATGTAGCCATAGATAAAAGATTGCACTTAAGAATACGGCAATGTACTAAGATGTTGCTGGAACTAACCCTGCCTGCTGTTAGGAACTCACCAGGAGTCAGGTTTCTGGCACATCTTGACTTTTTCGCTGTGCAGAGAGGCAGAATGTTATCACATACTGCAGACAACCTGATGATTCACTTTAGTTGCTTTTATAGTTATTTTGGTTTCTTCATAAATTCTTGAATATAAAGCCAATCAGACTAGTGGATCTCTAGCCTCAGCACAAATATGAAATTTAACAATACAGAAAGATACTTTTATCCATCTAACACAGATAGCTTCACCATAAGTGACTTTAGTGAAAATTCCCCAAAGAGTGACTTTCTATAAAAACCCCACTACTACACACCAACAGCCACACTAAGAAAGGGAAGATCCAGATAAATGTCTCTCATATTTCCAACAGAAAAAACATACAAGGGCATGAAAAGAAATGAAAATCATTGAAGAAGATATACAAATGAGCACTAAATACTTAAAGAGGTCTACCGACCTCAAAGAAATGCTAATTAAAAACAATTAAATAGATGTTTTAACCCATACAAGTGGCAAGGATTATTAAAATCAACAATATACCCAATACTAAGAAGAATCGTGCAAAGCAGGCACACTCACATACTGCTTACACAGGTGGCAACCAAGACAGCATTTCTGGAAAACAATTTGGCAAGAGGCACTAATAGCTTATAAAAAGTTCATTTCCTTTCACTATTAATCCCATGCCTAAGAACATACTCTACTAAAATAATCAGTAATTCATATAACGGTATGTATTTTCCAGAGGGTTTTTTTTAATGAATGAGAAAAAATACAGAAACAAAATGAGCCCAAATAAAACCATGGTATAGGGATACAACGAAATATTAGGAATTTTTCATAGACTAATGATATTTTAAAAGGATAAAGCAAAAAATATAGAATATCTTGTTTTTTTCTTTATTCTTATCAGTATTTCCCAAGCTTTCTACAATGAGCATATACTTATTGGGCATCGATTCAAAGACTGATATTTATTCTCTTTACTTCTCTGAAGTAGCTTAAAGGAAATCTTAAGTATAACAAACATTCTAAGTGATAAAATACTGTGGCACTTTGGTTGACAGCAATTTTTTCTTCCTTAGCAGTACATAAAATAATGATGTGTTTTATAATCAATGAAATACAGTATTATATTTCTAATCAGAATAACGTACTACGGATAAATCGTGTCCTCTCAAAATTTGTAACGTTGAAGCCCTAACCCCCAGTGTGAGGGTTTTTGGAGACAGGGCCTTTGGGACATAAATTCAGTTAAATGAGATCAGACTAGATGGTTCCTTCAGATGAGGGTGGGCCCCGCATGACGGGATTAGTAGCCTTATAAGAGGGACCAGAGAGCTTGCTGTCTCTCTCCCCCAGCTATGGAGAACACAGGGAGAGGGTGGCCATTTACAAGCCAGAAAGAGGGCCCTCCCCAGAACCTGACTGCGCTGCAACCTGATTTCAAACTTTCAGCCTCCAGCACTGTGAGAAATAAATTTCTGTGGTTTAAGCCACCTAGACAATGGTATTTTATTATGGCAGCCTGAGCAGACTAAGAAAATTTTCTATCAAAAATAAAAACATTTTTAACATCTGGTGCTTGGAAAGAAGTTTTCTATAAAACAAAAATTATATAGAAAATTTATTAGGCTGGGCACGCTGGCTCACACCTGTAATCATAGCACTCTCAGAGGCCAAGATGGGAGGATCACTTGAGCTCTGGAGTTGGAGACCAGCCTGAACAAGGGTGAGACCCTGTCTCTACTAAAAATAGAAAAAAATTACCCTGTGTGGTGGTGCATGCACCTGTAGTCCCAGCTACTCAGGAGGCTGAGGCAGGAGGATCAATTAAGCTCAGAAATTTGAAGTGGCAGTGAGCTATGATGACGCCACTGCGCTTTACCCAGGGCAACAGAGCGAGACTCTGTCTCCAAAAAAAAAAAAAAAAGAAAGAAAATTTGCTTCTGTGGTGGGAGGTGGGGGGTTGGGGGGTAAAGCCCTCAGAAAGAAAATATACATTAACATATAAATTGCTTGATTTCAGTAAGGGAAATAAAAGCACAATCATCAGGAAGACAGCAGCGTGCAGACAGCCCTCTTCCATCCTTAACCTGGAGTTTGCTTTCAGGCTCTTGGCCTCTGCTATCTGCCAGTTCCATGATCTACAAAGACTCGAGACGAGGTCTCAAACCATTACAGCCACCTATATGCATGTTATTAGGGAAAGGATAAAGATGGGAGAAGAGCCGTTAGAACCCAAAGTAGATGCCGGAGTATTTGGGAATAAGAAGTCATGAAAAGAAGCTTCTAGAACATTCCTCTGCCTGAGATCAGTCCTGCCTTCTCTTTAACAGGGAAAAAACAAGTTTTAAAAGGGGTTTTGTTTATTCTTTAAGGTATCAGAGTTTTCTCAAGAAAGAAAAGATGTACTACTACTGGGTATCCAGCAGAAGCTAACCCTGACAACATCCCCCTAAGGTGGTTTATCAAGGTTAAGAAAATTGGTCCAAGTTAAAGGGGAGGTGATCCAGCTGGGACTTGAATCTGTGTCCTCCAATTCCTAAGTCTGTGCTTTTCCTTGACTTTGCAACATTCATGAGACGACAAAGAGAAAAACTGATGAAGGAACTGATCAAACAGCATTCCTGCTCCTACTAAAAACCAGCCCGGTTCCATTCTACACTTAAAACGTGTCCTAATATTTTACAGAATTTGTTTAGATGTCCTGGTAAAGAGAAATACAATACCTTTAAACTAAACTATTTCTGCTTGTTTTGTTGCTTGGGAAACCTTTTTGGAGTCCGTTAACAAGAAGATACCAAATATCCATAGCTCAGCAAGACAAGTCACTGCACTACATTCCTAAATAATACTCTACAACCACAGAAAATGGGCAATGGCAGCACAGAGTAATCAAAAGCAGCTTCATATTTTCCGCATAAAACAAAGCATCGTTTGTATAGAGGCATTTTTAGAAGGTACCACTGCAAGCCAGACTGCAGCCTGGAATGGCTTAAAATACCAAGTTTAACAATCACATCAATGGCTTTTAAACTTTAGAGGCAAACAGCTTCCTTTTACTTCAAATTCAAAGTGAAGAATGAGATGCAAAGCTAACAGATTAATTCAGTACACACACAGGCTTAGAGACTATCCAATGCCTTAATTAACACCATTAAAAGTTTATTTAGCCAACCACCTGGGTTTTAATGATGGAAAGGTAAAGGTCAAATGGCTTTTTTAATAAGTTGTTCCAAACTAAGCCCCCCTGCTGGAAAAAAAAGGATACAAATAATTAAACTGAAAGGAAAAGACTAACAAAAAGTTATTATTTTGGCACATAAAGAAACTGCTCCTTAATCGGTCTATATTTTAATTGAGGCATACCACAATTAAAAGTTCACTGAACTTTGCTCTTCTCCCTCAACTTGGACCTACTTCCGCACCAATACCGAATGACTAGGAGACTTAGAGAGGGTAAAACATTATGAATTCAAGACTAGAGAAGGGACAGAGAGGGACAGAGAGGGACAGGGAGGGACCAGCCCTCTCCAGGGAGGGCAAGAGGCCTTGCCCATCTAATGCTTCCAGAGTGAGGCCAAAATCTCCAGAATTCAAAGAAAAAAAGCACTCCCAACTCTGAGCTTTAATTATATCACAAATGTTACATAAAATCGTTTCATTTCTTAGAGACCAGTAAAAAAAACACACAACAAAAAAACACTAGCTGAGCCATTCATTTGCTGTGTACAAGTAATAGCTATTACAATGAGCTGTACTAGGTATCTGTGCTGTTAGTTTTTGAAGGGGAGGGAACCTGCCCAGTGTCTATGACTGAAGGATCCTCCACACTGCACACTGCCCTACAGAAGCTAGGAAGTCCAAACACACTCTTCCAGTCTCTCACGCAGCTAGAACCCAGGCATGTGAACCAGGCTCAGCCACTTCGATGCAGCTGCACTACATTTTCAAATCTTCTTTGACTTTCCTTAAGCATTTTCTTTTCCAGATGAATTTTTAAATCAATTTTATGTTGTGTTAAAAAAAGGGGGGGGCAGGGTTTTTAAGGCCATGAAACTACTCTGCATGATACTATAATGGTGAATGCAGGTCATTAAACATTCATCCAAATCCATTAAATGTATTACAACACCAGAGTGAACCCTAATGTAAACTATGGACTTTGGGTGATGATAATGTGTCAATATAAGTTTGCTGGTTGTAACAAGTGTACCGCTCTCGGGGGCAATGTCGATAATGGGGGAGGCTATGCATATGTAAGAGCAAATCTCTGTACCTTCCAATCAATTTTGCTGTGAACCTAAAACTGTCCTAAAAATAAAGTATTTTAAAACAAATAATTGGGATTGCATCAGGGATTAAATGGAATATATAGATAATTAAGGAAGAGGCAGTCAGTTTAAAAAAATCAATCAGCCTATTCAGGAATACAGTATTTGTTCCCATTTATATTCTGGACTTCCTCTAAGTCCTTGAGTAAAGTTTTATCATTTTCTTCAATATAACGCTTGCAAATTTCTTCTTAGGCTGATCATTATAGCTTTTGTTACTACTGTAAAATGGAACTTTTTTTCTATTCATTTTCTAAACAGTGGTGCTATACAGAAAAGATATTAACTTTCTATGTGGCTGTTTCCACTCTAAACTCTTACTAGGTCCAGACTTGATATCAGAACACTCCAAATCTTAAGAGTGCAGTAATTATTTAATTTTTAAACTAAGTAACAGTTTAATAATAGTAACATGAATATTTTCTGATAGTAAAGGTCACTTAAAATGGTGAAACATGTGGTAAAGGTTGTACATCCTCTCTGGAGAGCTTCGAAACAAACACAGAACCTCATTTGCTTGTTTTAGATCAAGGCCCTAACATAAAGCAGGCAGAGAAAAAAATAGATGCCCTCGTCTGGCCCTCCCCACATTATGGTTTAATATTGATTTTTGCTCCCTTAGGCCTAACTCAAGGTCAAGAAAAATATAGTAATCATTTGCACTGATGGAAAAGCAGAAACAAGTTGAATGTGCTTGCTGAAAAAACATTTTAAAGTTTTCAATATCGCATTCTCCAACATGCCTCTACAGCCTCCAAAAAGCACTTTTTTGCCTAGCTATAAGCATTTCCTAGGTAAAAAATAATAATAATCATGAAAAAAAATTTTGCTAATTATTTTAGAGCTTACTCAATGTTTTCAATAGTTCAAATCTCACTGTATATAACATTTCAAATATCCTTATATATATATATAACTTGAATTTCACTACCTGCTAAAATTTTACCAATAGTTTACAGTAGATACATGTGACATGTTCTTTTAGGGATTGTTGAGGCGATAACTTTTCAATACTTTTGAAAAATATTTGGTTTCTTTTGAATAATACTAAATTTGACTCAGTGATTATGTTTTCCAAATTCTCAAAATAGGTATAACATAAAAGTGTAGTAAATGATTGTCTGTAAAAACAATCAACAAAGGATATGAAAAACAGAACTCAACGTTTTAGACATAAATATTTCCTTAATTTCTATGATTGCAAGTTCAAGTACATAAAAATGAATTTTGTGTCTTTGTTTTTAATTGGAAACAGTAGAGCAAAATTTTTCCATATTGCAGGAGACATTATTACCCAAATTTCAGAGCAGTCTCAGATTAGCCAGCTTTAATTTATAGAGAAACTTAGCTATGATTTACTCATATAATGAGAGTTGGCACAGAACTCAACATATGAGTGGTCAAATTTCCAAGTACTTTCCCCAATCATCTTGTGACATAACTTCATCAGGATTTAAAATTCCATCTGCTTTGTTCCTAACCTAATACAACCAGGTTCTAGTTAAGAGCAAAAAAGCATATACCATACAGATGTTTTATGAGAAACGTTCCCATTGCTCTTTCAAGTTGGTTTATATTAGTGAAAAAGCCACAGGGTGGGAATTATTATGAAGAAATAATTCCAAAAAAGCAGTAGTTGCATTTAAAGACCAAAGGGAGAAATAAACCCCAAATCACATGCTCTGAAACTGGAAAAGTTTCAAACACAAACTATGTGTCTGTTTGGCTAGTATGAAAGGCAGGGGTGCTAAAGATCATTAATATATTGTTATTTCACATGAGTCTGGCATTGGTCAAAGACGATGGTAGGTCTGTTTTGAAAGACTTACTGACTAGGGAGTTTTGGCTTAGGGACCCTGACCCTGAGAAAATAATCCACAGTTGGCAGCTTCTGCCTAACAGACAGCCTGGGATCTAACTTTACCCTGGAAATTACAAAGGCTTCTAGAGAAGCAGATAAAAAGGTTCCTAGGACTGGTGTCAGATGAGCCAAAACTGAAAAAAGTTGGGGTTGTCTTTTTTTTTTTAAAACAGCTTTCAGAAAACTAATGAGAAAGACATTTTGGCCTTGATCCAGCAGAGGGTGAATGTCTGCCTGGATAGAAATTATGTGAACTGAAATTTCTCCATAGTAACAATTCTAATTAATTATTCAAAGCTAAGGGTTGATTTTCTAAGGTTAAGAGCTAACGATGGTCTCCTGTTTATATCATTAAAAACTGGTTTCTTCTTTTCTTTGTGTCTGCTTACCCAGGCATTGATGAGAAGCTGATAATGGAATCTTATTGGCAACCTTAAAAGAAAGGCTCTACCTTGAGTTTGCCATTCTGCAGACTTAAGGAATAATTAGTAATAAACAGAAATTTTGTCTAAGTTCTATATAACCAAAAAGTGTAGAAATCCACTTATCCTCTTACGTAAGTACGGAAACAGGAAATATTAACAATATTAGAAGAAGGCGTTACAAGATCTTTTGAATTAAAGAGTTAACGATAATTTCATGTTGTTTCAGTAACAACATACTTTTAACAAAAATTAAAACTGAAATGTTATTCGATATATAATAACTCAAAAAACCATCCACTCTCCAACGAGACTGGATTAACATGAGTTTACAGGGTGAAATGCAACATTTCAGGAAAGTCAACTCACGCTAACAGATTTTTATTGTGCAATAGTTAGACAATACGTAGTTTTTCTAGCAAGAGTATAGCACTGAGTGTTCACCAAAATAACCTTAGAGGAGGTTATCACATGGAATGTAATGCTATTAGAGTCACAATGACCACATGCACCAGAACTCTACAAACGAGAATGAAATCCAAGCTAAATTAAGTAGCTTTCATCATTATGAAAACTAGCAGTCTGGCATTAAGTGGGGCTACACCTGTTAGGAGTAAAATTTGATACCCAAAAAGATGAGGACCAGTCAGCCAGCAGTTGGTCAAACATATAAAATGTAATTGCATGTGGGAAAAGGGAAAAGGCTTTCTAGAAACCAAATTCCTGAACACACCTGCTATCCCTCAATGTCTTTAGCTTTGACTCCCTCCAGATTTGAAGGACCCGTTAAAATTATGAACCTTTACAGTCTTCTGGGGAAGGATTAATTCACACCCAAACTCAATTCTCAAAGTCACTTCTCATAAGAAAGCTCAGAAATATTTTTCATCAATCAAAGCAGAAAACCAACAAAGAAACACTGGACTTAACTTGGGACTCTAGAAAAAATGTACCTAACAGACATTTACAGAACATTCTACCCCAAAACTACAGAATGTACACTCCTCTCATCAGCACACGGGAGGACGGATCACATCTTAGGCCACAAAACAAGTGGCAGCAAATCAGAAAAATCTAAATGATACCATGTATCTTCTCAGACCACTAGCTTTATTCTAATGATATAAAACTAGAATCAATTCCAGGAGAAACTCTCAAATCCACAAAAAGTCATGGAAATTAAACAATGTGATGCTGAACAATCCTTGGGTCAATTATGAAATTAAGAGGGAATTCGAAAGATTCTTCGAACTGAATGACAAAGGGGACACAAGCTTTCAAAAATCTACAGGATACGGAAAAAGCAGTGTGAAGGAGAAAGTTCATAGCTTTAAATACTTACATCAAAAAGATCACAAATTAACAACCTAATGTCACATATCAAGGAACTAGAAAAAGAAGAATAAACCAAACCCAAAGCCAGTAGAAGAAAAGAATAAAGCTCAAAGCAGAACTAAACGAATTGGAAACCAAAAAAAATACAACCGATCAATGAAACAAAAAGTTGGTTCTTCAAAAAAATAAAATCAATGGACAACTAGCCAGATTAACCAGAAACAGAAGAGAAAGGACTCAAATAAGCTCAATTAGAAATGAAAAAGGAGACATTACAACTGATCTCACAGAAATACAAAATATCACCTGTGAATACTACAAAAACCACTATGCACACAAACTAGAAAATCTAGTGGATATGAATAAATTCCTGGAAACACACAACCTCCCGAGCCTGAATCAGGAAGAAACAGAAACCCTGAACAGACCAAAAACTAGCAGCAAGACTGAGGCAGCAATAAAAAATCTCCCAACAAAAAAAGCCCTAGACCAGAAGGATTCATAGCCGAATTCTACCAGACCTACAAAGAACAGGTACCTGTTCTACAGAAATTATTCCATAACATCAAGAAAGAGAGAATCCTCCCTAACTCATTCTGTGAAGCCAGTATCACCTTGATACCAAAGCCAGGAAAGGACACAACAAAAAAAGAAAACTACAGATTAATATCCCTTATGAACAAAGATGAGAAAATCCTCAACAAAATCCTAGCAAGCCAAATTCAACAGCACATCAAAAAGATAATTCACCACAATCAAGTGGGTTTCATCCTAGGGATGCAAGTATTGTTCAACATATACAAATCAATAAATGTGATTCATCACAAAAACAAAGACCATATGATCATCTCAACAGATGCAGAAAAAGCATTCAATAAAATCCAGCACTCTTTCATGACAATAACAACCCTCCATAAACTAGGCATAAAGGAACATACCTCAAAATTCTAAAAGCCATATATGACAAACCCATGGCCAACATCATACTGAACGGGGAAAAGTTGAAAGCAGTCCCTCTAAGAATTGGAACAAGACAAGGGTGCCCACTGTCACCACTTCTATTCACCATAGTAGTGGAAGCCCAAGCCAGAGTAGTCGGGCAAGAGAAAGAAAAAAGGGCATCCAAATCAGGAAAGAGGATGTCAAACTATCCCTGTCTGCTAATGATATGATCTTGTATCTAGAAAACCCTAAACACTCCACAAAAAGATTTCTAGAATTAATAAATTCAGCAAAAGCTCACATTACTAAATCAATGTACACAAATCAGTAGCACTTCTATATACTAATAACAGACAAGCTGAGAGTCAAATCAAGGACTCAATACCATTTACGATAGCAACAAAGAAAATAAAATACTTAGGAATATACTTAACCAAGGAGGTGAAAGATAGCTACAAGGAGAACTACAAAACACTGATGAAAGAAATCGTAGATGACACATATGAAAAAACATCCCATGCTCATAGAATAGCAAAATCAACATCGTTAAAATGTCCATACTGACCAAAGTGATTTACAGATTCAATGCAATTCCCTTCGAAATACCACATTATATTTCAAAGACCTAGAAAAAATAATCCCAACCTTCATTTGTAACCAGAAAAAGAGCCAGAATAGCCAAAGCAATCTTAAAAAAAAGAACAAATCTGGAGTCATCACATTACCTGACTTCAAATTATACTACAAGGTTATAATAACCCAAACAGCATGGTACTGGTATAAAAATGGAGACATTGACCAATGGAACAGAATAGAGAACCCAGAAATAAAACCATATAGATACAACCAACTGTTCTTCGACAAAGCAGACAACAACATACACTGGAGAAATGATACCCTATTCAATACATGGTGCTGGGAAAACTGGATAGCCACATGCAGATGAATGAAATAGGACCCCTATCTATCACCATATAAAAAAATTAATTGAAGGTGGATTAAAGACTTATATGCAAGTCATGAACCCGTAAAAATTCTAGAAGAAAACATAGGAAAAACTCTTCTAGACATAGGTGTAGGAAAAGAATTTATAACTAAGATCCCAAAGGCAAATACAGCAGCAACAGAAATAAATAAATGGGACTTAATTAAAGAGATTCTGCACAGCAAAGGAAATAATTAGCAGAGTGAATAGATAACCTACAGAATGGGAGAAAATATTCACAAACTATACATCTGACAAAGGACTAATATCCAGAATGTACAAAGAAGTCAGCAAGAAAAAAACAAACAACCCTTTCAAAAAGTAGGCAAAAGGGTCAGGAACAGTGAGGCTCAATTCTGTAATGCTAGAACTCTGGGAGGCCAAGACGGGAAGATTGAGACCAGCCTGAGCAAGAGTGAGACCTCATCTCTACAAAAAACAGAAAAATCAGCCAGGCATGGTGGCGCATGCCTGTAGTTGCAGGTACTCAGGAGGCTGAGGCAGGAGAATCGCTTGAGCCCAGGAGTTTGAGGTTGCAGTGATATACGATGACACCACTGCACGAAAGAGCAAAACTCTGTCTCAAAAAAAAAAAAAACGTGGGCAAAAGACATGAACGGAAGTTTTTCAAAAGAAGATAGACAAATGGGCAACATATGAAAAAATGTTTAACATCAGTAATCATCAGGGAAATGCAAATTAAAACCACAGTGAGATAACACTTTACACCTGTCAGAATGGCCATTATTAAAAAAGTCAAAAAATAATAGATGCTGGCACAGATCCAGAGAGAAAGGAACGTTCATACACCGTTGGTGGAACTGCAAATTAGTATAACCTCTGGAAAACAGTATAGAGATTCCTCAAAGAACTAAAATTAGACCTACCATTTGATCCAGCAATCCCACTACTGGGTATCTACCCAAAGGAAAAGAAATCATTTGATCAAAAATACACCTGCATTCAAACGTTTACTGCAGCACAATTCACAACTGCAAAGATACGGAATCAACCTAAGTGCCTATCAATGGATGAGTGGGTAAAGAAAATGTGGTGTATATATATCTCACGGAGTACTACTCAGCCATGAAAAGGAATGAAATGATGTCTGTTACAGCAGCTTGGATGGAACTGGAGACCATTATCCTAAGTATTTCAGAAATAGAGAAACAATCACATGTTCTCACTAAGAAGTGGGAGCTAAATCATGGGCACACACAGTCATAAAAAGATGTAAAGGACATTGGAAACCAAGAAGGAGGGGTGGAAGGAAGGGAGATGAGGGATAAAAACTTACCTATTGGGTACAATGAACACTATCCTGGTGACAGGCACACCAAAACCCCTGACTTCAGCATTATACAATGAGTTTATTTATACTCTCTTAATATTTTGAATATATATATTTTTTTTCATTTCTCATAGCCTCCAGTCTGCTGTTTGTTCTAACCAGGTCACCCTCTCTGACCTATTCCCAAAGCAGTGAACCTACCCAGCCTGGAGTGAGTCAGCTCATTCTCCTACACATACCTGTTTCCTTCTTGCTTCCCTTTCCTCCCTCTCGGCTCTTCTTCAGCACAGCCTTTAACATTTTCAACACTCTTTTGTTTCTAAAGAGAAAAGGAGAGAAGAGCAATTAAAGGTTCTTGCGTAATAACTTGCATATTGACATAAGAAGTAACTGGTATTAAAGCAGATTGCTCAGGATATTATGAAGGTACCTTGAGTTTTACATTAATTTTCTGTGAATAAACTGTGATGGGAAACTGAATGCTAAACACATGAGGAATGTTTTGTAACTTACAATGAAGTAATCAGAAATTCACTGTCTTGTTGTAAAAGTTAAAAAAACATAATAGTGCATTCTTGGCATTCCACATCTAATTAAGGTTATGAGGCTAAACCTGGGTACAGTACTGTAAGAGATTTGGCACAGAAATACTGTCTCCTGATCTTAGTTCATCAAAAGAAGAAAATACTAAAACACAGAATCAAAAAGATAATGGTTAAGAAGGAAGCTATGTGGTCAAAGGCAATGTTTTACAGGTGTTACTAATTATACAACTACAAGAAAAACATTTTGGAAGGTTATGAAATGAAGCATATCTTATAAACAGTTGCAAAATAAATACAGTGGGAACACATTTTAACCCTGATCAAGGGAGCTGATTAAACAGCACACACTGCAATGGGTTTTTACTATATATAGTTATGACCTTGGGGTGTTGGGAGCGGGAAGGTGAGCAGAATAGGCCTATGGCATTATGGCCAAATCCTTTAAATAATGAACTGTATTTTTAAGCAGGGTTGTTTTGAGCTTGTGAAAACACCACAATGGCCCAGGCCTAAGATGAAACATGAAACCATCTCCACAACAAGAGACAGACAAAAGCACCATTATTTCCATCATGAAGCTAGCCTCCTTTAGCTCTCTCCCCCCACTAGCAACTCAGATGACATAGCTGGACAACCCCAAACAGTAACAACTCTTAGTGGGTTGTGTTAACCCATCACACCTTTGCTAATGCACTAAGAGAGGAAAGCAGAAGGCGAGGAAGTTACTCGTAAACAGACAAGCAAGGAGAGGGGAAGGGAAGGAAGGTGGGGGCGGGGAGAAGGGAGAGAGGAACAGAGGATGGGGGCAGGAGGGAGAAATGCACTCAGGAGGGCTCCCAGACTTGCCTAGTTGGCGTGCTTCAGTGTAACACCGACCCCAGACCACCTCTCAACCCCCAGAGTGAACAGAGGTGTTGTGGGGTCCCCACTGAAATGTGCTGCCATTCACAGAATCACACAATGTAGCAAGGGGTGACCTTTCTTATCATTCGGTCCAGGCCTGTATTTATTTTTCCAAGCCCTTTGTTTTACTGATGAAGAAACAGAGAGACCCAGGGAGGCTGACTTGCCCACGGGTCATGCAGCTAATTAACAGCGGGGCCAGAATCCACATGTGCAGGCTCCCAGCAAGGGGCTGCCTTCCTCCACTCCAGCAGGCCAGCCTCTCTTTCCAGACTAATGAAAACTCTGGGCAACAGCGATCAAACAAACAAAACTGAGAGATAGTAGGAGAATAATTTCTTAAGTATAATTTGAAGAAAGCCATACTGAAGGTTATCAGGGTTAAATCATCTTACAAACAAGTCTTTACACACAAAAGGAGTAGGGCTTAGAGCCTAATTCTTTCTTTTGAATGAACCCTGGTGAAAAGAGCTAGGTTTCACCTAAAGGGCAAACGCGAAATCTGGAAGAGGGCCACAGGGAGCTTCCACGAGGGGAACTACGGTAACACAAATTTCTCTGAAGAGTCACAGTTGAACGAAACAATGCAAAATGTTGTAGCATAAAAAATAGTATACAAAATAAAATAATAAATAAATAGATGCCTGGTAAACACAGACATTTTCTTCTTCAAATCAACCAACCTTTTGGGTTTGCAACTTAGCAAAGACGACATACTTATAAAAGAAAAATATCGACAGAGCAATGCTGTCAAAGCTTGTCCAAGGTTCCCTGCACACACCTTGGTGAACTCTCCCACAGCCCTGTATTACCTTGATCACTGACCAGCTCAGGCCCCGCCATGTCCATGAAGCTGCCCCTGATTAATCACCCAGGTCATCATCAATTTGCAGCAGACCTACCCTGCCACTCAGAGTACGCATCCCACAGTGCAAAGACTAGATGACACTGACTTCCGCATCTCATCCCAGACACCTTGTTTGCCTACTCTGAGAAGCTCAGCTGTTTTCAGGATAGTTACATCTTCCACGTCAGTGGTCTTAAGTGAAAGAGGCTATCAAATATCTGCCGTAATTTTTTCTTCCAGTTCTTGTTTTCTTCCATAAATAGAAACTCAAGACAAAGAGCTTAAATTTTATATTCTAAAAGCTATTCAAACTGTGACCTGGAGAAACTTTAACCCAGTCAGACCTGAGTGCAAAAATAAAGAACCCTCCCCACCATACATGAACTGGAAAGGAAAGAAGTAAGCCTTCCCAGCAAGTTAAATTCTGAGATTAATAGATCAGAGCGGAGCTATACAAAGTCACCTGGAAGTCTGTGACCTAAAACCCATAATGGGAACTTGATATTCATCAACTAAAGACTGTGTCCATCTGAAGGTGGATGGTCAGAAATAGCAGCTGTCATAACAGGCTGGAGGGGCCAAGACCGGAGATATATTCCAGAGACGATTACCGAGCATACCTGACAGTATCTATGTACTTAAAAACACACTCCCCCACATCCAATTCTGGAAGTGGATGCATCAGGCTATAGGAGCTGGGTTCTATTAAACATTGGCATGATGCAACTACTTCCCTTTGTTCTAATTCCGTTCTCACAGAGAGGCACACAGAACTTGGCTCCTTTCTTAGCCTGCCAACGGTAGGGAGAGAGGGTGCTGGTCCAGTCAACACAACTGTTTGGCCTGTTGACAGATATGATTCTGGAAGTAAATTAATAAACCAGTGCTCTAGCTTTAAACAAAAGCTCTTGTGAGCTTTGTTAAAGGGTGTCCCTTTGCCAAGTGAGTCATCCATTTAAGAAGTGGAGAATCGTGAGCTTCTGACCCCCTCTTTGAGGACCAAAAGGAAGACAATGGTAAAGCCCTCAATGGGAATGCCACCTTGAAGCCCACCTGGGTGGCAGCCAGCAGGCTCTCCTTCCCTGCACCACCACACACTTCCCTTCCCACAGCAACTGCAACCATTGCCATTTTCCCCCCCCGAAAGGGTGAACACTGACCTGTCATGGACGGGAACCAAATAGAAATGATGTAACCCAGCCCTCCAGACACAGTAACTTAGACCCAAATGATTAAATGGCAAGCCCAACACACTGAAAAGAAACTGGCAGAGCTATCAAGTTGCTACCAGAGAGCCATATGTGTGGTGAGGAAGTACTTATGGACAAGTATCGTAGCATAAAAGAAATGTCCTTTTTTACATGTATATATTACAGACCAAAGGCACAGGTATGATTCAAATGCTGGCCAAAAAGAATCCTTCAAGTTCTGCCTCATAAAACCTTAGCCTCTGCGACAGCAAGTAGAACAAATATGTGGCTGGATTCAAATACTTAAGAATAAGTCTTTGAAAAAGTAGAAAATGTCAGCTGTCATTTCTTTAAATTAAGTACTCTTGAGTAACAGAGTACAGCGGAGAAAATAATATCTCTTCCTCATTCATGGCACGGTTTATGGCTGATACCCCTATAACAAAAGACAGATTAACAAGAGAAAATCATAACAAATTTATTTAACCAAAGTTTTATGTGACATAAGAGCCTTCAAAAATGCAGACCCAAAGTCCCAGGGAACCTGTGTTTTTATGCTTAGGTTCAACGAAGAATGGACAGTCGTGTAAAAGTATGACCTAATGGTAGTAAGTGGGGTTTGGGGATTTAGCAAGGCCTGTGTGTTAGGGCAGGACCCCCTTGGAATGGGGGACTTCCATAACCTACTTTTAAGTGAGATAGATCAGAGAATTACTTTATGACCATGCTTCAGGGGACAAAGGTGGGAGGAGGTTAGAGTGGCCTTCTTGCTTCTGCAGTTCTCTCAACTGCCAAGGTACCGTATTTTGGGATATCGTGTTCTGGGCCCCAACAAGAGGAAAACTAGCCTCTAAGTTACAAAAGAAATTAAATCAACATCAAAAGCTTTCTTTTACTTTTGGTATTTCTCCTTTAGCACATCAAATCTTTGGGGACAGGTACAACCTCTCCACATTATGTGTCAGGATTCTGCATAGGGTGTTACACTGGTATATAGAATATAGCAAAAAAGCATCCTAGATAAACCAGTGAGATGATTCCAAAACAAGACAAAAATTTATTTCACCTTGCAATCACAATGACAATATTGTAACCATGACCACCCTGCCTGAAATCATAGAAAGCACTAGCATTAAATTTGTTAAAGGATATAAAAGCATAGCTAGATAGGAGGAATAAGTCCTAGTGTTCCATATCACTGTAGGATGACTATCATTAATAATAATATATAGTGTCAAATAGCTAGCAAGAGTATACTGAATGTTCCCAACACAAACAATATTTGAGAAGATGGGATATGTTAATTACCCTGATCTGATCGCTATACATTATATGTATCCAATAATCACTATGTACCCCATGAATATGTACAATTATTTGTCAATTTAAAAAATCAAATTAAATTGAAAAGAAGAATATTAAATAAACAAATTAATTTTTCCTCGGGGGGAAAATGTTGCACTTCTGGAGGGCCATACTGCCTGTTTACACAACTTCGAGTGGAAGCTGGGAGCTGAGGGCAAGGACTATGTTTATTCTTTAATAGATACAAACATAAGCCAGAACACAGGCTTTGCACCCACTCTGTTCTCAGTATTTGTTGACAGATTTAACCAGGCTGCAATGAACACAGATGAGCGATTCCCTCCAAATCAAGCAATCAACAAACATTTATAGCAGTTTATAATTGACAAAGAACATTCCTATATAGTCTCATTCGCAAAGAATGCAAGAAACCTCAGTTAAATCCATGTGACATCAAAGGCAATGAGATATTTGGGAGAAAAATGCTCCATTTAATGATATCTCTTCACGTCCACACCTGAATTAACCTTAAAATCTCAGGCCGGTAACCCCGAATCCCTAAACTCACATGTTCTGTACATGCTCTGATTGAAGGAGCTTCTCCCATCAAAACATTGATCAGGCCTCAAAGCAAACCTCTCTCTGAAGATGCCTCCTTTCTTTTGTCAAAATAAATAATACAGCTAGAGTAGTGATATTTACAAGTGAAACACTGGAAACTAAGGTGCACATAGTAAGAAATATTTTTGCTTCAAAGAAGGGTGAGACACTGAAAACATCCTCAATATTAGGAGCTCGAAAAGTTTTTTTAAGCCTAATTTGACTCATCTAACTAACAGCCATAGTCTTCAGTATGATGCCTTTAGAACTTTTCTTTGTGTTAGCAAGATTTAGTACTTTATCAAAAGAAAGGAAATGGGTGGTGGTAGTAAGGAGTCTGAAGCAGCCTACAGGATAAATAATAGAGAATAGAGCAAATAGGAGAAAACAAAGCAGAATAGAGACCACGAAAGGAAACAATGAGGCCAGCTAGAGGGAGCACTGGCTGCTGGCTGAAGATTCCTGGGAAACCCTGCATACAGAAGCTTCCTGAAAGCAAGAGCCATGCCTCAACATTCTTTAGGAGCTCCCAGGAGGCTGGGAAAAACCAAAGCTTAAGGACTTTTTGAAATTCCAGGATCTCTCTCACATTTTCCCCCCCTGTAGTAGAGAAACCCTAGGAATCAAGAGACCTAGCCAATGTGACTGTGAACAAGTAACACAATTTCTCCAAGATTCAGAGGCTTCAACCAGAAAAGAGGGGGAGGGAGTGTTAAAACAACCAGAAAGCAATTCTGATAATAAGAATTGGGGTTTGGTTTTGCTTAATTTGCTTGGCTGGAAAATATGGCACAATTAAACTATAATTTATTCTCTAGGACTGTGGTCCCCAACCCCCGGGGCCGTGGACCAGTTCGGGCCGTAGCCTGTTAGGAACTGGGCCGCAGCAGGAGGTGAGCAGTAGGTGAGCTAAGGAAGCTTCATCTGTATTTACAGCCACTCCCATCTCACATCACCCCATAAGCTCTGCCTCCTTTCAGATCAGCAGGGGCATTAGATTCTTATAGGAGTGCAAACCCTACTGTAAACAGCACATGCAAGGGATCTCTAGGTTGTGCACGAGTTATGAGAATCTAATGCCCGATGATCTGAGGTGGAGCTGAGATGGTGATGTTAGCGCTAGGAGTGGCTGCAAATATGGATTATCATTAGCAGAGAGGTTTGACTGCACAATAAACGCAATGCACTTGAATCATCCCGAAACCATTCCCCGCCCCACTCCCGTTCCCTCGGTCCGTGGAAAAACTGTCTTCCATGAAACAGGTCCCTGGTGCCCAAAAGGTTGGGGACTGCTGCTCTAGGACACATAGACCCAACCATTCTGTCTTCTTTATTCAAACCCATTCTACAAACTGAATCTCTAATTCTACTGTCCTTTTCTTTATAGCTGTCTTAGGTAAAAAGACTTCAGATTTGAATATCAGTTATTAAAAAGCATAAATTTATAGTCACAAGTAATGTGAATTTAAGAGTTCTGAGCATGAAGTTTCAACTTAAATGCTTAAGTTCTGATGTACAAATTAAGTAGAAACTCCTTATTATGATAAAATCATCTTCAGTGTATATTTAAAATATTCTGTAGGAAGATACATTAATATTTACATAAGTTGTTTTAGGAAGAGTTTCTTAGAAAAAATAAATCTGACTCTTCCAAGCCAGTATTTCAAATTGTTAGAAAATTTACTATACACAAGTTTGTTTAAAGATGTTTTCATTTTGATAACTACTTGGGAGAAAGGAAATTTCACCTTTGGAGGAAAATAGGAAGAAGTTACTTGCTTCTGCGTACAAGTCATTTTTATATATCTGTGAAGGGATTTGTTCAGTCCAACTTTTAACATTATCTCCTCCATAAAGCCTTCGCAGGCCAGGGGGGCCAAAATACATCTTTTCTCTAATTCTATAACCTACTTTATACTGAGATGATTATCCATCCAAATCATGATGAAAAATGTTGAACTCTACAAATCCCCATGGCATCCAGCAAAGTACCTTAAATACAACACTAAATAAATGCCTTTAAATAAATGAGTAGCAGGGTTGTTATGGAAGAGAAATCAAAATGGACTAGCAATTTAAGAATTCTAGTGGTACCAAACACTAATTCCCAAGTTTATGGTCAAAGGTATCTGGTTTATACGTGAAGAACAGCACATTTATATAGCAAGATCTGTTTTAATATCAGGCCTTCCAAAGCGCCAGCTACAGGAATGTTTTACTTTGGTATTTCAAATATGCACACAGAAGGGGTAAGTGCAATGATAGAAAAGCCAAAACATGAAATCAATACATTCTCCCTAAAACCAGGAAGTGCTCAGATAGGAAAATAACCAAGGGCAGCAATCTTGGCAATAATCATTATGCCTCCCAGGCAATGGCTACTGTGCAAGGTGGTGCTCCCAGTCTCGCAGAGCTGCTCACCCACCATTCCTTCTAACATGGGAGCTCCCCAGCCAAGTCTTACCTCCCTACCCTGGCAGCAAAACACTCCTAACTAGGAGACAAAATAATGGCAATGTTGTCACTATTGCCACCACTCAGATATTACACGGATATTTAGATCTAGTAGAGAAAGCAAAGGAATTTCACAAGCCTACTTCAAAACCCACTCCAGAAGCTCCTCCTCTTAAAAGCCTTCTTAACCATATTTTAATTGAT
Organism: Propithecus coquereli; assembly: GCF_000956105.1. Lineage (NCBI taxonomy): Eukaryota > Metazoa > Chordata > Mammalia > Primates > Indriidae > Propithecus > Propithecus coquereli. The sequence goes on along the minus strand of NW_012150729.1, from coordinate 162,837 downwards.
GATATACCTGCCTCCTCCACTGGGCTGTCAGCCCCTACATGGTCGACCCTGCCTCACCCCCCCCACGCCACAATCAGCACAGTATGTATTTTCTCATTTCAACATCAATCGATGATTATGTAGAAACATAATTTTAATCCACCTGTAACTCTAAAAGAGAATGGCTGTACCTCAAAACAGACTGTCATCCTTTAATAAGTAAATTTAACATCCTTCTTTAAAATGCAAGGCCCTGAGCAATGGAGGAAACTGCCCTGACTCTCTTGCGCCAGTGAATGGCAGAAATAGGGTTACGATCTAATTTCCCAACTAAGGAATGAGCCCTGGGTTAGCAATTCCAGTTTTCTCATTTTATACACATTCCTAAGTACCTACTCTGTGCCAAGCAACACAGGACACAGAGTTAAATACAAGATGATGGAGGAGGAAGACAATAACGTTGACAAATATGGGTGGGAAGCTGAAAAAGCTCAGGCCTTCATTTTCTCTATAAAGTAAAAACAAGGTGAGAGAGGTGCAGTGAGGACTCGGAATAGCCCTGTAGAGGAGGAAGGCAAGCACTAGGTGAAAAGGACAGCTAAACAGCTCTGGTCACCCAAACCAGACTGCAGACCAGGCCAAGCAATGAAATGATGAAACTGCAATTCCGTCCTCTACGCTCAGCCCCGAGCAACCACCACCCAGAGGATGAGAGGACTGATCCACAACCAGGAGTTCGTGGCACAGGTGCATGGACAGGAGTGCTCAGAGTGGTGTGCCATGGAACCAAGGCTGGACAGGAAAGGAGGGAAGCCGAGAGAGAGGTAGCATCGCCAGAGAGAAAAGACACAGTATCTCAAAGAGATCAAAGAATGAACACAGTTGGAATAAACAAAGAAGGAAGCTGAAAAGTATCTGGTTCTTTTAAATGAATTTTTAAAATTTTAGATGTGGAACAATTCCAGACAATGATAAAGCCCACAGGATTAGCAAAGGTGGAACTGGGACTTGAATCAGGTCTGACTTGAAAGTTCAGGCACTGAGCAGCTGCTTCCAAAGTCCTCAGTGAACTGGAGGGAGGAGGACAGGGAGGTGACCAGAACAGCACAAACCTCAAAGAGGTGACTTTGCATGAAGGCGGGAATGCAGCGGGTACGGATCCAGCCAAGGAAAAAGGAGAGAACGGTGACGTCAACTCCGGGCCCCAGTAGCCAAGAGGCCAACAGCTCCTGGAGAACCACGGTCTTCAACTGTGGTCTCATCCTCCCTGACACAGCTCTGCGGAGGACATGGCTAGGGCCACAGGATGGCACCTGCGTGAGGTTTGCCGGGAGACTCAAGCCCCGATCCTCGTTACGGCAGTTCGCTCCACAACAGTCACACTCCGAGAATTACACTCTCTTCTCTTTCCCCTTTTCCTTCCTGTTAAGGTTTTCACTTGTATCATCCAACAGAACTACAATCCCCACCTTACACTGACCACCTCCTTCACTCATGGCAATTGCAACTCCCTGAATAAAGGTAGGAGGCATTACATACACAAAGTGATTTTGAACAAGTTGTTTCTCCTTTCGCAGACTTCTCTAATGGGAATATTGTTCCCTTTCCTGTTGGACTGGATAATTTCAGGTCTTTTCCTCCTGTAGGTGCTATAATTTCAAGGGAAAACTTTATTTCTTGTTCCTAAGACCAGTGTAATCACAGTAGATGATAAACCACCACATCGCCACAGATGAAAAAGGAACCCTCAGAGTGGGAGACAGTATTGTGTGATAAGCTTTCAGTACTGAAAGAGAAGAGGACTTGACATTTTTCAGACTGTTAAAAAGCACTCAAATCAATCAATGCCGGCTGAACGGAGTCTGGTGTTATTAATATAAATCTAAAGAAATTAAATTCTTTAAATTGCACTGCATCTGGCCTCAAAGTGAAGGGTCAGACAACTTCAAAGATGCCCTGTGAAAGGCAGCCATTCATGACAGAAAGATCTCTTGCTTATGTAGCTGACAGATGGGTCTTTCACTTAATACTCCAGAACATAAGACATCAGAATCCCTCTTCCACTTGTGACTCTCTGAACAAGGTTTTAACCTCCCTGGGCCCTAATTTCATTAGGATGGGAGTTCTCAATCCCCATGTAGTGTGTTTTAACGCCACCAGGTGATTCTAATGTAGCCTGCAACACCTATTTACCATTAACCGTATGCCAGGTCCGGCTCTAGACACTCAGCATAGATATAGTCATTTCATCTTCACAACTATGCTCTGAGAAAGGTGCTATTAATCACCATTCTACAGAGGCACAGACAAGCTGGTGACCTGCCCAGGGTCACACCGCTCTGTCCTCATCCAGGCAGTGGCTCCCGAGCCTGACCATGCAGTCTCTCTACTGGGCCTCCTCTTTTGGATAAAAATGAGAGACACTAGTTCCCAGGGGCCTGGTAAGGAAATCAAACAAAGGCAAAACTGCCCAAGGGAAGAAAAATCGTCTGTGGAGACTGAGATGGGGACACACACACACACTCACTCACTCACACTCTCTTTCTCACCATCACCCCCAGAGCCACACCCAATTCTACAAATCTATCCTGCAAAAGCACCTGCCTCCACTGAGAGACATCTGCTGTCCAGTACCTCAAGGTCTGCTAGGTGTCCCACTAATCAGAGTTATTCTAAACCGCAGTGCTGTCCATGTGTGATTGTGAAGTACCAGGCAACAGAACACATGCTAAAATGAGCAAGCTCTTGAGCGCATCAGACCACAGGGGGAAAACACTGGGAGTTGGGCCAGAATGCCAATGGGGAAGATTATTTGGAGCAGAGACCTTTGCATCATATGTGCAATGCTTCTCCTATTTCTAACACTTACCTGGAAGTTAGGAACTATGTTATTCCAGAGGAGTTCAGAAAACCACACCATTTCTCATGAACAAATTGCATAAAGCTTATTAAAAGGTGATGGGATACAGGGAGGAATGGCCTGATGCTCTCGATTTCTTTCTTTGGGCAGTTTTACAAAGTCCAAAACACTTCTTAAGGTTTTAGCTTTGGATATCAAGTTCTAAATTAAGGTACGCCTGCAGCAATGGTGCAGTCAAGAGCTAAACCAAATTCATGCAAACCACACAGCACCACCTCTTCCCACAGCTAGCGCAATGACATCGGCCTATGAATCTCTGTGTTCTCATCTGAAATTTCTAAGGGATCTCATTCCTGGCAATAAACAGTGGGTTGCACTGAGCAGTCTCACAGAGGCCCGTGAGAAAGGGCACATGGGCATGGACAATGGTTTTATTTTTTAATTGACTCCAACAGCCCCAAAATGGGGAATACCAGAGCTCCAGATGAAAAAAGTCAAAGACGAGTCACGCTAGAAAACAAAAGCCAAATATGTTAAGACTTTAAAAAAAAATCAATCCAGGTTTAATGTTAACAAATCTGGTCTTCAAAGCAAGATGAGAAGGATACAAGGGTACCATCCAAGGCGGGAATTTGTAACACCTTTTAAGTGCCATGGACTGCTTCAGCAATCTGTACCCTCTAATCAGAGTGTTTTTGAATGTTTTTAAGTAGAAAACAGGATTACAAAGAAAACTATTAATAATTATATTGAAACACAGATATCAAAATATTTAAAAAGCAAATCTGAAACAGTAATGTATGCTTAACACATAAATAAAACACAGCAGGTCTAATAACTACTGCAGTTTTTAAAACAGTGATGGTATGAACATATTTTAAACTATCTCTACAATGTGATATAAAAATTGGAAATTTCTATGTGAGAAAGTTCATAGGTGCTGTTGATCTTACGTGGCTGGTTGTCTACTTTCATGGATGAAGCAAAGGCTACATTTTGCATGAGGCAAAGGCTACATTTTGGCTAGAGGGTAGTGAAAATAAAATTGTAAATTTTTCTCCATCCAAGTTCATAGACTCCCCCTGCACCCTGCCTTAGTCCATTTTGTGCTATTGTCACAGAATACCATAGGCTAAGTAATTTACAAACGATAATTTATTTGGCTTACAGTTCTGGAGGCTAAGAAGTCCAAGGTCAGGGGGTGTGGTTCTGGTGAGGGCCTTCTTGCTGCACCATCCCATGGCGGAAGGGCAAGAGTGCCAAACTCGCTTTCGCAGCAAGCCCACTCTCATGATAACTATCCCACTCCCGAAATAATGACATTAATCTGCTCATGAGGGCAAAGCTCCCACATGGGGGATTAAGTTTCTAACACACAAACTTTGGGGGACATATTCAAACCATAGCACCCCTGAAAGCCAACCAATGACCCCAAGGGTTAAGGACTCTGACTGAGACGATCAGACTCAATAGAATAATTACTTAGACTGACCAAAAGCTACGCTAACAGCTCAGGTGCTTCTAGAGAAACAGTAGCACAGTTTTATCCCACTCATGGAACTATTGAAATTCATAAAAACAGCAATTTACCAATTGGCACATATTCGCAGGATCAAGTATTCCACACATGCGCCCTGCTAGGATGTGCCAAGTCCCACGATTAGTTTTCAGAGCAGTCTGTAAAGGTTCTATTTAACAAGATCAACCATCACCACCAATTATAACACTAACTCATCTACAATAACCAGGCCTGGCTGGCATTGCAGGACAAAGACCTCCAGAAATTCACACTGTGAGACACCATACAAAAACGGAAATGCCAGGTGTCATATTTGGGACAGGTGTGTTTACACAAATTGTTGGTTTTATTGTTTTCTTTCTTTCTCACTCTCTTCCTCTTTTAAAAAGTATTTATGGTCTGGTTAACTGGATCAGGCTTCCTAGTGAGGGCAGTACCCAAGGCTCGGCCTCTCCTGCCCCTACTGCCTCATACAGTCAGGCCATTCCCCAGCTGCGTGCCCTAAATCAGGGGATGCCCGCAGAAGATAAATATAATTCAGAATCCAAAATACACGGACTTACATTGGGCCAATGCCAATTTCCCATGGACTCTGGGTAACTTAAATGCTTTTTGTTTTCATGGTTAGGAACTACAACAACAGCTGCAGGAGCATGATACTCTAGGCTAATAAAATAACCTAAGTCTGGCTCAGTAGTTCAGCTGTGGCAGCAGCCAAACTTCCCAGAAAGGTGCAAGCCTCATGCGGTTTTGGAAGAACTGGGATGGTAGCTCTGAACTAAACTGAAAGCATTCAAACCCAACTCAACAGGAAAAAAAAAAAACCACTGTAGCTAAATTAGAGTAACTCCTATGCATGGAGATGACAGATGTTATTTGTAGGAGTCCCATAAAACTTTAATCAAACCTATGAAGTTCAAGCTTTACACTTGAAGGTATGTCACATGCCGTGTATGAACATCAGATTTTTTCCCCTCTAAAACCCAGCGAAAGGTTCAATTAAAGCCCTTAGTAACTCTGCACTGAAGCCTTTGATCAGCGATCCTGTCATCACTTCTCTTAACACATAGACAGTATGAAACACATCTCAGACCTAAGGAACAAAATCGGTACTGTGAAGCAGCACAGAAACCACACGCACGTATACATATACACATACTTTTCTTGGGGAGGAGTGGAGGGGATTCAGAAGCTGCAGTTTCCAAACTGATCCTTCCTTATGCATTCTTGTACATGTAGCACAGTTACAAAGTCATTTCCTAAATGTAAGTGTGTGGTCCAAATGCCTCCCGTTAAGGAAAAACAGCCCAATTAGAACCCAGTGGAAAACAGGACACATGTTTCTTGAATGTCTTTGAATTAGAGACAGTGGATGTGAAATTGTTCTAGATATAATGAAAATGTTGCACAGATGTGCTAAGTTTTCATGGTCTCAGCAAAACAGATTCCTGCTATAGCAAAACATGTGAGTCTGCAACAAAGCTGGATATAAAAATTTTTTTAAATATCTGATTCTCATTTTTATGCAGTAAATCTTCCCAAGCCAACTCTTCTGCCTTCTCACAAACCTAAAAAAAAAAAAACCCCTATTTCAATGTACTGATAATTCACTGAAAACCATAAAGCCACATTCATCTCTGACTTACGACTTTTCATAATTATCTTCTTGTCAATACTCTAAATCTGTTCAAATAGAAGACCTTTACTCTACAAATCAAGAAAACACACAGAAAAGCAATGGCAGAGACGGAGACACTTATTTCACAGACAGCCTCCCAATTAGTCCTCACAACACAACCAGGTAAGAATAACTATCCTCTTTCAACAGATAAGAAAACCAAGAATTGGAGAACCTCGGCAGCCTGCTCTAGCCACACCTTAGCTCCCACCACCTCACTCCACCTCCTCCTTTGGAGAAATGACACATACTAAAACCCTGCCTGGGCACTCTAAGCCTTGGAGCCCAAGATAAAGTGACACACAAGGACAAGTCTCTATTACACAGCATGGGGTCTAAACACAGAATTATGGCAAAACTCTCCAGGTGCATACCCATAGTCCCAGCTACTTGGGTGGCTGAGGTGGGAGAATCACTTGAGGCCAGGAATTCAGAGGCTGTAGTACACTGTCATCACTTGTGAATAGCCTGGGCAAAAAGGCAAAATTGTGTCTTCAAAAAAAAAAAAAAGTCAAAACTACAACACTGCTTTGATAATCTGGTTTTATTAAACACTATATTGCCATGTATTGCTAAACATTTTCACTTATCCTTCTGAAAGAGAAACTGGATGCCATAATCCCAAACACCCAATTCCACACCAGTCTATTCTTGGCTCTCTTTTCTTTGTACTATTTTCCTTGGAAAAATGATTGAAATACTCATTTCAGCTGCTATCTCCATTCAGGTAACACAATTCTGTTCCTCGTTGTTTTGTTGGTGCTACAGGTACAGTGCTTTATTTCCAACTTGCTGACATCAATCCTGGCCACCCAAACTCATCCAAAACTAAACTTATCTTCCTCTCCCCTACTTCCTGACCCCACTCACCAACCTGGGTTCCAAGCGCCTGCACGTAAGCACCACCCCTTTCTAGACTTGAACTGTCTCCTTCTTCACTGTCTCCTTCCCTGCCTGGTAAACAGCCAATCAAATGACTGTCTAATCCGTCCTTGCTCCCTCCCACCATCCCTCCACTACTGGGACTACTCCAGAAGCCCCCAGGCTGAATTCTCTAACTTTAGGCCAGTTAAGTGCCTCAGAGGCTCCTGGAGGGATGCTGCAAGGCAGGCTGCTGGGCCCCACCTGGGTTTGCTTCCTCAGGCCTGGGGTGCAGCTCCCCAGCTGAGAGGATCCCAGTCCTCAGGGTCCACACTCCTGGAACCCACTGCTCTTCCAGACTGTCTCCTTCCTCCTTCCCTCTCCCCGTCAGTTACATAAATTCTTCCTGAATCTTTTCTTCATAGGCCAGTCTAACCTTTTTTAAATCTGAAGGTTTAGGCCTTTGATTACTTAAGTTTGGACAGTAATCTACCGCTCACCAAGGACCTACCTACATCAGGTAGTCTGTCAGAATGCAGTCAAAACAATTCTGAAAAATACACAGCATTGTCCCAAATTTACAGAGTGATTTTGCAGGAAATTGAGATTTAGAAAGTTAAACAATTTCTAAATTCCACAATGACAAATGGGGTCATATATTCATTAGAAGGGACTCTCTCTCCTTAGACAAACTTTGTTACCAAAATATTATGGAAAATGGAGAATTATAAAGGAAAATAAGAGTGTTTCCTTCTCACAACAGGGCAAAAGGAGGGACCTATGAGGAAACAAGATATAGAATAGTATGAGTCACAATTTAGGGTTCATTTTAGTATAGAACAAAACACGTCCAAATCCATGCTCCCAAGATCAACTTAACAAACTTCAGTAGACTCTGCTTTAATTCACCTGCCTATACCTAATTAGGTTCCATCTAGCTTTTGTAGATCATATCCTTATCTAAAGTAGTTTTACTAAGAATAAAAATTAGTTCTATGTGTACTATCTTTATTAAAAGGGTTTTTTCTTGCCTCTTCTGTGTGTGATTTGATCAACATGAACATCAGAAATCCAGGGGAGTTTATATTTTCACACGCTGTCAGTTATAAATGAAGAAAAGAGGGCTTATGTGAACCAGACAATATCAACTTCCACAACTGAACAGAAATTCTCAAAAATGTCCCTGAATTTTAAAGTACTTTCGTTTATGGTGATCCATGTGATTCTCACAAACCAACCCTGTGAGGACAGCAGCACGATCCCACTGTCCCTGTCTCAGGCCGCCCAGCAAACACACAGCTAATGAAGAACCAGGGCTTGTACCTAGATGGAGCCACAGACAATATAGTCCATCAAGAGTCACGTCTTTAGCACCAATCATATAGGAAAAATACATATATTTGACAGATACAAACTTGAGTAAGACCACTTACTGCTCTCAAAGAAACCTAACAACAGCACTGTGGCATTATGAAAACGAACAAGACAAGGCGGCACGATGCCAAAAGGCAAAAGCTTGGAGTCAGGTAGATCAACCCATAGGTTTAGATCTCAGCTCCACCCACGCCTTGCCCTGTGACTCTGGGTTTGTACTTAAGCTCTCTGAACCCTAGATTTCTCACTTATAACAGAGGTGACATATCTCAGAATACTGTGAAAATCAGAAATAATACAAGTGCCCAGGACTATACCTAGCATGAAGTGTGTATTACCTAAATGGTCGTAATTGTCTCATATAATCATACCCGCTATACAGGCCCAGCTGAAGGTTTTAGAGCACATAATAATTACATGTTAGTGGAATGACTTTTAAGTTTGCCTTTTCCTTCTTTATCTAGGACATTAAAATGATACAACTTAATCACCAATTAAAATATGGGGCTGACTGAGGGAAGGGTAAAGGATGAGTCACAAACTTCTGGCCTGAGCGACAGGGTAGAAAGTCGTGCCAATGACCAAAATGGGAAAAGTGGACAGAAGCATGGGGTGAAGGGGTTGGAGTGGGGGGCAGGAAGCAGGCGGTAATTAGGGGGGAAATGAGTTCAGTTGGGATATCCTGAGTTAAAAGTACCTATGAGTCATCCAAGTAGAAATGTCCAAAAGATTGTTTGAGAGGAGGGTGAACTCGGAGACTTGGGAGGTCATTAAAGTGCGGGTGGTGGCTGAAGCTGCAGAAATAGTAAGGTCTCCCCCAAAAAAGCTGAGCAGACTAAAAGAAAACCACCATGGATAAAGCCCCGGGAACACGAACATTTAAGGGTAGACACAGCAGGACCTAGGAGGAAATAAAATGAAAAGCAAAGCAGTCAGAAATGGTGTAAAGGAACCCAGAGGGGAAAGCTTCAAATGAGATGTGGTCAGCAGTATCAAGTGCTACAGAAAAGTCATGTCAAGGACAAAAAAGCAACCACAGGGCTTAAAGATCAGAGGCCATTTGTGACCTCAACAAGAGCAGCTTCTGTTGAGCTGAGACAATGGAAATCAGATGTTAGGCCATCTGTAAGGTCCCTTCTAAACTGTAAAATTCTTTAACCTCAAAACTCACCATTCTCCATCAAACCCATCAAATTAATAAAACCTCAAATAGCAACGGGTTGCAAGGTTTTCCTTCACAGAAAAGGAATTTGCAAAAGAGACACAGTCAAAAACCACAAAACCACTGAACATGATCTTTGCTGTTAAGCTGCTCTCTGCTTCCTAAAGTTGGTCCCAGGGAAGCAGAAAAAATTAGCTAATTCTCTGCCACACAAAAACTGGAGGCGGAACAATGTTTAAGTTAATAGATTTCCTTTCCAATAAATCTCCAAGGGCAATACACTTCAACTGCTCTTTCAGTGTTACTCTGAGAAATGTGTTACCACAGGTAGAAAGGCTTGGTTTCAATATGCAAATCTTTGTAAAATTCCATTTAAGCAGATTTCCACCTGGATTTCTAAATAAGCCTCAACTCCTGCTGAATTTAGTAAATTGCTTGTCAATGTCATTTTCCTTGTTCTTTGTATATAGTTACAATCATAAAAAATGTCCCATGCAATTTTAAGTTATAAAATGATTCTATGATACATACTATGGCACAAGAAGGGAATGTTTGGCTTGGCAGTATGAACTGGTTAAACGAGTCAGTGGAGTTCAAAGAAATTCCCCCAAACATCTGCTCAGGCTAAAAGAGTTTTTTGTTTTTAAGTCTACTCCACATACAAATATTTTTCAAAAAGCTAAACATCTCAAATATGAATAACTAGTATCATCATCTATATACAGGAAAAGATATGAATATTTGAGAATTCCAAAATATGTCCCCTAAAAATACCACTTACTCTTTGTAGGCATTGTTGTATCTAAGCAGGTAATTTCTTCAGATCTTCAGGTCACTAATTTCATGTATCTGTCAAACTCTTTATCATATGTGGCTATCAGTGTTGCACACCATCTCCTCTTGTAGAGCTTGAAAAAAAAAAAAACATGTATAGAGGGACTCCCCCTCCCCAAATTCTAGTTCAGCACACCTGGGGTGAGTCCCACTATCCTAATTTTTAAAGCTTCACAGGAATTCTGATAATGCCCCTGCCGTTGAGAAGCTCTGCCTTCTGGCACGATCCCCCAAAGTTCTGGGGAGCAAGGTGGCCATTCTGTTCCTCACGGACAGCAGGGTGTGGCAGAAGGGCGAGTGCAGAAAATGAAATCCTGCTGGCAAGTCATACAAAACAGATGGCGGAGTACACGGGCAGGTCACGTGGACATCTCCAGAACTCACTGAGGTTGGGAAGCAGCTTTAACCTGGACCCCCCACCCCCTACGGAGGAGCATGTCCAACACCTACAGAGAAGGATCCAGGTCAGAGTTTTCAGTGCCCCCCATCAATCGTTCTGCCCTGGGTGTTTCTGGGATTCCTGCTCTGCCCAAACTGTGTGCAGCTGAGTACAAACAGCCACAGTCCTTCAAGCTGTGCTCACTTAAGATCAGACTGCAGACTCCATTCTCAGACAGCCGATTCTCTCTCAAGGGAAAGAAGAGAATATTTGAGTCCTGCTACATGCTACACACTGGAGATAGGGAATGCAAATAAAAAGATGACTAAGAACAAGGACCTCCGCCATTAGGAGCCTCCAGCCTCACCAAACCTCTTCAAGTAGCTATTTTTGTTTCACAACCTACACAGACTACAGTATGGAAATCAGAGCACAGGTTTAGCAACTTGCCTAGAGTTCCTAAAGCCACATAACTAGAAAAATCCTTCTTGAAACCCAGGTGGGGGAGGAGGACAAAACGACTCAGCGTAAGATCACAGGACAGTCTGCAGAACAGGCAGGGGACAGGACCGACGCCAGCTTTAACTGACATGACCCCAAAAAGCCAATCTATGAGGAGCACTTGAGGTGAGGTAGGTTGTAAGCAGTCCCTTATTTGTCTCTTGGGAGCTACAAGGTGGCTTGTAATTAAGCTTTACAAAGTTTTTCATGGGGAATAAGAGGCAGGAGAATACAATGACACAGAATAAATAGCCAGTCTGACTTTATTAAAAATCTGAAGTTTTTATCAGTTGTACTTCTATGTATGCAAACTGTAAACCAAAATACTAACCATTTGGTCAACAAATATTAAATGTTTCAGTGGAAAAGTACTGTGCTGGACACCATATAAAGACCAAAAAACAAGTCAATAAAATTAGAAAAGCTCTGTAAGAATGTACTGAAGCTTCCACATTATTAACATGAGTGCTTTAACACAGCAAGACACTGATTTTTTAAAAAATGTAATTTTTAAATTAATTGGAATAAAAACCTGATTTACCCTCAAAGCCCTCAAAATTTTTAGAAAATAACATATCTCGAAGCACTTGGTCTGTCAGAGCATGGATTCTATGTTAGCACATCTCCCTGGTCTCGAGACCTCACCTCTCCTCACTCGACTCCAGCTGCTTGCAACAGAGAGTGGTTGTCTCACTCCCTTGAGGACACCCAGAAAGTTCCTCTGAACAAGCTGGCCACCGAAAGCTGGCAAGAGAACTTTCAGAAAACCTGTCCGCCGGCCCGCTCACCCTATGAGACGAGCAGCAGAGTTCATAAATCAGCTCCACCTTCCCTGAAAATCCCAAAGCAGCAGTAACTGAGAGGGAAGACATCAGCATGTACATACTCTTAAGCCCCTCAGATTCCCCCAGCCCCCATCCCGGGGTTTTCTCTTTATGGGATGCTAATGCGTTTGCCGCCCCACACACAATGAAATGTCGGAAAGGTTTAAGATAATGAGCTATAACCTGTCTCAAACGCTAGGGTGCTGAAATCCCCCGAGCACTGCCTTCTCACACTCCCTATCTCCCTGGCTCACGGGTCCCAGGTTTCTACACAACTCACCGTTCTGAACACACCACCCAACTTCACACCTCTGCTCTCCCCCTTCCCTCATCCTGAAACACCTCTCTCCCACTCTAGAAATTAGTCATCCTCCAAGCACAGCTCAAAAATCACCTGCATGCCCGCCCCAGCCCCACAGAATCTCACAGTCCTCCCTCCGTACTCAAACACCTGGCTGGACCTGGGTTTCAGCACTGGCTTCGTTCTGCCTGACCTCCCCTCCTGCCATTTCTCTGGGGCTTCCCTGGTGTCACGCACCACCCTCCTGCTCTCATCACAAGAAGAGGCAGATGCCCCAAGCATGCTTGTCTTGATTGAAGGATTCCAACGAGAGGCTTTTCCTAACTGACTCAGAGCCCATTTCCCTGGGAAATGTCTTTTTTTTTTACTGCTACACCTGTCCTGGAAAACGTTCTTTTTCAAGGTGCCATCCACGCTGAAACACACCAACTCAGGCTCTTGCCCAAGTCAATCCTGCCGGGCTTTCCTGCCAAAAAGGAGGACGGAATCATGTGTAGTCACGTTTGGGCCCACAAAACCTCCTTGGCAGAGCACCGGGGCACTAATAGGTTTGTGCATGCAGAGGCTGGACGGAGGCCTTGTCTCCCCTTCAAGTTTGTTTAATGAGGAGCTCTAGAAGACATGCCTCCCTTGCCCACCAGGACTTCAAAGATGGGAACAGTGCACGTAAGTTTTTCTCTGGAAGGAAACCAGGGACTGATACAAGTTCAGTCTGCCCCACTTCAGGGACAGCTGAGATCTCATTTGAGCAGAATGTGGAGAACCCTACATGGACCGGGGGGTTACCCCTATGCTTAATATTTCCTCAAAAAGAAAACAGCTCACGTTTAGCAAATGCACTGGGTTGCGGACCTCACTGGCACAGTATTTCAGCATTCGATGCAGGCAGTACCACTTAGTGAACAGTAGCTCAAATACCTGAGGTGTCCTCCTAGTACATGCTCAAAGGGATCACCTGCCTCTCTGCAGATGGCCTTGGCAGCCAGGAAAGGAATCGTCTCCCAGCTTTCATCCAAGCCTCCTTTCACAAAGCACAAATCAGCAGAAAAGGCAGGCTTCTCATTTGTCCTAACCACAACCGACGGACAAGCACGAAAGAATATCCATCACAGCCCACAACATGCCCACTGTCAGACAGACCCTCTGCCCAGAGGACCCACGACGGGTGTGCACCCTTGAAATCAGATTCGTAATAGGTTATGGACACACGCACTTTCTCTCTGGCCTCTTCCCCACCTAGAGCAACCCCTTGGTAACACAACTTCGGTAAGGGCAGGGGGAAAAGTCCTTTCTGAGTTAAGACTACAAAGGCACCAGTATAAATTACAGAGTTACAGAGCTCCCAAGGGGAGGCAGCTTCCTGAGAGAAGAAGGACTGTCCCTCCAGTCTGTTTTTGTGGTGATGAGATCACAGAGTTTGGATTCTGTATTTGGCCCTACATGGGTTTTAAGGGCCTTATTCAGTAATTACAGAAAGGAAAAAGAAAGGTCAAGAAGACCAGAGGAACTCTGAGTGGTGTTTGAGAAGTTACTTATAACTACAGTTAGGTCACCTACCAGACTCAGAAGAGAAACTATGCCTCGTGTTTTCATGGTTTTGTACTTCAGAATCAATTTTAGATCAGCAAAAAATTCATGAATTGTTCCTAATCTGTTTTGGCATTCTTCCATCCAAAGGCCTTTTTCAAAGCATAACCCAACATTTGGACCCATGAAAGTTTTGAAAAAACAAGCATTACACCACAAAATATTCTCATGTAAAATGTAAAAGATGACAAAATACACTTACTGAAGGAAGTGTTGCGGACCCTAAGACACAGGAGTTTAGAGACTAGCTGAATGAGGACTTCAACTGCCCATCATTATCTTCTTACTTTCAGATCTAATTTCCTATTGACGTCTTAAAATGAAAACAAAAACCCCTTAAAATGCTTTTAAGGAGAATTATTAGGGTTTTACCTCCTGGCCATCACTTTCTTTCAAGGATGAACAGAGAGACTTCCAAAGTTGTTTACCCAATAGAAGTATTCATCAAAAAAATCTCTCAAATATCCTTCTAAAAACCTGGCATTGGGCCTCCTCAGACCACAACACAAAGACTACTGTATGTGCTCATGGACCAAAGCGTGTCACCATCGATTCCATGTGACAGTCCAAATCCTCCAGTGCTAACAGGGTTCTACAGCTTTGAATACTGCCGTGGCTAGAATGTGAGGCCCAGAGAGGGTGAACCACGGAATGAAGGCCACTCAGGCACAATGCACCGTACCAGTGAGTTCGACAGCAGCTTCAAGTCACGTGCAACTGCAACAGAGTGGAAAACAATACCACAGAAATCCTAAAGCAAACAAACGCAAGCTCTTGTTTTGTTTCATTTTGAAAGCTGGTGCTTAATAGAAAGCAGGCTTACCTAACAGAGGAAGACAGGGAGGAGGAGAACTTGTGGGGCTTGAGAAGCAAAAGGCATTATTTTAAAAAACCTATTTCCATTTCAAATCTTGCAGCTTCCATTTCTCTGAGACAGGTGTTATACCTATCAACTACAGTGGGGTGGTTTTTGATCCCAAGGGCCCATTAGAATCTCCTGGGAAGCTTTAAAAATTTTGAGGTCCAGAAGAATTAAAAAAGAATCTCTGGGGAAGGGGCCCAAGTACTGGTACCCTATTTTTTTCCCCCTTTTTTTGGAGACAGGGTCTCGCTCTGTCACCCAGGCCAGAGTGCAGTGGTATCATTGTAGCTCACTGCAGCCTCAAACTACTGGGCTCAGGTGATCCTCCTGCCTTAGCCTCTCAAGTAGCTGGGACTACAGGCTCACAACATCACGCCCGGGTAATTTTTTTCTACTTTTAGCAGAGATGGGGGTCTTGCTCTAGCTCAGGCTGGTCTCAAACTTCTGAGCTCAAGCAATCCTCCCACATGGGCCTCCCAGAGTGCTAGGATTACAGGCGTGAGCCACCACCCCCAGCCCCAAACACTGGTCCTTTTTAAGCCTGACCAGTTGATTCTAATGCACAGCCAAGATTGACAGCCACTACCCCTAACCAATCCCCTGGGTGTTTCCTTTGTCCTCTTGACAGGATGGAAAATATTTATGCCTGAGAAAAAGGGAGAGGGGGAGAAAGAAATAGACGAGGGAAGAGAGCTGAAAGAAGTAGAAATAACAATTTGCAGGTAATGAGCACTGGGATGGGTGCAAGGTGTGGTCTGAGGGAGAGGGGGCAGGAGCAGGGACAGACTGGGTCATCTCTAACAGGCCCTGCCTGACACCAGTCATCATGTTTGGCTGCTTTGGTGGGTGGAGGCAGGGGCAAGAGGTAGCAATTCTAAGCTTATCTGTAAAGAAGATTTCTATGTTAAGTGTTAACCATGTGAGAGGTGATTATAACCTGACGGTTTTCAGATGCAAAGAATCTACTAAACCACTAATTGTATTGACTACTATGATTTCTCCTGTTCCTCTAATAACAGTACTAAAAGGGTTTTGCTTTGTTTTTTTTTAACTGAGGACTCTCCTTATTTTCTTACTCACTAAGTCTGGGAAAGAACACACTCACTGTAGGATAACTACCTGCAGTTAGAGTGCCTGAAGAACAGAGCTTTCCTTCGTATAAAACCAGCCAGGCCATAACCAGGTTGAACCTGACCTTGATTTCATGAGCATCATAATGTTATCAGACACGACACAGACTGGATAAGAACGAACCTGGGTACCCGAGTGAAGAGTGAGGGCTGAGAGAACACCAGCTCCAGCTGAGCTGCTAATTCCATTCTCACTCCCATGTTGCTTAATTCTTAGGGCTACCTGCTCTCCACCTGTCAAGTAACCGGCTGTTCAGTTCAGATGCCTCCTTCCTAGTTTCTGTCTCGTGAGGAATTAAGCAGCTTTGCCTTATCCATCCTTTATCAGCGTTTCCTGTAGCGTGTCCCGTCTGTACCAGAGTGGCCTGGGCCATTCCTGGGCACCACCCCAGGCCACAGCAGTCATCAAGAGACTGCATTTCAATCACCCACACAACAGTGCGAACCACTCACAAACCCTCATCAATTCCTCCTCTTGAAATGGGTTCCTCAGATGTGCTGCTAAATCTCCCTCTAACTTCTGCCACTTCCTAACTGGGGTTTCACAAACTTGCCCTCCTCGGCCTCCTGACTGAGACTCTACAGTATATACTCCATGGCCACTCCAATTCCACTAGGACCCCAGCCCTCGCAGCTTCTAGTTCCTGACTCAAATCACTCTTCTCTGAACTCACGCTACTTCTTTCAATTGACAGTTTCAGGTCTGTTTTCTCTCCCAACTACAGGCTAAGCTTCTTGATGACAAGGTCGATGACATTCCACTGAATCTTCCACAGCGCTCGGTAAATCTTAGGTTGCAAGAACCATGCCTGACTAACAGGCCAAGCCCTTGCCTCAGCCCTGGGTTTTCCTCCATTTACCTTTTTCTCATTTTCCCTAAGAAAACTTTCATTTTTCTCCTTCCATAACAAAACTGATTCAGGCAAGAGTGGAAGAAGAAAAGGGGGAAGACTATCAAAGACAGAAGTCACAAGCTGCAACCTCAACTCATCCAGAAAACTGCTAGGAACCAAGATGCAAATAAGTCTTCGAAGCTGCCAAAATTTGCGACTAAGTTCATGCACAATACAGGAATTTCTCAACCTCCCCCCACCTACACCCAACACCTCTTCCCAGGCCCTCCCTTAGGGTCACTTCACTCTTTTAGATTCAGTTCTAACAGGAAGGAATATCTGATCTCACAGGCCACCATAAATTAAGAGGGTGGAGGGCCAATGTTAGACCAAGGCACAATGACAGCCCTGAGAAATTATGACAGGAGAGAAATTGTAAACAGTAGATTATAAGCTGTTTTAGTTTAAACAGCCTTTCAATCCCCAAAAGTGCCCAAGGACACCAAAACAAAGCATTTCAAAACAGCAGTCTTCGGGGCCCTGGGCACCAAGAAAAGGTTATTTTGCTTTCAGTGAGTCTTTGCCACTGTATGCAGGACAGATGTCCGCATGGCTAACCTCAGTCCTTAAGACCCAAGTGTTCTCAAAAATAGAAAAGGGTGCTGTTTCCCACTGCAATGTGCTATCTTTATGTGGTCTCCAACACCACCGAACACCGGGACAGGGCAAGCACGCAACACTCAACATGGCCATTTGGGTCTAGACTCTCCCAGCTGGCTCCTTGCACATTCATCTTCTCATCTACCTTGTATGGTATCTGTGAGTAAAGCTCCTCACCAGACTATAAGCTTCTTTGAGCAGAGGGACTGCACCTTTGTATTGGAGCCATGCCCCCTACCTACCTCCTCCTCCATCGGAGCTGAAGCCTGCTGACTTTGCCAGCTCAATCTGTCCAGAAGCCCTGGGACCTTATGATCTTAGGGAAGGAGGCATTTAAATGAGTGTATTTTAAAAGAGCCTAAGCATTTCCATAGTCTCTAAAGGTATTAAGCTTCCAGCTTTCTTAACGTTAATAAAATTGGTTTAAATGTTCGGATTCTGTGATCAATGAGGCAAGCTTCAGTTTACTTTGGAATCTAATCTGTACAGGATACAGAGCCAAGGGATAAATTCTGCACTGTTGTATGTGCCTATCCGAACCACAAAGGCTAGGGTGGGTTTTCCCATGACCTAAAGCAACCTTACTTCAAACATCTTTAATCATTCATCTACTCAGAATCGACTACTGGGTGACTTCATATTTATTTCTTGATAAATAATCATATTTGAAAGCACTGATTTGCTTCAAGTTTGGTAAAGAGTACTTTAATGAATTTAACTGGTAGTTCTGAATTATAAGGTTGTAATTTACACTTGGGAGAAACCCAGGAGTTTTTTTTGTCTAAACTGAATTGAAAACTACATCCATTTCCAGATTCACCTAAGTAATTCTCAGTTTTGTTTCAAGCTCATTGTTGGGTATGCACCTTATACTCTAAGACCCGTGCATTTACAAGAAGGCCGAAATGCCCTACCAGGACAATGAATACTTCCCTCTTTAGGTCTAGGCTGCCAGACTTCCAGGCCTGACCTGTTGTTTTCAGTGTCTACAGCCCTTCCTTCCCCACAGCTGAAGCCTCTTAACCCCCGCCCCCACATTCCCCTTGCTGGCTCAACCCAGAGGGAATTTCTAAGATAGAGATTTAAGTAGCTCTGGCCAAGTTGCTCTTGCCTCTTAACCAGCCCTGACCTTGCATCTAATAACTCGCTTTCTTTCTCTTGCATTCCACAGGCCTAACCCACCCTTTAGCCCTGTTCTGATGAGGAGCCTGAGACCCTCTGGATCACCTGCTAACTCCCAAGGGAGGGTGGTGAGAGGGCCTTGCTCTTAGCAATCTTCCAGGGGACTGGAGGTCACTCTGAATCCCTATGACCAGAACAGGGGACAAGGGTACCTGGGCCACCGTAGACCACCATCTGCCTGGCCACTAGCCCTGAAGAACCCCGCCCTTTCCTCCTGACACATGGACTTCTTCCCAGCTTCAGATGCCAGATCTGCTGTCCACACCCCTGAGCAGGGGGTTCCAGGCTCAATGCCTTGGGCCTTGCTGGGAAATGACTCAGATCACAAAAAGCTGAGGGTCCTCTGGCCAAAACACAAATAAGTCACAAGATTTGGATCTTACCTATCAAATAATGTCAAAAACAAAACATCACCAAAACAGAGAAAATAGGGTATCTCTTTTCCTGGAAAATTCAATACCTTCATGTTGGCTTTGGGTATGCTAAAGCCACTGAACCCTAGTTCATTAGTTCTAAAGTGAAAATGGAGGAAAATCAGAGGAATGGCTACAACTGTGTCTTCCCTAGGTGGCAGAGAATCAAAGAGAGTTGCTGACAAGCACTTCAAAACTAACACCCATGGTTACTAAAATTACAAATATGAAATAATTTCTAGGAAATCAAGTCATGCTCTAAAACCCTGTTAAGAAAGCTAAACATATACGTGCATTTTTATCAATACCCTTTTAAGATCAGACATTAAAAACTCTAGCTGGTTAAACTGTCTTCTGCTTCAGAATAACAAGAAAAACACCAACTTTCATTTTCTGGTCAAAGTTTACTTTTGCAATACCCATTATTTTCTACAAAATTCTAGCATTTTTTTGCTTTCTACCACTATTCTGTAGAAAAACTTTTCCCCCTTGGCTGTATATCTTTGCTTTTGATCTTGTTGACAATCCAGAAAATTCCAAGCTTTCAATTTTTTCACCCCTGGGAAGGAATAATACACAGTCACTGAAAAAACCAAAAGCATTGTCAACACTTCCTCCGTGGCACAGCTGCTGTGAGTGACCGTGGGGAAAAAAAGTATTTGGGGAAAAAATGTTGACTTCTGTCTAGAATAATTCTCAAAGTTATTGAAGACATGGTCAAAAACAGTAAGGCACTGGTAAAGCAAGAAGTGCTGAGTACCTATGATAAGGCACAGTGAATATACACAAACTATGTGAACACCTGGTCTCAAGACAGGCTGCCAATGACGCTAGACAGGAGAGGACCCACGCTGTACACCATGCATTGCATGAAGCAACAAACAAGTTCCATATTACACGTTTTTATTTTAAAAGATGAGACATATGCACCAATCCCATCTCTGGGTATTTATCCAAAAGAACTGAAATCAGAATCCCAAAGAGATATTTGCACTCCCATGTCCACTGTAGCATTACTCACAATAATCAAAATGTGGAAGTAACCTAAATATTCACTGACAGATGACTGGATGAACAAAATGTGGTGTGTATATATATACAGTGGAATATTATGCAGTTACAAAAAGAAAAGATATTCTGATACATGCTACAACATGAATGAATGTTGAAGACATTATGCAAGTGAAATAAGCCAGTCACAGAAGGACAAATACAGCATGATTCCACTCTTCTGAGGTATATAAACTAGTCAAACTCATAGAAGTTGTCTAGAATGGTGATTGCCAGGAGCTGGGGAGAAGGGAAAATGGGAGTTGTTCAATGGATATAAAATTTCAGTCACAGAGGATGAAAAAGTTCTAGAAATCTGCTGTACAACATTGTGCTTATAGTTAACAATACTTAACTACATTTAAAACAATACTTAAGTACACAAGTACTTAACAATACTTAAGTACACAAGTACACTTAAAAAATTTTTGGAGTATAGATCTGTTTTATTTTGTTTTTTAACCACAATTTTTTAAAATACGAGGAAACAGGCTCAGGAATTCAGATAACCCTGGCTTCAAAATGTCTACTTGCAAGAGAAGTATAAACAATAGAGATTGGCGTATGCTAAGGTTTCAATGTGTCCCCAAGACTTCATGTGTTAGAAACATGATCCTCAAACGTATACAGCAATCGGACATGGGACCGTTGGGAGGCAATTAGGATTATATAAGGCCATCAGGGTGGTGGCCCTCATGATGGGACTGGTAGCTTTATAAGAAAAGGATGACAGGCCGGCGCAGTGGCTCACGCCTGTAATCCTAGCACTCTGGGAGGCCGAGGCGGGTGGATCGCTCAAGCTCAGGAATTCGAGACCAGCCTGAGCAAGAGCGAGACCCCGTCTCTACTAAAAATAGAAAGAAATTATTTGGACAACTAAAAATATATATAGAAAAAATTAGCCGGGCATGGTGGCTCATGTCTGTAGTCCCAGCTACTCGGGAGGCTGAGGCAGGAGGATCGCTTGAGCCCAGGAGTTTGAGGTTGCTGCGAGCTAGGCTGATGCCACGGCACTCTACTCCAGGCAACAGAGTGAGACTCTGTCTCAAAAAAGAAAAGAAAAGGAAGACAGAACTGAGCTGAGACACACACTCCTGCTTTATCACTGTGATGCCTTCTACCATATCATGAAGCAGCAAGAAGGCCCTCACCAGAAGCCAGGCAGATGCCAGCACCACGCTCTTGGACTTCCCAGCCTTCAGAACTGGCATTCAGTTATCGCAACAGAAACTGACCAAGAAAACTGGTACCAGGAATGGGGTCTTTGATATAACAGATATCTAAAAATGTAGAAGTAGGTTTAGAACTGAGTAACGAGTAGCGGCTGAAGGAATTTGTGAGAGCAGGCTAGAAAAAGCCTATATTCTATAAATGGAGCATGAAAGGCAATCTTGGTGAGGTCTTAGAAGAAGAGGAGAGCTACAGGGAAAGTCTGAATCTTCCTAGAAATTACTTAAGTGGTTGTGACCAGAATATTGGTAGAAATATGGATAGTAAAGGCCATTCGGATGAGGTCTCAGATGGAAATAAAGAACAAAGTATTGGAAACTGGAGTAAAGGCCATCCTTTTTATAAAGTAGCAAAGATCTTGGCCGAATTGTGTCCATGTTGTAGGACTTTGTGGAATGCAGAACTCAAGAGTGATAAACTAAGATCGCTGACAGAAGAAATACCAAATCAGGCTGCTGCACGGTTACTTTTGATCAAATACAGTGAGATGCAAGAGCAAAGAATGACTTAGAAGACAAAATTTATAATTCAAAGGGAAGCAGAGCATGAAAAATGTGGAAAATTTGCAGCCTGGCCGTGTAAAAAGTGAAAAAAAGTGTGTGTGAAAGAGGAAACCAAGTGTGTTGCCCAGCAACTGTTTGCTAAGGTCTTTAGTACAGATAGAAGAGATTATCACGAGAATGGGAGAAAGACCCCAGGCGTTTCAGAGATCTTTGAGGCTGCCCCTCTTATCACAGGCCCAGAGCTGTAGTAGGGCAAAATAGTTTCAGGGGTCATGCCCAGTGTGCCCAACATGGATGTGCTACCCAGGGCCACCTCTAGTCTCTGCTTTCTGCATCCTAGTGCAGTGCTCCTCAGCCACCCCAGCTGTGGTTCAAGCAACCTCAGGTGCAACTCAACCCACTGCTCTGGAAGGTACAAGTGGTAAATCTTGGCAGCATCCACCAGGCTCAGGATTCCCTGAGCCACCTTGGGGGACCCTCAGGAGGACTCTGTAGAGTGAGTTCCCACCAACAAGAAGGCCCTCACTAAATGTGGCCCCCCTAGACTTTGGAATTCCCAGCCTCTAGAACCGTAAGAACTAATTTTTCTTTATACATTACCCAGTCTCAGGTATTCAGTTATAGCAACAGAAAACAGACTAAGACAGCATAGAATTAAGGGCTAGAGTGCAGGGTAAGAGAAGTGGAGACAGAACGGAGAACCAAAGAAGGCTGAAGTAGTCTAGGAAAGCATCGAAAGGAGAGCAAGTTGGGCTCAACCCTGAAGGATCAGGCTGAGGCTGTGGGGACTCACTCCAAGTACCTGAGTAAGGACGCTGAGCTGGTCCAAGCCAAGAAGGCATGCTAGGGGACAGCTTTCAAAGCCTGGAGGTGTAATATTATGTACAACAAACTCCACACTTCCAGCTCCTGCACTGAACACTGAAAGCTAAAATCTGAAGCAAAAATCAATGGAATTGGTCTGTGTATCTTAAGCCATTTACAGCCCAGCTCTCAGAATTGGAGTGATCTCTGGATCCCAGAAAAGACTTTGCTATATGACAAACAAGCAATATAAAAAATGTTAACACACAGCCCGCCATCTAGGCCAGTCTGATCAGTAACAATGATCAGAAATAAGGCCAGATAAATTGTATTACATTTCTAAAGAAAGAAAAATATGATATTAGAGTTAAGCTCCATTTAACTAACATCTCTAAAAAATTAAGTGTGCTAAATAAATGAATCTTTTGGATAATGAAACCTGTGTAAATAGGGGAAATCTGCATGTGGACTGGGTACTTATTATTCGAGAATTATCCCTATTTTATCATGTGATAATGGAATGGGGGGATCTTTATCAATCAGAGATACAGGCTGGGCATGGTGGCTCAGGCCTGTAATCCTAGCATTCTGGGAGGCCGAGGTGGGAGAATCACTTGAGGTCAGGAGTTTGAGACCAGCCTGAGCAAAGGCGAGACCCTGTCTCTTATTAAAAATAGAAAAATCAGCCGGGTGTGATGGCACTCGCCTATAGTCCCAGCTACTCGGGTGGCTGAGGCAGGAGGATCATCTGAGCCCAGGAGTTTGAGGTTGCTATTAGCTAGGCTGACACCACGCACTCTAGCCTGGGCAACAGAGCAAGACTCTGTCTCGGAAAAAAAAAAAAAAAAAATATCAGGGATACATATTGTTTACAGGAGAATTACATAATGTCTGGGATTTGCTTTAAATTGCTCCAAGGAGGAGATTGGGAAGACATGGGTCAAAAGTTACAAGGTTGTAGTTATACAGAATGAATGAGTCTAGAGATCTAATGCACAGCATGAAACAACATGAAGACGATAGTTAATAATATTATATTGTTTACTGGTAATTTGCCAAGAAAGTAGCTTTTAGGTACTCTTACCAAAGGAGAGAGGAAGGAAAGTAACTATATGAGATGATGGGCATGTTAATTTGCTTGACTGTAGTAATCACTTCACCATGTACACGTTAATCAGGATAAGTACAGTCATGCCTCGCTAAAGGATAGAGACAAGGCATCACTGTGAGAACATCATAGGGTACCATTTATACAAACCCAGATGGTATAGCCTACTACACACCTGTACCAAACACTGGAGGCAACAGTAACACAATGGTAAGCAGTTGTGTATCTAAACATAGAAAAGATACATTAAAAATATGGCATAAAAGATAAAAAATGTAGGGCACTTATGAACAGAGCTTGCAGGACTGGAAGTTGCTCTGGATGAGTGAGTGAGTGAGTGGTGAGTAAATGTGAAGGCCTAGAGCATTACTGTACACTACTGTAGAGTTTATAAACAGTGTACACTTTGGCTACACTAAATTTATTTAAAAAGCTGTATTATGACATTACGACAGTACGTATCACTAGGTAATAGGAAATTTTCAGCTCCATTATAATCTTATGGGACAACTATAGCACATGCTATATGTCGTTGACCAAAAACATCATCATGCATCACATGACTATATACAAAAACATCATGCTGTACATTTTAAATATATACAATAAAAAATATACAAATTGCTCTAATCAAAAAAAAAAAGTTGGATTACTGAAACAAGATTGGCAAAATGTTGGTATTTGTGAAGCTGGTTGGTGGGTATATGGCGATTTGTTATATACCTCCTATAACTTGTATTTTTTTGACAATTTCTACAATGACTTTTAAAAGCCCTGAGTTACCCATTTGGTATAAAATTGTCTCTAAAATTTGCTACCCAGATTCCAGCCACTCTATATAGACAGATCACTCTCTCTGCCTGGAATGCCCTTTTACTCTACCTGGACAACTCCTATTCACTTGCCCAGACCCCACTGCCTTCCTTGCATGCCAAAGCAAAGGTCTCAATCTCCCCTGTGCTCCCACTATATCCCATTCATCTCTGTTCCCCTTACTATACTGTCTTGTATTTACACATGAAATCGTGTGCCCTCCTAGACCGTGAACACAGAAGGGAATCTAACTTATTATCACATACCCATGGCCTGCTATACAGTATGCACCTGATGAACATTTGGGACATGAACAATGCCCAGCCCAGAGACACCGTAAAAATCCAGTTATTTTCCCATTAAGGGATCTTAGGAATGTCTGTCAAGTTGCATGGTCTGTGTTCTTCCCAAGCTTACCCAGTCAAGTCTGCCAGCTTCTCTAGCCCACCTCCACTCCCAATTTCCAGCTTGACCTTTCTTACAAATAGAATCCTCATACATCCTTAATCCAAATGGCCTCGAGATCAAAGACAATAGGCCCTGGGCATGCACTTAGGAGAAAGGTACATGCCCTATACATGTGCTATCTATTCTAGACTGCTCACAGGGCTTTCCTGCTTAATTCCAAAGTTGCAACTATGTACAGGATAACAAGAGTGCCAGGTGACATGTATCTGTATATGTCTGTGACACCCACATCTACTGCCTGAGTATTAGACACAAAGAGCACCAGTCTAGAAAGGGTGGTATTCTGGCCACTCCCCTGATAAGTGGTGTCGCCTCCAGGAGTCAAGTCACTTCCCCTCCATCGGCCTTTAAGTCTTCAATGATAAAAGTAAGATACTGCCAATCGTTGCTGGGAGCAAGTAAAATGATGTATATCTGGGGTTTCAAACCTATTTTTATGTAGGAGAACTCTTATTTCATATTTTTGAAGTGATGAAAAAGATACCAATCTCTCCATTAATTTCTCTTGGAAAACTTTTTAGCTGTCTTAGGTTTTTAATTTTTTTAATGTGAGTTTTCATATCCCCTCTCCATCCCTCCTCAAACTGTGATTTCTGACCTGTGCTGCACACTCGAATCCTTAATTATACGCCAATCTCTATTGCTTATACTTTTCTTGCATGTGGACAGTACAATGAAGCAGAAAAGAAAAAAATTTTGAAGTCAGAGTAATCTGGATTCTTGTACTGAGCTCATCAATATTTTCATGTACTTTTTAAAATTTTTAGGACAATTTTCTCTGGGTGTGTGGGGGGTGCATTAAGTTCGAAAAAAAATTAACTGCAGTTCGGCAATTCCTTCTATTTTACTTTCAGTTGTATACTGTTAAATTTAAATAAAATTAAATTTACTATTTTATTTAAAAACTATCTAAAATAGACCTGATTTCTAGCCATATATCCAATCTATTTAAAATAAAATTAAATTTACTATTTCATTTAAAAACTATCTAAAATAGACCTGATTTCTAGCCATATATCCAATCTATTTATCAAACAATTAATTCATCTATGTAGCCAGCTCTCCATCTGTGCATACAGAAAAATTTCCACAATAATGTTCACCTAATATAAACAATAGTAATTTCTGGGTGGTGGAATTGGGTGGTTAAAATGAGCTTTCCTTTTACTTTTCTGCATTGTTTGATTCTTTATCATGAATGTGTATCATTTTTATGAGCACCATTGTGTGATTTTTCTTATATAAACCAACTATGCTCATAAACAAACAAAGGGAGGCAAATATGCTGAGATGGAATGATAATGAATTCTGCAGGATATATATTTCATTGTTCTTTCTTTCTTGTACTTTTTGGGGGTCTTTTTTCAATTCTCACAGTAGTATTTTAAAAATTCATAAAATTTTGGAAAAATTCATAAAATTTAGAAAGAGAAACATTAAGAAACTTGCTCTATGACTGTTAGAGGTGGAGCTGGCTGGAGTTCAAATTTGGATTTCCTAGACTCAAAAGCCTGATTCTCGGCCTGGAGTTAATCTTGCCATAAGTAGTATGGCTTTGTTTTTCAAAAATTCAATCGCAATGCAATTTCTGGATTCTAACTACTGACTGAGTCCTACATCTGTCCTTCAAAATGTCAAGACTGCAGGGGAGGGCATTGTCTGTGCTTCCTCTCAAGAACATGTTCCAGTTCCAGGAAATTATCCACCTACTACAAAAATGTCCAGGAACAGAGCATCTGCTGTGTATAGGGCACAAATAAGATGCCTTGCTCAGTGACTCTGAGTCTGAAGTTGTCGTGAATTAAGATGCCCAGTAACCCACTGTAGAGGTGTTCGTTTATCCATTTACTCACTCTTTACTGAGTTCCTGGGAACTATTAATATAAATGTTGATCCCCGATTGTCAGTAATGTTCTCCTTAAGACAGTTTCGCTTGCAAGAAACAGAAACCAACTTATACTAAGCTAAAAGGGAAACTTTATTGGAGGAATATTGGGTAGTTTTACAGGATCCAAAGAGATACATCTGAACTTCAGGCAGAAAATGCCACCAGGGATAGGACTTGGTGGTTTAGAGCCAACAGGCTGATGTCAGACAGTCTGGATTTGAATCTTTGCTCTGAATCTTACTAGCCCTCTGACCTGGGAAAATTTACTTAACCACTCAGTCAAGTAGTCTCCAAAATGGTTATAATAATAGTGTTTCCTCATAGGTAGTTCTGAGCATTAAGCAGTTAATGCACGTAAAGGACCTATCCCAGTGCTTGCAACTTAGTAGGTACTCAATAACTGTTAGTTCCTTGAATTCTTGTATTACTGAAGACTTGATTTCTTAACTTTCCCATCTACATGAGTAAGAATGATCACTCAATCCTACTGATTTTATATGTTCCTAGTCTAGTCTTAAGGGACAAATGTACTTGACACATTCTTGGTTCTAAATCCAAATTTCTAGAGAAGAGATTGATTGGCTTAATGGAATAGATATCCCTTCCTGGTCTAATAAACTGAAGCCGGTAAGCAGGGGCCTGCTACCTACTCATGACTGCCAGGAACCCAGTGTGGTAACCACGTGGATGGAGGAAAGGGGATGGGTAGTAGACACTGGTTAGACAAACTGAGAAGTGTACAGTACACTAAGAAAATCTCTTAATGGACTACTGTTTTGGTGACATTCAATAAGAAAAGGAAAAAGTGAAAAAAAATAATTTTCTTTATCTTGGATATCCAAAGAGTATCTATGTGAATTCCTACCTGTCTTCTTAAAACAAACAAATAAATGATGTTCTTGGATTAAACATTTCATGATGGAGGTTTTGAAAATTGCCATGGAGTTGATGGAAGAAATTACACACTTGTTCTTTTTTGTTTTTTCTTTACAGCCTATGCATAAAAATGGGCTGAGGTATTAGCCTTAGCTCTTTTTTCACGGTAAAGTGTTTTAACAAAATCTGCCCCTCTGCAAGCAACAATAGATTTTTCTACATGTTAGTAATAAAGTCTTTTCACTGTAATAGATTCAACATCAGGCTATAGTTGCTTATTTAGTATGATACTCTATGCTGTCTAAACTGTGAATCTTTAAGATATCTGGATAATTTTATTCAAATCTGGTTTTTAAAAAGATGCTTATCTTTAAAATGGTTTCAGTCTCAACAATTAACTAGATGCATTTGGTTGCAAGTAATAGACAACCCAACTTAGAATAGCTTAAACAATAAGGGGAATTTATCAGCTTACTTAACTGAAAAGTTCAGTGGTAGGGTAGGCTTCAGGTATAGACTGATCTAGTGGCTCAACTATATCACAAGGGGCCCAATTTCTTTTTGTTTCTTCATGTTGTCTTCCTCCTCATCAGTTTCATTTAAAGATTGGCATTCTTCATGGTCACAAAAGGCTGGTAGCAGGAACAGGGCTGTTCTAGCAGAGAAGAGAAAGTATTCTTTTTTTTTTTTTTGAGACAGAGTGAGAAAATATTCTTTTGGTATCTTCCACAGAAAAGAGAGAGCTTCTTTCCCAGAATTCCTTTAAAAAGCTACTCACTGGCTGGGCGTGGTGGCTCACGCCTGTAATCCTAGCACTCTGGGAGGCCGAGGC